>NW_023998556.1:773140-782226 GCF_014805625.2 Glossina fuscipes | reverse complement strand
ATGAATATTAAAATTTACGTTTTTGTACCACCTTCCTTCGTACATGAAGTTAAATGCCAGAGTAAAATAAAAGTCAGAAGGAGCGCATGAATCGCTTGCTTCCTCCCCCAAAAAAATAGGCTTTGTGTGCTAAAGCAATATATTATATATTTTCATCTAAGCTTTCGTTAGATTTGTGCCTATGAATGACAGGTGGAGTAGGCCAGCTTTCTGTAAGCAATAGAGATCGTTAGAAAATTATATAAATTTTTTGTGTGGCTGCAATTCCGAACTGATTTAGTTATTCGTCGATTTGTTCATCCATCACTGAAAATATAGCCCTTGTTTCAAATAAGATAAAAATTCCGAAACTGGCCACAATAAGTTGTTAACTATTTGCGAAAGCTGACCTTTATATTTTCTTGACTTACAGCATGACTTTTAAATTAAATTTTATAATAATGAAATTAAGAGTTTGTAACGAACAGAAAAATCCAAAAAAAAAGTTATCTTAACCTTACCCTGTCGAAAATTATAAATTAATTACATTTAAAATGCAATCTATTTACATCCGAACTCATACTTTAGCCATATCTCTTACTATATACACTCAATTTACATACTTTTCATAAGCATACATGCTTTCAAAATGAACAACGGAAATTATATTTCAACGAAAGATTAACTCTTCCTCTCTTTCTTCACTCTCATCTCCTCCACTCACACAAACAAACCGCGTAAAAAAATGTCTAAGAAAACGGAAACCCTAACGAAAATTGACTCCTTCACCGAAGAAAAAAAAAACAGAAAATTCTTCAAAAATATGTTCTACTTAAACATCATGTTGCACTGAGCGCCGAAAGCCGAAAACAGGAAAAAAAGACAGCAGAAACATTTAATATATGATGAGAACATGCTTAAACCGATTTGGCTTTCCACACTCAATAATCATACTTAAAGTGCTTCTTTCTCTCCCCCTCAAACAAAAGCCAGTAATTCTTGCACTGCGCTGCTGCTGTCAAATGAGTGCATACACTAAAGAAAACTCAGGCTGAAAAGGGAGAAAATTAAAAAAAAAAGTATGTTGAAGGTATTGCAAAAAGAAGGCAAAGAAGAAATACAAACATGAAAACATATGTTAACATGAAAATTCTTAAACGCGATATAAACAGCAGAAACGCTACACAATACAACACAAATCGAAGCGAGTCCAAAGGTTTGTAAGGAATGTTGCGCTAGAAAGTGGAAATGGAAATCCTTACACACGCTTTCAAGTATTTGCGCGGCTGCAGAGTTGTTATTATGGTTGTTTGCTTTTTGAAGTTTGCTAAGAGTTTCTCTATTAAATGCAATTTGCGTTAAGAGAAAACGAATTTGAGTTAAGTATCAATCGAAAAATGCCGGATTATGAAATAGGTGAAAAATGATACATTGTCCAGTTTTGTAGCCATTTGGCTTTCGTCGGAATTCTGGTTCGAATCGAGTGGAAATAGCTAACGTTAGTGCACTTTAAACTCGAGTGGAGCATTTTTCTAAGACACAGTTTTATTCCGTCAACTGGTGATAAAGTGCAAATTAAATCATACACTCAAAGCATTTTTAAAATGTAATTTAAACGAACCTGGTTTAAATTAGAGTTTAAAAAATGGTTTCGTCTTACTGCCAAAAATAAACATTTATTCTGCTACTAATCGTCAATGTAAGAATTTTTTAAAGCGACTTTTTATTTTTCATTTTACTACCGTAATAAATGTGCATTTTATTGCAGACGACTAACAAAAAAAAATTTAAACATCTAATCCTAACCAGTTATACGCACAACCACAATGCTCCCCGTTTTATTGCTTGAAAGTTGAAACATCGACGACGAAGGAGTAAAAACGTATTCACTTCATTTGAACCTAATTTATGATGGTAGACTTAATTCGCCAAACTATAAGAAGACATGAAGTCTTGAGAAATAATATTTATTTCAATTTTTTCTTTTGTACTCCTGTTCATTTTTCTCCTTTTTTTTCACTTTTGTTAGACAATGAACTTTTTGTCGTAACTTGCATACATAGGCAGGGAAAAGGCTTAAAAATAAGCCTTTAACTAGAGAAGCGGAAAGACGTCCTCTAATATCTTTAGGATTTGTAAAAGAGAATTTTTCTTGCGGGTATATTTACAGCACTTGCATTAACGAGTAAATGTGCGAAAGAACAGTATCTTTAAAGTCCTGCTTTTTGTTTTCCTCAGAATGACATAAACCAAAGAAGAGAACCGTTGAGGCGTTTTTGTCAGATAGCAGTTGTTGTGGATTGTGTTCTTTTATGCTATTTTATATATAACATGTATATATATTGGGTTAACAACAAAAGGGTTAACAAGAGAGACATAAGGTTTTTGTTTTCAACTTTTCCGAGGGGAACATTTTTATACGGTTCGTTTTCCTTTGCTTTCTTGCTTTTTCTGTCGTTTTTAAAGCAGCTGAGATCCTAGTAGCAACAGTACGTAGTATTGAATAAATTTAAAAGAAGAAAAGAGAGTGAATAATAATAACAACAACAATAACAATGACAGCAGTCATTTTTATCATGTTATTTACTTTTGTGTAAAATGACATGTAAATTGTACCCAAGGATATGCTTGAACATATATTCCGCCAAGTTGAGGGCGTTTGCTTTTTGTTTATATAAGAAAAAAGCATCTCAAGAGGAGTCATAACCGAACGCTAGTGAGGGTCGAAAATGCGTAAAAGTACACTTTTATTGCAAATTAAGTGCCGTCATGCGGATGTTTTTGTGATGGGATGATTTGCTTGCTATCGTTTTAGCTTTGTCGGCTTTATCTTCGAGTTTTTTTCTGTGAATTTTTGCTGTATTCTTTGTCAACTTTCTTCAGAGGTTAATGATTAGAGTAAAAGCCATAATCCTTAGCAATGAAGTATAAACGAGGGATCAGTATTAGCATTTGAGGTTGCGCCTCCTTATACCTGCGCTAATATAGTCGGTGCGAATCTCATATAGCTCATTATTGCTTTTAAAAAATCTTCGCACGTTCAATTCAGAAAAAAGACGGCCAATTGGGCAATTTCTGAATACTATGCCACTATAAACGGTTCTCTTCTGCCCTGAACCATGTAATGAGCAATTTTTTTCACTTCTTTACACGAATTAAAGTTTGGCAACTCTGCGCGTGTCTTGTAGTCGCGTTTTTATTCTATCAACAAATATTAAAATTTTTTTAGTTGTATTTCTTAGCTTTTTGCTTTATTCGTGTTTAAATTTAAAAAATTCTCTAAAAGAATAAGTGTGAATTTATTGTATATGAATTTATTAACCATATATGTGAAAAAATCATTTTGGTTTATTGTAAGCAACAATTGAGCTCTTGGTAAAAGTCTCTCTTTTTGCTTTTTAATCTGTGTTTACAGCTTCCGTTAGTTTTCGCTCTATATTTACAGTGGGCAGGGAAGTGAGAAATTTGCTTTAATTTTCCTGAAAATTTGTGCCGTCGAAAAATTATTATTATTATTTTTTTTTTTTTTTTGTTTTTCTTTTTCGTTTTTTTTTTTCCTTCATAAGCTACTTATTTTGTTTTCAATGGACATGGATTGTTTATTTACTCCATGTCGTGCGAAAACTGGCCCTGAATCTGAACGATTCATTTCTTGCTGGTTGTGTGATCGTTTTGTACATGCAAAGTGTGCTGGTATTACCGGCCGTGCTGCTGATGCAGTCCTTGACCCTTCTAAAGGTTTACGATGGTCATGTCCTGACTGTAGAAAGCGGGACATTGATTTCTACAAACTCTTCACGGAGACGAGAAATTGTTTCTCAGATTTGAGCAAAAATCTCGGCTCTGTGTGGGAGAAGTTTGAATTAATCAAGACTAGGTTTGATGAATGTCGGTATATTTCGCAGTCATCTTCCTCACCAGCTAACGTAGTCTCAACGCGTAGCGTAGCGTGTGGTTCGTCACCTCCTAAGTCCGTTTCGTTGGTGCAAGTTAGCGATTCCCTAAAGGCTACAAATAATGTTAGTGTTTCTGCTACGGCTGAGTCGGTTGGTAACATAGATGTTACAAATAGTCCGAGAAGTCCTTCTGGCTTGAGCTATGCTGAAGTGGCAAGGGTATATCCTCCCATAGATGTCACTCAATCTTCTCAGGCGTCATCGCCCAAAACTAATAAGGGTAATAGTAAATCGTCCTCTCCTCCTCGCTGTTCGGGTGTAAATGCTGGTCGCCAAACTGAGCAAGCTGCTCGTGCAAGTGTGGTTACCCCCTCTATATTTTCCCCAACTCATAACTCCCCATCCGTTAACCCTGCTGCTCCCAGTACTGATGATATATGCTTGAAGGCAGTTCCTCCCAGAAAGGCCATATTTGTGTCAAGACTGGCACCAGATACATCTGTTGAAAACATAGGGGGTATCTGGCTGCGAAAGCCCCTTCTTTCAATTTAAAGCGAGTTAGTATTTTCAAACTGGGTACTTCTCAATCTAGAGCTATCTCATCTTTTAAAATTCTAGTTCCGACCGAAAATATGGATTTGATTTTAAATAAAACTTTGTGGCCGGTTGGATCATTAATTAAGGAATTTATCCCTCGGGACCGACCCCGTAATGCGAATGCATTAGCTCTTTCCCCTTCAAAAAACTAAATACTTCTTCAGCCTCATTTTCTCTCATTTATCAAAATGTTAGGGGCCTAAACTCAAAAATTCGTTCTACTTTCCTAAATTCAGTGAGTACGGAGTTTTCCTGTCTGGTCTTCACTGAAACATGGCTGAAGCCAGTTCTACATTCGTCGGAACTTTTCCATAATTCGTTTCAAGTTTTCAGAAACGATCGTTTGTATCGCAATGGTGGTGGTGTTTTAATTGCTATTTCTACGGCACTCCCCACCTATTCGTTTGAATTTCCAACTACTCCCGATGTTGAATTTATCGCCATTCGAGTGAAATTTCCTAACAAACACTTATATGTGACCTGCTCCTATATTCCCCCAAATTCGGATATCTCTGTATATAAGAAACAGGCCGCCCTCATTTGTGAAGTCGCCAAGCAATCTAAACCTACCGATATAGTCCTTGCGTTGGGTGACTTCAACTTGCCTCAAGTCAATTGGTTTTACAGTGATAGTTCTGGCTGTTTGATTCCTTCCTCAACATCTGATAAAGCCGTTGTGTTCTTCAATGAATTATTTGATAATAATTTAGTTCAATACAATGGTACCCCTAATTGTAATGGGAGATTTCTTGATCTCTGCTTTGCAAATTTTCCTGAGGTTTGCGTTAATCGTTGTTTTCCGTTTAGTTTACCTGAGGATCCATATCATCCAGCATTGGGTGTTTCCTTTCATTACAAGTATGTTGGTTCGTTGAACCTCTATAACGTTCCAAATTCAAATTTTTCATATCAACGTTATGATTTCCATAAAATCAATGTTTCCATACTAAAATCACATCTTTCTCATTTTGTGCTCGATTTCTCTGAGGGAAGCATTGATAGCTTACTGTCGTCGTTCTACAATGTATTAAATCAAGCTATTTCTGCATCCGTTCCGATCAAGCAGTCCCGTCCTCGAAGTAAGGATCCCCCGTGGTTTAATAAGACAATTAAATACTACAAGAATAGGAAAAACAAGTTGTTCAAAAAATTTTCGAAAAGTGGTTCTTCTTTCGACTATTTCGCTTACTCTGTTGCAAGGCATAAATTTAATTCCCTCAACCGCCAATACTACTGCAGATACCTTCAGTTTGTTAAATCCTCCTTGTTTTCTAACCCTAAATACTTTTTTAAGTTCGTTAATTCCAAAAGAAAAATCTCCATACATCCGTCGTTTGTGTCTTTTAATGGCTCCGAGTCCTCGGATGATTTTGAATCCTCAAATCTCTTTGCGGAATACTTTCGACAGAACTTTTCAACTGCCAATTTTGATTTATCGGAAAATTATCCATATTCGATTTCTAATTCGGTTTCAATTCCTAACTTTGTTATATCGGAAAATGACGTTTTTGAAGGATTGAACTCTCTGAAATATAATTGTTCGCCTGGACCCGATGGGATCCCCTCATGTGTACTTATATCTTGTGCTGGCGAGCTTTGTGATGTTATCTCAAAGATTTTTAATAAGTCTTTGAATTTAGGTGTTTTCCCTTTGTGTTGGAAGACTTCTTTCCTTATTCCTATTCACAAAAGTGGTAGTAGGCAACTTGTAGAGAACTACAGAGGCATCGCCAAGTTGAGTGTCTTACCTAAACTGTTCGAGCGAATTGTGGCTCAGCATATAGCCTTTTCCATGAAATTGTATATTTCTCCTTTCCAGCATGGTTTTCGAAAGGGAAGATCTACGGTGACCAATCTGTTGGAGTTTACTTCTCATGTTTTCAAGGCTTTTTCTAGTGGTTCTCGCACTGATGTCATTTACACCGACTTTAGCAAGGCGTTTGATATGATTAATCATAGACTTCTTAGATTTAAAATCCAGACCTCTGGCTTTCCTCTCTTCTTAGTTGAATGGTTAAGCTCTTATCTGTATGGTAGATCATTCAGGGTTTTGTTTAACCTCATTACCACGGATAAATTTCCCGTGACGTCTGGCGTTCCTCAAGGTAGCCACTTGGGACCTATTTTATTTAATCTTTACATCAATGATTTGCCCTCCGTGATTAAATTCAGTAAGATTTTAATGTATGCTGATGATGTGAAACTGTTTACTTCTTTTTCCGTAGAATCGCAATCACATCATCTTCAAAGTGATTTGAACAATTTGGTTGCATGGTGCTCCCTCAATCTTCTGAAGCTAAATCTAAATAAATGTAAGAAGCTTTCTTTCTTAAGAAGGAAGTCGTTTAGTACCCAATACTTCATTGATTCGCACAGGTTGGAAGACGTCGATTCGTTCATAGATTTAGGCGTTCTATTCGATTATAGGTTACGTTTCAATTTGCATATTGAGTCCTCGTTAAGCAAAGCTAGGTCCGCTCTTGGTTTTATAAAGAGGTGGTCCAAAGAGCTTGATGATCCTTATATTACTAAAAGGCTTTACACGTGTTTGGTTAGACCTATTCTTGAGTATGCCTCTGTTGTGTGGTCTCCTTCATATAGATGCTACGTTGGTTCAATTGAATCTATACAAAAGCAATTCTTGCTGTTTGCACTTAGGAATTTGGGTTGGGACCCGATTTCCCTTCTTCCACCCTATGAAAATAGGTTGCTTCTGTTATCCTTACCGTCACTCGAGAAACGTAGATTTGTTCTTGGGGTTTCCTTCCTAATCAAATTAATAAATGGTGCAATTGATTCGCCCGCATTACTTCGTGAGATTTGCTTTAATGTCCCTAACCGCTTCTCTAGGTACTTTATGTTGATAAAGCTTAGTCAATGCAAATATAACTTTGAACTGTTTAACCCGCTCAGAGTTGTTTGCAAGAACCTAAATGATGTCTATCATCTATTCTCATTAACGGACTCTTTAAAGTCCATTAAAGCAATTTTGCTCAACAAGCGCGATTTACCTATGTCGTACTTAAACTGATTTAATCTTAGATTTTGTCATTATGAGTCGAAAATTAATTTGTTGTTAACAATTATCGGTTGCCAAGCTTATGCATGTTTGCGATGGCTTGGGGTTCACTTCCAATTTGATCCTGTATCGGTTGTGGGTGTGGCTCTATGCTAATTGTGTACATGCTTTTTTTTTTTCTTTTTTTTTCCTCCTTATTTGTTTTATTGTACTTATACTAAGTTTTATTATTAAATAATTTTAAGATTTACTTAAGAGTCAATTGAACTCGACTGCTATTTTGTTTTAGTTGAGTTTCTTGTATAAGTGGAATAAATAAATAAATAAATAAATAAAGAGTGGCTTAGCAAGTGCGCAATATTTATCATGATTAGTTACTACCTGTAAAGATAGGTCAAAAAGAGCTTACTTTAAGCGAACATAGACTTGGATTTCGCGTTCGTTGTAAACGAAATTGAAGTACGATATTTTGCCTCCTCAGTAGTATAGTCTTCGGTATAAGTCAGATTAAATGCCTCAATACAGCATGCAAATCTTATCAGTTTGAGGGCAGGCATGTACACTGGAACGTTCCACTTTCAACGTCAGCGGTTACCTGGGGGAAAATTTTTTAAATTTTATGTGGAAATGAATGAAAGTGCGCTCTTTTGAAAATGAAAATAATAAGTGGATCGATTACTTTAACAATTCACGTCCATCGACGATTACAAGGATCTACCGTATGGTTCAAAACATCTAATCAAATTAGCGTCCAAAGAAAACAAACGTTGTAGGCCACAAGAATTGCTAAGCGTCATAAGGCAAAGATTTTGGCGAATAAAGGTAAAACTTACTGCAAGATCAACTGTGCGAAATTGGTTTAACATATGCACTCTTTTGCATTATTATTTTTTCACAACAAACTTTCGCTCGATAAACACTGCAACGTGCCGACTACAAGGAACACATGCTAAAGGACATTGTAACGTCTGCACCAAATCATATAACCAAACGAACATTGTGTTGCGATACTCTATATTCATGGTTTTTGTGGGTACGAATCACGATCTCTTTTTTGTTTGCATTTGTAATTGTGTAATATATAGCTGCGGTATAGAATTTGACTGGTTATACTGGTTTAATGAATATTCGCACTTTGCAATGGGATAAGAGACTATGTGAATTTTATCGCATACCATTTCCAATACCAAACCCCGGATAACGACTTAACAAAAGCTGTGTTAAATAATTACAATCAAGATATAGTTGGCTTTGAAAACCTACTCCTCCCATGTTAAAAAGCATACCATATTTAAAAAAATTGGTAAGAATAATTCCCTCTGATTATCTGAACGCAGTGGAAGATAAATTGCAGCAATACAAAGAAGAGTTTGCTTTAGAATTGTCGCTTGGGTGCGCTTGCCGATGTTGCGTTCAACCATGTGGAACTTCATAATTTCCAAATAGATGCCCAAGGCTTCCAAGAAAACATTGAGTACATCAAGCCTCGGAAATTCGGCACAATACATGCATAACAAATGAGAACGAATATACGCTTATTTCTTAAAGCGGCACAATACATGCATAACAAATGAGAACGAATATACACTTATTTT
>NW_023998556.1:677741-773130 GCF_014805625.2 Glossina fuscipes | reverse complement strand
ACGAATATACACTTATTTTATAAATCGGCACAATACATGCAAAACAATTGAGAACGAATATATGCTTATTCTCAAAGCGGCACAATACATGCAAAACAAATGAAAACGAATATATGCTTATTCTCAAAGCGGCTAATCTTGGAGCATTTATAAACGATGGGCAAAGATTTCCTTTTTTCCACCGCGTGTTCACATATCTTGGAAAATTTTTGTCGTGGAACTATTTGTTAGCATCTGCATCGAGATTCATGTTAATACATTTAACTGCTATGGAGTTACCCGTCTTTTTACTATGACATCTCACTGAAGTGGACCTCATGAAACGCATGATTATTGGATATGGAACTTAGATGTATGCATCCGTTTCGAACGCAAAGTACCAACTCTACACCATTGTATATATTAAGTTAGTGCGTGCGTATGTAAAGCGCAATAAAATAGATCCACGTTTTATAATACCGATCAATTCAGAATCATGATATGAATTGACTAAGGCTTGGCAGTCCGTTTGTCTGTCCGATGTCTGTTCATATAAAATTGTGCTACAGGTCGCAATTTTGGAGATATTTGGATGAAATTCAGTGAAGTGACGTGTTTTGACTCAAGGACGAACGCCATCGAACATGTTGCGGATCGATCTACTTTTTCGACCATTCCCCATATAACGCCCTATTCTGAAAAGTCGTTATACGGAAGAAAATTATAATTTTCAAAATTTCTCAGTAAAAGTGGCTAAGTAGTAGTATATCGACATTCTAAATTGCTGTAAAAACTTTGGACCGGCTACAGGAATTTTTGAACGCTCTCCTGCAACAAAAACTAAAATTCTTACGACGGATAGATAAATTACTAAATTTAGATCATATCTCGACTTATTTTTTGGATCCGACATTAATAAGGATTTTCACAAAAATTTATGCTTTAAAGAGCAGAAAGGTTGAAGTTTTAATATATATTGATGAAAATTGACACATAACATTGTGTTACACAATGTGGTGTAGGGTACTGAAGGGTCGGCCCTGCCGGACTATGATGTGCTCACTTGCGCAGCACGGTGAGGACTAGAAAGTCGTGAAGAAAATTAAAGACAGGAAGAGATAGGGAGGTGGTGGGAGGGCAGCCTAATGGAGTGGAGAGTGCCGCACTGAGATTTCAATCCGCGAACACTGACTTAGTAGTCGCGATTTTTATTTACTCTTAGCTATTCATATGGATCTAGCCAACATCGGGTAGTTAAAGTCTACAATTACGACAGATATCTTGGCAGATGACACTCAACTATATATAAATTTGACTTAATTTGTAAAATGCGTATTAAAATCGAACGTGGCATACCCTCGCATATTTATTTCCATTTATTTAATTTGAAAGTTTTTTCCTGACTTTTGAGTATACTACCACGAATACATTCTAATTCTGAAATTTATGGTTATGTTACTGGTGGTCCCTTAGACGACATTCCCATAGCTGAGGTAAGTTAATTTAACCGCCTATGGGGCGAATGCGGCGTGGCTGCAAAAGGTCTGAGATTACTTTTGTACCTGCTTTTCACGGTAAATTCGCCATACTGGCGTGGGACCGTGGGTAAGCAAAAAACAAAGAATACATTTTTAAATTATAAAGGAGAAAATGAAAATAATTATATAAATTTAAAACAACTTTACTAAGTTTAACAAGTTGAACAACTGCTGAGAATGTTACTCAAGGGACGAATGTTACTCAAGGAACGAATGTTACTCAAGAGGCTACTGGTTTTCAAATACACGTAGCACTGCAGGCTTTCAAACGTGACGCTGTTAGCAAGTTAATTAGATTGTAACTGTGTGAGTATATAATGATGAAATCTGGAGCTCCGCAGGGGAATCATCTATGCCCGCTGTTCTTTTGGGTATTTATTCGGAAATTCGGAAATACTAGTGTACTCTCCATGTTAAGCTTTACGGATCATGTTAAACTTTTTCTCCCTTCACCAAGCTTGGGGAGGTTCTCTCTTTTTGTGTCCGGTTTATTTTTGCTGGCGGAATGCCGTAAGGTAAATCGCATGTAAAACCTGTTGTATGCAAGGCGAAATCTGCATTTGGTTTCATTAAAAGGACTTTTAGGGCACCTATGTTACGAAAGGTCTTTAAACGGCTTTGTTAAAGCCGTTAGGTATGCGTCTTTTATTTAGTCTCACAGTAATGATTATTACGTTCATATGATTAAAGGTATTCAACCAACAATTTCTCTCCTTTGCTTTGAGGAGACTATGACGGGATAGAATTTTACTTCTGCATGCACGGCGTTTATCTTTTATCCATTCACTCGTTCTTGAACGTAGAACGTTGGATCTGGAATAGACTTCTTATTAAAACTTATTCAAGGAGGTATTACGTCATCAGTCTTGCTTGGTATGTTTGATATAATTGCTACAAGAGTCTCAAGGAATTGCATCCCTCTTCCGTTGTCGCAGTGTATTATGAACGTTTCCTTGCGAACAATTTCATGACTTTTATTATTTGTTTTCGATGGACGATTCCAGCGACTCAACAAATACGGTAAATAAACCGCCCAGATTTCACAAGTTAGCCGCCCAGATTCCACAAATATGGTAAATAAAACACCCAGTTTCCAGAAATAAGCTACCATCATAATGATGTATACTATTGGCATATTTTTGGGGGAGAATGAAAATATGTACACATATATTATATATTAGTTTGGGGAAAAATAAATCCATTATTTTTATATATACCTGAGGAAAGGAAAAATGCGAAGTAGTGATGAGATGAGAAAACTACATTAAAACGGAAGTGAAGTTGAAATAAAAATATTTGAAAATTTTTCTTTCTTAGGGGAAGAATACAAATCAAATAAAGTTTTAAAACACTTCAATCACCGCTTGCTTTAAATAAATTTAAAATATCTTCGAAGGGGAAGAGCACACCAATTTGTATTCCACTATGTGTAATGTATATAAATGTGTTTGTAAACTATGTTAAATAAGTGTTGCGTTCTTTTCTTTTCGCAAAGGCTAGTTAGCTCTTAAGGAAGATGTCTTCAAATTTTGGTACATCGCGTGTCACTATTTCTGTCCAGATTTGTTACAAGTGCAATACAAGTGATAGTGAAAAAATATGGTGTAAAGCGGCTAATTTAAGGTTCTCCTGTGTACTTGACAATGCTTTCATTGGTCTTCTTAAAATATCAATCGGTTAAAAAAGTTCTCAAAATCTTGCCAAAGATGATTCTAGCTACTATTTTTTTGAACATTTTTTTGAGTAGTGCGATGACGACCAGAAAGAAAAGAGGAAAGAGATGGAGAAGGCAAGGGGTTGGCCGCAAGTCTAGGGGATGTGTGTGCCATCGGCCCACTCACTATTATAGCTGCGATCAAAGAAACTTCAACCCTGCTTGAGATTTAAATCCGTGCGCACTGACTAATGGGCTACTGAGGCGGATAGCTTGTATTAAAATGAAGGCAAGCCTAATTTGCTTTAGAAGGAAGAGAGAGCGAGAGCGGGAGAGAGAGAGAGAGAGAGAGAGAGAGAGAGAGAGAGGGAGAGAGAAACCCTTAAACAATGAAATAGTTGAACTTGGCTTTTGTCGAAATTTTCGATACGATCCTTTTTGGCTTGTACGCAACACTTTGGTAAAACATAGATCACACATCTCACCTTACACATCGTAGGTACTTTAAGGGCTGACGCCGTGAATGATACGTTTAGCTTCGATTGTTATATCGCGGCTGACCTTAACTATACGCTCGTATCGATCATAACATCATAAATAAGTTTTTATTAAATGCGGAATTATCTCAATCAAGTTTTTTCATCTTTTGTTAAAAAAGACAAACATCATAGAATTATTGCTGATGCTTAACCCATTACCATTAACTCACTTTCATCGTATGTCTTGAGACATATGGAGTGAAGTGACCATCAAGGTTAATTCGGCATCTTTGAGATTTGCTCCAAGCAAGTTTGCCTCTTACAAATCACAACCCAACAACGTTCTAAATCGGCGCCGGCCAAAACTGCGGCCCGAAGATTACGATTCTTCATGTTCGCGTCTTTAAGGTTGGCTACTCGTAGATTGACACCAGTCATATTAGATCTTTCCAGGCAAGCCCCTTTCAGATTAACACCCTCTAAATTAGTTCTTAAGCCCGAAGGGTCTTCAAAATTGCAACCACGTAGATTGGTACCTTCCATATTTGCATGTAAACCTTTCACCGATACCAGCTTTCAATCGTATGAAACCAATTTTTAAAATCATGCCTAATATTAGTAAATAGTTTATCCAAAATAAATTTAAAAAACCGAATCTATTGTCCTTAACTAGGGTCTTTTTACAGTCGTACGTGTTTTCCTTCTTATCGCTTAAGTCTTTCAAAGCAATTTAGTTAATGCATTTCATTTTGTCTTTTACTTTTGAAAAATCAGTTGTATTTGTGCCAAGATATAAGAGCATACTGTGTTAAATCGATCATATCCACACAAAGTTGTAAATGATTAAATGTTCTTTTTTCACTTTTTTGAGGCTTTATGCCTATTAATCGTAAGAAAAACCCCACACAATGCTCAAAACTATATTGTTGTTGTTTGTTGTTGTTGTATCATTCCTTATCTGCATCAACCATTTCTAAATGTTTACATGCTACGAGAAAGATTCAAACACAGGAAAATACGTTTTGACTAAAAATGCCATTTCAAATCGTTTCAACATCGCGTTTTTCATCGCTTACTAGGCAAAGAAGACGACTTTTCTTTGACGTGTTATCACTGTCGATGAAAAATGAATCTACTACGGCGATCACATCGACAGAAAGTTGTGAGTTAGCCCAAGAGAACTATTCAAATCAACTCCGAAGCGAATATTCATGGGCATAAAGTTTTGCTCTGCATACGGCAGGGTATAGTGCATTACGCGCTGCTAAAACCCAATGAAACTTCTACTGCAGATGTTTACCGACGTCAATTGAAAAAATTGAACGCTGTATTATTAAAAAAAAGAGCAATAATAGGGCGTAAAGTCATTCCCCTGCATGACAATGCTAGGCCGGAAATCACAAAAGTTGTTTACGATAGACTGTTACGGTTTGAATAGGAAATTCCGCCGCAACCAGCGAACTCACCAAACATACCGCCTTCTGAAACTACTTGTTCAGATCGATTCAGCATAGCTTGGCCGGCACGCGGTTTCGAAACGCTGAAGAAGTGCCAGAATGGGCCGGTAATTGGATAGCTGCTAAACCAATATCGTTCTTTCGGCGTGGCATTGCTGTATTGCCAGACGGACGCGAAAAAATTATAGAAGATGATGGAAAATATTTTGATTAATATAATTGTACCGGTTTTTTTTTAATAAATGCCTTTTTCAAGCCAATAAATGATCAAAACACACTTAAGCACTTAACAGATATCTTTTATAAATATGACGCAAACATCGATTCATATGCAATGGATTCCCAAAAAAGTTTTCGTATGCAGAGTTTCAGATCAACTGACGGATTGACCTTAGAGAAAATAAATCCAATTATTCTCTAATGGGGTCATTTATTGCAAAAGTCATATTTTACTATTATTACTTTCTTTTTTTGATTATCAATGAACCGAAAAGGCGTGGTTATGTCACAATATGTAGAACATTTCTCTGATACATGTACATGAACGTTTTCTGCCCCGACGCCCACAATAGTCTGCGGCGTTTTTGTCTTGATGTCTACACTAATTCTCGTGCGCTTGTGGCAAATCGATCGGTAGTTCTTGCAAGCAATCTTAATTTTTTATAACAATTTTTGATCTCCTCGCTTGATTCAAGTATATTTCTTGCAATTTTTCCGCCTCTAAGAGGAAAACGGCAATATCTTTTAATAAATTTGCACACTTGATGCATAACCTTTGTGACATAAGAAGTTCTTCTTCTTCCGAAGACTTTATAGAAAGAAATGCATTAATGCGGTGTGTTTTTTTCGCAAAAATAAATACATGCGTTAATTCTCAATAAGTTGCTTATCAGCTCCCCATAGGTTTTGGACGATTCAACATCCTGAGATACACGTTGATAGAAGGAAAGTGCATGTCCTGCATTTATGATTAAATTGTGTAGATTGTGCAGAAGGTAAATTTACTTTAAATTTAATTTAAATTTTCAACGAAATAATATTTTAAAATATCCCATATATTTGGCTGAAAACTTTGTAATTATTTTTTTAATTACCCTTTGTACTACCAAAATCTTTAGCCAAACTGTGCCATGCCAATAGTTCACTAAGTTCAATAAGTGATATACATAAGGATATTTACAACAAGAACCATCGCCATCAAAATAATCGCACATACAACACAACATATTGTAAACCGTCTTGCGTACTATACGGGAGACCAATGAATCTTCCTAATTCAAAAGAACATGAGAGAAGGAGCCAAAACTGATTCGATGTTTCTATACCTTAAATATCGAGTTTGAAATCATATCATGCATATACGAAAAGCAGTTTAAATCCAATGCTCGTTTGCCCATTTGACGGCAACGTAGCAACTGCTGATCATTTTCCGAAGCGTTAGTATACCGTATTTTCACAAACATCCAAGCCAATAACAAAGGTCCATATTCAGGATTATGACACATACGTGTTACAACTTTGTCAAAACTACGAAATACTATAAACTTTTGAGTTCATGTTAAGAACAATTTAACTACCAATAAAGTGGGCCATCATATTAAAGTCTGCTGCCCGGATGAGGTAAGCCGTCATTATCTAAATGCTCGCGAAGTTCTGGCATTTGCGGATTATGACCAAAATAGCAAGTTCCACTCAAACCAAAAAATTTTGATTTATAGATGCTAACGTGAGTGAAACCACATTTATACCCAGATTTATTTATAATCATGGCATCCTCCATATCATAGCCGGTATAAGAATTAACCGCCACAATTGCATTAGTGCCCATGGCAAAATCGTCAATTTTTAATAATTGTTCAAGTATTTGTATAAAAATTGCCTACATCTGAGAATAAACGTCCACATTTGTTTACAATTAGCTACCATTGACAATATTCAGCACAAACATGAAATGAATGATGTGCTTTATAAATGCTGGTTTTACGCACCGAGGAACATTTTGAAATATGCCATATTGTATAGAAACTAATCACTGGTAGTTGAATTCGAAAGGAGAAGCAGCTGTAGAATGCATAGAAAATAATTCAGACTCTCTAATTCTTACAAATTCAGACGCTCACCTGAGGTAGAAACAATCATAAACAAATGTGGACGCTTACTCTCAGATGTTGGGAACTTTCAGACAAATTATTGAGAATCATAGAATTAATAGAATGCAACAAGGCAATTATGTCAACAAATAATAGGAAATTTTCCTTCAACAAGAATTTCACCTGCAATTGCTGTTGATTATTTCGAACCATAATGGACCCACTACGAAATTAGAGGAAAAAAGCCAACAAAGGCATATGTAGCAGCATTTTATTGTTATGCTATAAAAGCAGTCCATCTTGAACTTGTAGGTGACTTATCAACTAACGCTTATATAGGATCATTAAAATGTTTTATCAGGTGTAGATGGCGCTATCAAAATGTTTACAGCGACAATGCAACTAATCTTATTGGAGCCAGTAACAAATTGGCAGAACTATCGGTCTCAATGTTTTCCGATAAGAGAAAAGAATCGATAATGTCAACATACCGGTCTAAGCGAATACAATTTCACTTCGTTCTACCAAGGACTTTTAACTTTTTTTATGTAGTTTTTGTTTATTTTCATTCATTTCACATTAAGATCACAAATTTCACATTTATTAAAAGCAACTCTGTGCTCTCACTATTCTAAACGCTTGGTACTTTTTATAAGCAATATGAAGGGGAGAGTAAGTAAATGAGCGAACTACGAATTTCACAACTTTAGAGAGTAAGTAGATGAGCGAACTTCGAATCTGACAACTTTAGAGAGTAAGTAAATGAGCGACCACTTGTTAGAATGTAAGTATTGGAAATATTTATTCTCCTTTCTCCGCATCACATAAAAATATATATTAAAATACATCAAAATAAATACGAAATTTTTAATGATAATGAAATAGAAAATTACACGCTATAACACGTTCAGGATAGATAAGCAAAAAGGAGGATAGAACGCGAGATATGAAGCGGAATATAACGTTTCTTTTAAAGAACTTTTACGAGTAAAATCATTGAGAGTAATTTGCCCATTCTGTTTTTGAATGGTTTTATAGAGGGTATACGCATTGATTATACATATTTCCATCCCCCCAAAAAATAACTTTTGCCACCTCTTGAGAGATTTTCTTAGGAAGCAATAAGTTGATCCATATTGATCAGCCCAATCTCCACCCCCCACTGAATGTGTGTAGTCGAGCACTACGTTACGTTTACTGACTATTACTTCTGACCCACCTCGAATATATCTCTTGGTATCAATTTCATTATCACTTTCGTTTTCACTGATCTCAAAACTTTCTCAATAATCTCCTTCTTCCATTTTTTCTCAAGGGTAAATCTATCTAATATAAAACAAAATTCAAAATTCGCTAGTCATTGAATGCAAACTACGCAATAGCGGCGCCGACAGAGTTAGTGCAATGAAAGCATGTGACGCAATAGCGGCGCCTATGAAGTAAGTGCACTGATTGCACTGGCGCAATAGCGGTGCATACGGAGTGCAAAGGGTTAAAAAATATGAGGGGTTTTACATTTTTTTATAATCTCTTAATTAATTACATTTTTTCACCTCTTTTATAGATTTATTCTTCTTGTTTTTTTTTCAAAGTTTTGGTGGCTTTTTCATTTGAATTCAATTTCATAAAAAAATTTTTCTTTCTGCTTCGCCCAACTTGAACACTTAGTTGTTGCTGCTCTTATCGTTATTATTGCAAAACACGATTTCATTTCAATTTTCGTCTTTTTTCTTATTTCAGTGATTATAGGATTTTCCAGCGGACTGCATTTTCATAATGAAAAAATGCTTAAGGCGAAGCAACTAAAGCTATCATTACATAATAATAAGGCAACAAAATCAAAATCTCCATTCCAGTAAAGTAAAGTAGAGTTGAGTGCAGTAACCAGCAGCAATCAAACGGCGTGCTGTTGGTAAACGTGGCACGAAAAAGGAAAGACTGTCCGGCTTATGTCCATATGCTGCGATTGGGTGAATGTCGATATAAAAGAATGAGAAAATAAAAGTCCATAAAATGCAAAACAAGCTAACGAGAAAAGATGGTCAACTTAAAACAATAGTAAAAAACAACAAAAACAAAAGTAAAAGCAAAAACTACACTTTTATAAAAATTGTTAACGTGTGTAAACATCATATTTTCGTAATTATGTTGATGGCGTCCATAAAGACGACGATGATTCCGATGGATGATAAAGAAAAATTCAGACAACACTTTTACTATATTTGCAAATTAATATCGAAAAAATAATTATCGAAAAGAGTATAATCATACTTCAGACCAACAGCAACAATAAACTATTATTAAAAAATTAATTCAAGTGTAAAAGATACGCTTAAATAATTTTTTCAATAAACGAATTAACAAAGTTGTAATAAAAATGTTGTGTACACTTCAGCAGGAGCATAACTCTTTTTGCTGCAGACTTTTGCAGTAAGCCAACTTAATTTCGCAAAATGTCTTCACGTATGGTTTGTGTGTGAAAAAAAAGGGAAAATGGTAGACAATATTTTTGTACTTTTAATTCTGCTTCTCTCCAAAGCCCGCTAACATCTTAAAGCGTGAAACGAAGGACTCTGGTTAGTTCCTATAATTGCCACCCACATAAATGCTAATATTTTTTATGTCCGGCGATTATAATGTGTCAAGACATTGCACATTTATAATATTCGACGCTGGGACTATCAATCTGCTTGTATACGAAACAATGATTCAGTTTAAAGAACATTCGCGAGAGAGGCTTGAGGTAGAATGATTAGGGACAGGCAAGAAACTATGACACTTGATTTTTTTCGAAATAAATTTATAAAATAGGGTGACGTTGTTGTAAAAATACTCTAGAGAGTGGACGGTTGATTGAACGATTCCATACTCAATACAGGTTTTTCATAAAGCAGGTTTTTCTAACTAGATCGAATCTAATCTATAGTAGTAGCCCTACCTTGTTCGATTTTCAGATTTCTACATACATGTTCAACTTTCTAGCATCTGACCGGAAATTTATCTTAAATATATAAGCATAGGAAGAGACAAAATAATCTATATCCACCCACTTGATATATTTGATCAATAAAACATCTTAAGATGTGTGAAAAATGTACCAAACTGTTTCTAATTCTAGAAAAAAGGTTCAGTTTATTGTGTGCGACGAAGAATTCTAATATAATAACTAAACCAATGATTAACTTTTGCAAATTTTGATTACTTACAAAAATAAATTAATCAAAAAAAAAAACTAAACATTCTTGATCGGGTCTTTTATTTTCCTTAACGAAGTTTTTAGTTGGCAGACCCAGTTTATTAAGTGCAAACGATTTTAAAAAAATTTTAAATAAACTTAAAAAAAATTAAAAATCATATTTAACGAATCATCAGAATTCAAAGCTTCATTTTAGAATTATATATGTGTGTGAAAAGTCAAATAACCAACTTAAGCTGAATTGGAAAAATTATAGCTTCGAGCTTGAAGAAATTGCGTGAGTGAGCGTGAAGCGTGAGCCTCTTTGGCGCATTATATGGCTAAGAAGGCTGTGATGTTGATCAATGAAAATTCTTTATATAATAAAAAGTTGTATTTGAGTCGGACTCCAAATATTTAACATCTAATCGAGCTTGTTCAAAAACGCGTAGTTTTAATTTTTAGTCTACAGAGACCTAAGAAGCTTTCAACGCTTTTTCTGAAGAACGCGCATTAAAAGAACACGAAAGCAACTTGATCGTTTTATTTTTTTTTCCACCCCTTTAAACCTTCGTACACTTACTTGGCTATGGTTCATATTCAGATGTAATGAACTATGTATAAAACGTAAAACGTAGATATTTGCAAAAAACAAAAAAAATGCAGGAGCGGATATATAAACATTGTTAAATAGATTACTTAAAAAATTGTTAACGGTGAAATATAAAATTTTACAAAATTAATTCGATCTATATTTACTATTTTTCAGTATATTGAATGAAAGCGGAAACCCTAAGCAAAATTGTAGAAAATCGTCTAAAAAATAACTAAAATTTAAAAGAAAATTTTAATAGAAGTTTGAAAAAAAGAAATCAAATCAAAATTAATGACATAGAAGAAAAAGAGAAACTCTTACGAAATAAAATATATTATCAATCAAATCAGTTGAGAGCAAAGAGAAAAGCTCTATATCCGCATATTTCGGTGATACATGTTTGTGGAAAGGTTGAAGAAAGCAGAGCGGTATTATAACGGGAGTAGTTAAAGAATTCTTTCTTTTTACTTTATCACTGCGAAAGCCTATAAACGTATAAACGTGGAAACCTATGTATAAAACATTTCGATAAATCTTTTACAAGATGCGTTGGGTAACAAGGAACTCAGCTTATGCACTTATACGCACATACACACACGCCAACACCATGAAGCCACCGCTTTCAATTGCTCCTGCATCGGGGTTTAGTTACTCTTCATCTTTCATCTGTTGTCGTAAGGGACGGATGAAAGCATCGAAGCTGAAGACCATAAAATATCTGCTGGTTTATGCTGTCATTTCGCTCATCTGTATCCAAGGTAAGAATTGTTCATTTACTGATTGATGCTGCGTTTATAGCAAATATTTGATTGTATTCCCTTGAAAGCAGCGACAGCTAAATATGTTCAAAAGCATGCATCTATGACACCTTTTTTAAAATTAAATTGAAATTTTTTAATATTTAAACAAAAATCATAAGCTTTCCTTCAGAGCAATTGTTGAGTTATATTTAGATGTTAAGTGTTGTAATAATTAGCTCATGATAATCTGTAGGCGACCAAATGCCCCCGCACGAGACCCCTCACGTTTGAGAGCATAACCTCAAATCCGATTTAATCGTTTGATTCCTTAACTAGATCTGAACATTTTCATTATTCTTAATCTCCACAACAAAAATACAACCCCATTCTTTCCACAAAAGTCAGCCTTCTGCCTTTTAAGAATTGAAGCAAACATTCGCGATTATACTTAAGCCTGCTTATCCAAAACTACAATGTTCTCTGTTTATATTTTACGTTTAATTAAAACCTTGCAATATGAGCGTCTTTAAGAACTGAAATGTCAATGTTGCATCGCGAGCCGTTCGCGCAGACATCTTAAGACAGCGGAACATATGAAAAAACTTCTGCTGTCTGACTTGATCATACTTTGCTAAGCGCTTTCAATATACATTAATTCTTTCCATTTCTTTTGTAAAATTCGAACGCTCATGTGTACCATAATATTGTTTGGGGCGTTGCACCCTCTAATTGTTTGATTTTGTTCGGCAAAAGCAAAAAATCGATTTTTCAGTTACTGAAAATCCAAGTAATTCATTCTGTCTGCGTCTGTTTTTTTGATGAATTCATAATTGTAATGAGTATGGAACGTAAAATGAATCCGTAAATCATTATGTGCAACATATGCATAAAAAATATAATAAAACAATATATACATGCATATACTAGTATACTAGTATATATATGTGAAACGTAGATATAACATATAAAACTTATTATACATTACGAGTGTCTAGAACTTCACAGCAAAATTTTAGAAAAGGATTGTGCGCCATATGCCGAAATGTAACATATGTGGACTTGAAAATGGATGAAAGACGCCTTAAAGAAAATTTTGATTCTTATTAAACCGTTGACAAAACTTTTGTTTTTCAAAGTAAATTTTTGCTTTTCAACCACAGCTGAAGACATTCGTAAATCGCTTTATTTGAATAATCTATTGATGGATTTACGTGGTTCAAGTAATAGTTATCCGAAGCCCGCTTCAAGTCTTTTATATGTAAGCTTTGAACATTTCCAAGTGTTTCTAGCTTTTATAAAAAACAATTTGCATCTAACTTATTTGTTATATATAAATAGAAAAAACTTTCTATGCGTGTCTTATACATGTAGGTGAAAATCATAAAAACAGTTCTATGTAAAAGTAATTTGTTGTCTGCATTCATGTACATGTACAAGCATGAACTGCTTGTTTGCATGTATAACATTTAGTAAAGAGAACTTTTCCTAACAACTATAATAGCAATAGCAACAGAAACAGTAACAACTTTAACAAATAAAGGCAACAATGCATAAAATAGCCGAACAATTTTGTAAATGATTTTTCATATTTATGGAAACGATAATCGAAACAATCATAAAACCAGATAAAAATTGTATTCATGTTTCTGCGTGTTTGTGGGTATATGAATGAAAACGAGTTTGAAAATGCCGACAGCAACATGGCACAACAATAGGGTTGAAAGAATGAATGATTGTATGAACAATAAACTGCCATACATGTATGTCTGCCTTTGCATGACGTCTGTGTGACTACGAAAAAAGTTTAGCTCACAATCCCTATGAAAATCCAAACATTTACGTTATTATTATTGTCGTGGAGTTGTTTTGTTGGGTTTCCAAAAATGTTTATTACCGAAAAAATAACTTCTAAATAAAAAATTGCGATGATTTGATGGGCTTGAGTCTCCGAACTTGGCTATTAGATGTATTTTGTGTTTTTTTTTTTTAACAAATTGAAATAAAATTGTTAGGCAATAAATTTAATGCAAAACCAGGAAGTTTTTAATACGTATTGTATTTTCATTTCCCCGTAGCAGTTATATCTATTGTATATTGATGAAAAATTCCCCATTGGAATAATTTGAAATTCAAAATTTTTTGTGAGCGCAGATTTGTGAGAAAGCTATCACAATACCACGATGGTTCAGTTGGCCTCATCAGTCTATAAAACTCAATCTTTAACTTGAACCTCAATAATCGTGTTAGTTGAAAGTGTTTCAATTATTACAGTTTCTTTTCTTCAGTTTGAAGTGTTACTATTGGATTCAAAGTTTCGAATGCGGATAGTTCTCTATGTATCTATCAACTTGATCCTAATTTTTTTAAGTTCTGAAAATTACATGTAAATAAGTGGGTAGCTATCCCAAGCTTATGTATGGTATAAAAATATCTTTTTACCAACCTTGTTCATTTCTAATCTCAAAATGAATTGACATATCGGCTTTCTTGGTTTAGGCGGATTCCGAGTTACTCCAATTTAAGTTATAAAGGGTGATTTCAGGCGCTTCTACTTTACTTCTTATATTTAAGACTTACAACGCTGTTTTTTAACAATGTGGTGACCCCACGTTGATCTTGGGGACTCCTTTGTGTCTAATAACATTGTTTGTTTCTATCCTAATTGTCTGTCCCAAATCTCTAAACTGCATTTATTTTGGGGCTATTTCAAAATAGCACTTCATGAGGATAGGAGTTCGTGAGATGTGGGAGTGTTTTATATTTTGGCTCTCGCATACCAGACATCTAGAGACAATAGAAAGTACTTACCCATTTACGAACACGTGAATGAACGAAAGCTGAGTTTGCGAATAGGCATATTCTAGGCTCTGGCCCTTTCATTACCCGCCCTACCCAATGGTCTTCGTCGGCCTATGATGTCTATGGGAGACATCGAAGTTGGATACAACAAGAAACGAAAATTTAACCTGTCGACAATTTTTTTCTTTTTATACTTATATTTCACTCTTTCATTTCTTTAATACATATATTTATTTTTTGTTATTTTTCTCTAATACATATAACTTCCAATATGAAAAGAAATGTATGTATACATTTAGATTTTACATTAAATTAAGAAAACAAAAATGGATTACTGATTTGTAACAAAGTGGAAATGTCATTCATATTTCAATTCGATCATAAATCAGTAAGTGAGTATTTAAAAAAAAAAAAACCTAATGCATAGCAGGCTTGCTACAGCAGGTTATGAAAGCGTTGTGCATCGAGGGAAGTATTTATGAAGAAAGCGGCGGTGCAACATAATAGATGCCAGCTATATCCGGATTTGCTGCTGTTTTTGTGGTCTAACGATTTCACAGCTTGATGTTGTTCTTTATATGTCTATGATGATGAAATATAATGTGGGTTTACATACACACTTATAATTAAGGGGCTCAAAATTTTTTTTGATTGACTTCGGGCTACTTTTACTGATACATTCATTTTCCTTTTTATAACAATGCTTTTAGCAAATTGTCATAAATTGTAAATATTTTATTTTTACTGTTGTCTCTTCATTTATTACCTATTACCGACAATTTTACAAAGCAACTTTTGCACTCCTTTTTCTTTTCTTTAGTACTTTTCAGTTTTGAGGCATTGTTCAATCATTTAGTTTTGATATGTATAGTTTTAAATAAAAATTTCAAGCTAAGTGAATTCTTCAAAGAGTCAATATATAAACCAATAAAGAAACGGCCTTCGGATATATGGTATGATTGCAATTATAGCGTCTTAATATTTCGAAATTAATTATATTAATTATATTAATTCACACAAACTCCTTCCAAAACCTTAACCATGCGCACAAATCACCCGTAAATGCAACACAGCACTCTTTACTTATCTACATAGTCTTCGCTTAATGTGAAAAATAATTGTTTTCCATAGCTTTACAAAAAAGAAAATTATATTTTAAAGTATATATTAGTTTGGGGAAAAATAAATCCATTATTTTTTCGGTAGATGGCTGCACTGATAGATTTCTCGTAAAGTATCGATCAAACAATTTCAGATTTATGCTCGTTGGAAAGGTGACATTTCGCAGTAAAAAAATTCTTTTGCTGTTTTTTTGTTTGGTGCATTCAGTTGTGAGTTACAGCGTGTTAAAAATGGAAGTGAACAAAGAGAAAATTCGGTACATTTTACAGTTTTTCTTTGACAAAGGCGAAAATGCAAGCCAGGCGGCTAAAATTATGAATGGTGTTTATGGTTCCGATACTGTAACAGCCAATTATGTGCAATTTTGGTTTCGTAGATTCCGTTCAGGAATTTTTGATGTTAAAGATGCACCTCGCACAGGTAGGGCGTTAGTCGAAAATGTCGATAAAATCGGAGAAATGATCGAAATTGACCGGCATGTTAGCAGTCGTAACATCGCCCAGGAGCTAAAAATCGACCATAAAACAGTTTTAAACCATTTACACAAAGCTGGATTCAAAAAGAAGCTCGATGTTTGGGTGCCACACCAATTAACAGAAAAAAACATGATGGATCGAATTTCCATCTGCGAAGCCTTGGCCAAACGGAATGAGATAGACCCATTTCTTAAACGGATGGTGACTGGAGATGAGAAATGGATCACATACGATAACCCTCTGCGAAAACGATCGTGGTCAAAGAGCGGTGAAGCACCTCAAAGGGCCAGGAACGTTTTGCTATGCATTTGGTGGGACTGGAAGGGGATTATTCATTATGAGATGCTTCCATGTGGCCAAACGCTAAGTTCTGATGTCTACTGTCAACAACTGGACCGTTTGAAGATAGCGATTGACCAGAAACGGCCAGAATTGGCCAACAGGAGAGGTGTCGTGTTCCACCAGGACAACGCTAGGCCACACATCTACAGTGACTCGCCAGAAACTTCGGGAGCTTGGTTGGGAAGTTTTAATGCATCCGCCATACAGTCCGGACTTGGCACCAAGCGATTATCATCTTTTTCTTGCATTGCAAAATTTCTTTAATGATAAAAAATTGGAATCTAGGGAGGATTGTGAAAATCGACTACTAGAGTTTTTTGCAAATAGAGACCAGGACTTCTATGAGAGAGCCATTTTGAAGCTACCTTACCAAATCATACACCAAAACGGTGCATATTTGACCCAAATCGGACAATCCGAAGCATGTTAAATAAAGTCCTGAAGTTCATATAAAATATATATTAAGGACAAATTTACATAAACTTTTCCATATTCTGGTCACAGGACCAAAACACCCCAAACTTCTTCGTTATCTTTCGCAAGTATGCCGAGTTGCATTTTTGCAAGATTGCAGTTAAGAAATACCCGCCCAGTGACCCTTTTGGAGACAGATCGACGTCTTTTACTGGACGGACTGAACTTATGCCTGGGCTATTCTAAGCCCTACTCTACTTACCCTCTGTTTTGGCCCAAAATCTTGTATGAGACACTCCGAAATTGCTTCCTCAGACTCCTAAATCCATCTGCTTCCCATTAAAGAAAAAGAAAAAAATCAACAGATTTTTAACAAACGATAGAAGATGTTATGAGCGTAAATTATTGCTAATGTTGAAAAATAACCAAAAAAAATTAAAAAAAAAAATGAATAAAAGTTAGAAGTAATTATTATTCCTACATCATATTTCTCAACGTTAAAAACGAATATAAAAAATTTCCTTAATGTAGACTATAGACATATTCATTAACTTACGTTATTATACGACACACAGGAATACACTAATCATTAACCACAAAGTGATGGTGATTTCGTTAAGGTGTATGTGTTGATGGCTAGGTAGCGCTGCATTTAATAATACTTGAGTTCTAGTACATTTGACGGCAGTTGTGTGTACTGCTGTATTAGAGATGACACCGCAGTTAGCATTTACATACATATATATTTGTAACATTCCGTTCTTCTTTCTTTTATTTATTTCCATTTTTTACGTGCTTGCGTGTACTTTTCTTATGCTAGTTACAAACTCTGTTTTTGTTCAGAATTTTTTATGAAATTAAAAACTCCTACCCTTAATATGCTAATAAATGTTGTTACTGCGCTGTTCACATTTCTAACAATGGATTAATTTGACTATTCGTGCATATTGTTTTTGCACCAATACTCGCGTTAAGGAACTTTCATGTCTCCAGCTTAGCATTGTCCTTGTTTAAAAAAAAAACACAATTTACATCACAATCATTCGATATACCCCTTCAGTTTTTATAATATTTTGTTGTTGTATGATAAAAGTCTGAAAGTGAATGACCTTGTTGGACCAATCTGTGCCTTTTTCTTTTACAGTAATTTTAATTTTTAGTTTCGTTAATTTACAATTAGCGAAAAAGTGATCATAATATATTGCCATACACTATTCACCCACACAACCACTTCTTCACCTCAATGCTCAAATCATCCCCCTCGCTAATCGTTCTTGTTCACAAACGCAACGCGAAGAAGACAAGAAAAAAATCTCAACTAGCACGAAAGCAGAAACAGTAGATGTTATCACGATCGAAGAAAAAGTAAATGCCACAAGGTCTACTGTTAATTGTACCTTGTCGCCATATGAAGGCTTTCTTTGCACTAAAATCTTTATAGGGCAAGAGGTTCGGAAAATAGATGTAAATGAGCCAAAGTTAATAGAATCAAATTACAATTTTGATCAAGTCTCATTACAAAAATGAAAATATTAAAAATAGAAATGTTATTTTTGCAAGTTGTTTTATATTGAAACAAATTCAAGAAATAGTCCTATCCCAGTGAAATTTTCCCAATACACTGTTGTACAAACAATACACTGACCAATCAAATTCAGTTGTCCTTCAGCCAAAATATTTTAGTGTATTAAATTTCATCAAAATGTATTCAAAATTGCGACCTATCTTCCACAAAAGAAGACGCGGACGGGCATCGCACAAATAGCAGACATGATGAAGAGGGACATGCAGAGAAACGAGAGATAGACAGAGTAACAGATGCGTGCATACGCGTGTTCGATATTAGTATAATAAAAAGTGAATCTATTTCAAATTCTTTTGGGCGTTGCACACATTCGCGCAAAGTTAATGCACCCTTACCACAAGTTGTAAAGTATAGAAACATTCTAAGATCTTTGTTTGTAATTCCTTTTTAGGTAAACTAGGGTAGATCTCAGTGAATTGTTTTAGTTCAGTTTACACCTGATTCGCAGTGGCGTATGTAAGGGGTAAAAGTTTTTTGTAGTGTAGATAGCAGATAGGACAGTGGTATTCACCACACGGAAAATTATTACTATCCTTAGCGAAGCAAAAAATTGTAACAATTCGGGCAACTCAAACAAAAGAAAAACCTGTCAGCTGTGAATATAGCCAATAGAAATAATTGCCATGGTGAAATATATACTTTTTTCAATTTATCTATCGATTCACAGATGCAGAAGTCAGAAGATTAAAGGTTAAGCTAGTTAAAATTAAAGTAGAAGGATTCTTAAAACTATGAAGTTAATATATACACATAAGAAAAAGTAAAGAGAAAATCATACACCTTATCTGGCCAATCGGTGTGCTCAGCAGCTGAAGTACGTTAACTACAAATACACCACGTGAACACTTAATCAATGCAAACGTACCAAAACTTAGCAAAAATGTAGAAACATTTAGTACATCGTGGGTTGTTAAAACTTATAAATTTTAGTCTAAGTATAACGTCGCCAATGCATGAGTATTATAGCAAGTAAAACCATTATAGACAGGCAAGGCCGACCTTTAGATGCCCTATACCGCTTATATGATGTTGGCTCCGAAAAATAGACCTACGTGTTTCCAATACGGTATCATTATGAACTAATTTTCACCGAAAGTTCTTGAAAATTATGCCATTTACCATATAAAGATTCAGTTTTCATAATACCGTTTATACGGCAGAGCCGTGAAAAAATCGCTCCACCCGACCAAGGTTTTCGCCAATAATTTGGAATGCTGAAAGACAATTACTTAATGACTTTTGTCGCGATAAAACTGCTCGACCCGAGGCATTTTCAATAGGATTCGTCTTTGTGCTGAAATACGTCAGTGTGCCCAATTTAAACCAAATAACTCAAATATTGCGACATGTAGGTTGAAAACAACATTACGTGGACATCGTATAGATTTAGGTCGATTCATTCGCAGTTGAACTTGCATTGAGTAAATTTAACAAAAAGAAAATTTCTTGACGGGCTGATAGGAACGTTAAGCTTAATCTCATTTAACAACACTGACGAGTTAATGATGCCGCTTAATAATTTTAACATCGTAAATGCGTACGACTACCCTACTTTCCTGGAGTGAAGATAAAAGTATAAGTAATAGTACATTCTCGCAGGGTAGCAATTGCATACCGATCTAAATTTCTTAGCGTAAAAAGTTAGAACTGGTTCGATTGAGTTCACATGGCGTCAATCAGAACATGACCACATAACTCAGGTCTTGTCGTTATGTATGTGGCGCCGAATTCTGCCACCACATCAGTGTCAGTTTTCGCTAAAGCCTAACACCCAATCTGGCTTTATATAAAGATTATCCAATATATAAATTGAATCGAAGCTTGTGGTCAAACGCTCACATCGAGTAACAAGAGTTCACGTTATCCATCTTGTAAGAATTAATAGAAACAATGTAGGTCATGGAATTGAAAGAGCAGCACGTTGCTAAATTATTTAAATCAGCTTGGAGGAGACATAGATAAGTTTTCCAATTAAAGAACGACATTACTTTCACATCATCTGCGTATATTAAAATACGAGGTTATACAGTAACTGATGAAAGATCATCAATGTAAATGATAAATAAACGGGCTCTAAGTGACTACCTTCGGGGACTCCGGAAATGACGGATATGGCATTAAGCAGCCTGCGTAACTCAGTAAGTAATACATCCCTAGTATTCAACAATATGTTTATTACCGATGATTCAATGAAAATGAATGCAATAGTTCAACGAAGTTCTACTGTACGATTACAAGACTGTACGCTGTGGCACCCCGGCATTCAGTGCTACTTTAGCGATATGAATTTTTGTAACACTTCGTCAGAGGTAATTTTTGGTAGCGATATACAAAATTGTTTTGATGCAGTTAAGGATAGGGTAAAAGTTAATGAAGTTAAAATTCATTTAAAAGAATTTAGCAAAAAGATTTGGGAGCATAAGAACGTCGGAAGTTTCATAACCAGACATCAAAGGGGGAAATGAAACAACTTTACTTGTAGAATTGACGAGCGCATAGAACCACTTTGGATTGCTTAATAAAATAGATTTTATTTACTTTTTGCTTCCACATCAAACTCAGCTTGACTCTTAGAAGTAAATCTTATTCCAATTAATATAAAAACTAGTGCAAAATATAGTAGAAGTAAAGAAAAAAATAACAAAAGCCATTTATTTTAATAAGGAGAAAGAGAGACAAACGGGTCAGAATCCAAATTCCTAACGACAAACAGAAAAAATTGCTTTTAAATTCATTCAATTGAATCTACCAAGCATATGCAGGCAGGAGACCACAGAGCAGACGTATACTCAAATATTGGTCCAACTGAGCACATGTACAGCCTTTTTGTAATGTAAGGATACTTCGACTCTTTGGACCACTTTTTAATGAAATCATGTGTGAACTTAGCTTTACTTAAAGAGAGCTCAATGTGCAAACTAAAAAGTAATGTTTCATTGAATAGAATGTCTAAATCGATGAACGAATCTACGTTTTTCAACTTGGGTGAATCGATGAGTCAGTATTGAATGATTTCGTCTTTGAGAAAAAAAGATTCTTGCATCTTTTCAGATTTAATTTCATAAAATTTAACGATAACCATGTAACCAAATAGTTTAGGTCAATTTGAAGATGATCCGATTATGTTTCCAAGGAAAAGATTCATCAGCGGCCATTAAGATCTGGCTGGATATAATCGCAGAGGAGAGATCATTAGTATATAAATTAAATAATAGGGATCCTAAGGGATTGCCTTGAGAGACGCCAGACTTCACGGGAAATTCATCCGAGATGATGAAGTTAAAGAGAACCCTGAATGATCTGTTATGCAGCTAAGACGTTATCCATTTCACTAAGTACAAAGAGGAGGCAAATGCTTAGAGTTTGAAGATCAATAAGCTACGGATAACTAAGTCAAATACTTCAGTAAAAGCAGTATATACGACGTCCGTGCAAAGATCACTAGAAAAAGAATTGAAAGCATGAAAAGTATATTTCGGTAGAAACGATAGATAGAATAAAAGAATGATGAAAGTAAAAATTTTATAGCAAAAGCTAAATACTGAGTAACAATTCAGTCAGACAATTTAGGTAAAAGACTCGTCTTGGCGATGCCTCTATAGTTCTCAACGCGTTGTCTATTTCCACATTTATGAAACGAAATATGGAGACTACTCCTCCAGCAGAAAGGAAAAACATCTGACTTCAAAGCCTGATTCAAAATCTTCGAAATAACACCACATGGCTTGTCAGGGCACGATTTGAGTGTACATGATGGAATGCTGTCAAGCTAGTTGCACAACTATGTTGTAGAAACCACAAACCATCTAAAGCATCGTTCCGCAAAATGATCATGTTAGGAATCGAAACCGAGTTAGTGATCGAATGCAGATAATCAATAGTTAACTCGGAATAATGAGATTCACGTAGTAAAATATTGCTTTTGTTAAAAACGTAATGTTGATTGGAGGAAGTTGCATACGGCAGTTCAACGGACCGTCATGCCTGCAAAAAAATTTTTGGGTGGCACGGATCCTCAGGTAAATTAAAAGGTGGACAGCGGCTTAGTTATTTCCTAGCTAGTCTGCCATTACAATTAGAAGCACGATTGCATTGAAGTAGGTTACGATTAAATAATTCATGGAAAAACGCAAACGCTCTGTCAGATGTTGAAGTGGTGAACTTACGGCTAAAATTCTCACTATAGCGCCAAGCGACTTATAGCCAATTGAAGTCGCCTAACACTATGAATATAGAGCGTTGTGTAGGTATGTAGGGTTAGACTTTTCGGCCGCGTCACAAATGAGGGCAGCATGTGTGTTATAAAAAGAGATATCCGTTCTCGGAGGAATGTAGAAGCAAGTTACGTATTGATAATTTTCGCCGGAATGGCAACAAATTCAATATCGGGACGAGTAGTAAGTTCAATTGAATAGGACGGAACTGTAGCAGATGTGGCAATTAAAACACCACCACCCGTGTGATCCAACCGATCCTTTTTGAAAACCTGGAAAGAATTGTGGACAAGGTCCGATGATTCTAAATCACGGTTTAACCAAGCTTCGCTATAGGCCAAGCAGGAAAACTTTGTGCTTGGTATATTTATAAAAGTAGAGTAAATTTTTGAATTTAGGCTCCTAACATTTTAGTAAATGAAAGTTATATGACCTGAAGAAACATTTAGTTGTTTGAGGGTGGAGAAGCTACCGACTTAGTGTCGATCCCGACGAATGAATACCTTGTTTAAGGCTTCAAACGGTCACAATGCTTTGTTTAACAAAATTTCCATATTTTCAGTTGAGGCTAACACTTTATTATTACTATTATTATTTAGCCAGAGAATAAGTTCTAAGACTTAAAGCATTAGCATCTAAGGCTTTCGGCTTTATTAAAAACTCTATCGCACTTGAGATTTGAACCGAGGACCATTGAGCTGCTAGTCGAGGCACTTGCCTTCTCGGGAACTCAGGCAGATAAGCTAACACTTTAAAAGACGAGGCAGCTCTAGGTTGAGATGGAACCTATTTGAAAATGCTTGCACGCTTCAAATTGACGGATGGGACTTTTGCAGCTGGATAAGTTTTTATATTATCATCAGAGATGTCAGGCACCGATCTTGAATCTCGAATATTGCCTTTCTGGCAGGTACTGCCGGCACATTACTGTCATAATGTGTTTCTCACTTTCTCATCAAATTATTTTCTTAACTTCATTGCTTTTTTTTGGTTTATGTTAATATATATTTATATAAGATGATAAATACTCATATACATTAACACCATGGTTTTTATTATACATCGGTGAATTGATTCACCCGTCGCAATCCTCACTGCTCCAAACTGATGATCATGCGGTTATATCAATCATTTTTCGTAGTAGTTGTATTCTTCTTTTATTTCCTCTTTTGTGCACGTCATAATCAACAAGTATCACTGGTAATTTAGGCGTGACTTTCAATAATATCGAACATTGACCGAATTCATTTATCTGTAAACCTTTATTTATATTCGAAAAATACAGCTTATGACGTTAAATTTTTTACTTATTACTGAATAATTTAGAGCAATTGCTGTAAAACAAAGCTTTACAATATATTTTGCTTTACAATATATTAATTATATATTGTTTTAATGTTAACGGAAATTTCAAGTCAAAATTCACTTGGAATCAATTTGTGTTTTATGGTCTACTTTAGTTAAAACATTTAGATTTAATTTAATATAACGTTATTTTGCTTTTAAGAAGAAAAATTCATTCAACTTTTAACTTAGTCTGCAATAATTTAATGTCAAAGCTTTTCTGTTCATGAAGGATTTTCGTTCCTCTTTATCCTTTTGTTTTTTCACATATGTCTCTTTATTCAAGTCCTCCATATTTCAAAAGATATTTATTAATTTTTACTGGTGCACTTTGGCCTTTTACGTTCACAAAACAAAAAACTTTACATCAAAATTTGCAAAAAAAAAAAAATAATTTGCTTAAGTTTTTTCGCTTTCTCCGACACAAAATAATAATAACCTTCAAGTAATTTCTTTTCGTTACCAAAATAGTTTTTATGTCTTTTCAAACCTTCCTAGTTTTTATATTTATATAATATAAGTTTGATTAATTTTATTCTCAAAATTGATTTTTATTTTAATTCACAAATTTTCTTCAAAAAAAGCTTTTTTTTCCTTACAAATTGTAACAAAAACTCTTAAACAGCTTGACGATCAAAGGGACAATCACGACACTTTGAAGTAAAGCCTATCGTTACTGCATACACATAACTTTGGACTTTTTCTCTTTATATTTCTCTCTCTCTCACACCATTATCAATTATACAATACTAATAATGAAAGAGAGTAACGTAAAAAAAAATATGATTAGCGGTAATCCGCTATCCTTAAATAAAACATGAATAATGTGAAATCGGACCGACACTGACAAATACCCTAGCCCGAATATCGAGGGGGAGAGGCGGATTAATTATTTTTATTAATATTCTTTGAAAATGTAGACAGAGAAGCTTGAATGGCACCACTGGGAAAATGCACCCTTGCCACCTCAGCAAAGCTTACATGAGTAGGGTTTCTCGGCTTATTTATAACATTTGCACTAACAGCTGGATTTGGGATGGAAGGACGGAACACTCGAAATCTTAACGAAGTTCGACAATGGTACATCCACAAGTTTTAGCGTTGCCGGCGTGGGCGAAGAGAAATGGTGGCGTGCGACACTCATCGCATATTGTTTTCATTTTTTTAAACGTTCCACACAATGTCACGGGATTTTTACTTAATTCAGAAAAACCATTTCTTGTCTCCGTGAAAACTTATAAAAGTCATTGTCCCACTTCCTATAGTCGCGACATGACCAATCCTTTCAAGGCATCGAGGACAGAATTACCGCCTGTTTTGACATGATGTATAAGAATGGACACTCTACGTTAGAAAGCAGCGGAGAAAATAGAGTTTGTGAAGAAAGAAAAAAAAAGTTTTTCGCGTACTCAAAAACAATTTCTTAAATTAAAACGATTAAAAAGACAGTAAGCAAGGAGAAAAAGTGTCAACGTCGCAAACCAAGGCAGGCGTTTGGAAGCAACAACAGGCAAAATACAAGAAAGACACTTTTCTTGACGCGAGCACCGAGCAACGATCGCAAAAACCAAAACGATATCAAGACACAAAGTTCAATATGTTACAATAAATCTGAACATTTTTAGAATTAATTGGGCCTTAAGACCATATAAACAATAAGGCAATAAATTAAAAACGAAATCACAAAATTTCTTCACATAAATTAAAAACTACGACTACAGCGCGCTCGAAAATTACCAAACTTGGCTTAAGCAAATACCTGGAATAATAGTCACTGCCAGATTGAGAGAACTTGATTGTGGCAGATTATATAGCCCAATTGAAAACAGAATCAACTTTCTAACCTATGTGCTTTTAGTGTTTTCCGTTAACTTTAACCTACTTAAGCCAGGCTGCCTTTGAATTATCCTAAGTGGGACATTGACATAGCAGAGAAAATGGCGAAATGAGGGCATTTATAAAAGCAAGACACCAAAATCTTCATGTTCGTGACTGATTCATTTCGTTTGATATGTGTTACTAGGCTTTCATATAAAGTGACCACCAATCTTATTGAAAAAGATCGTGACTGGTTAAGATTATGGTCAGATGGACTAGCCTTAACGACCTCACTGAATTTCATTGGTCTATTAAATGAACGATGATGACAATCTCCGGGTAAGACGAGTGGGGAACAGCGGCTAGTTCAGGTCTATTATTGTTAAACCTGCAAATATCAAGGAGAATTTGGCGAGTCAATGAAAGCAAGCGTTGATAAATGAAATCGAGCTACTATTTTCCGATTATTCCTATTAGCAGATGTCGAGTGGACGAACAAACCTAATTTCCCCGTGTAGCCGAATCACGAATATCTATGTGAAATGTGGCACGTATTGCATTCAAAAAGCGCAACATATTTTGCATTATCCTTAGAATCAAACCGAGCAATTTTCCTTATTGGAACCTAATTTTAATTCTGCTCTTGTCTATAGCTAAACCCTCTGTAATAGCATGAACGGCAAGGTGTGGATATTTATATTCAATAAATATATGAACGTTTACGCTTCATAACAAAGTACATAAAGACATTACATTTCATTTAGACAAATAATCTTTAAGAGAATAAACACAGAATGCTACGTGTTGTTGTTGTGGACAAAAATTGCTTGTGAGCAAATTAGCTATAAAAAGAAAGAATTTATTAAAAAAGTTTCTCTTCTTCTTCTCGTTGTCGCCCCCTGTTGTGTCGCTATCTGCTAGTCGATTCCTCTCTCCTTCTCATCTATTCCATCTGGCTTAATAAGATTTATTGCATATGCGTGGCTATGCAAATGTTGTTACGCTTCAGCATCAAAATCAATAACAAAACGAAATTCTTTCTGCTTTTGTTCTTTATTTTTTTTTGTGTTTGCAGTTTAAAATAAATTCTGTGTACCAAACGGCAACTACTACACCAAAGTTCTCTTGAAATAACGAAAATTCTTTCAAATTTAAGTCTAACATTGTTGGGATTAACTCAACCATTGCTGTGATAAGAGTAGAGAGTAGAGTAGAGTTCATATCAAGAAAGATCAACTGGAATTTTTTTCTTTGTCGTTTTACTCCTGTATTTGCTCGAAAGGCTTTCATCAAGATCTGGAATGTTTTTATTATTTCTAACTGCACTTCTACGAAAAGCAAAAAGGGACAAAAAAATTCTATTAGTCATTTCGAACATTTGTAGAAAGTATCTTCTGCTCTCTCTCTCTCTTTGTCAATATTTTCTGTTTTTATATGATATATCCATAACTAACGAATGTGTTTATTACAATTTGTTGGCATGTTTCTCCACCTTTGTTCTTTCATTTGATCCTTTGATTGTCATAATTGTCTGTGAGTATGTTTTCACTTCTTGCTAACAAATTTGAGCCATGTTTGGTAAACAAGTGGAACGCGAACAATCTTTCAAAAAATCGCAAATAAAGCTTCAATTCTTCCAGAATTTATAAGAATAAACAAAGAACTTATTTGTGAAAACTGAAGGTCAATTTAGCGAGAAGGTAGCTGCCACTTTTATCTGGAATGTCGATCGTCTAAGTCCACAGAAACGTTAGAGAGTATTTCCGTGAAATTTGTTGAGCATTTTTTAGATCTTATTACAAAGAGCCGATGTGGTGTGAAGACGATTAATTAATACATTGAATATTCTCATATAATTATTTTATACATTTTATTGTTTTACATTTTTCTATCGTTCAAATACAAAGAAAAATGTTCGAACAAATAATTTTCATTGATTTGCACAAGTTCGTGATAGTAAGCAAAACCAAAAATAATAAAATTTTAAAAATATGTTTTCTTCGTCATTTTGTCACCTGTCACATATATTTATTCAAAATTTTTCGTCAATACTAATCACAAGATATCACTTCAGACTCCCCACTACCAAGAAGTAGCAAGATTAGCAAGATTCGATTAAAGTAAGGCAAATACCTCTTTTTGTCTTCTCTTGAAGTAACATTTCTTCGCAATCATCGTATTTGCGCTTTAGCTCAAGTTCTTTTTTCGGTTCTAACCTTTATGTAAATCAAGAAAGAAGATTTGCGGACTTGATATCTTAAGCAATTTAAGGATAGGTTCTTAGTCGTACATAGTTTATCGTGCATCTCTTAAGAAGTTTTCGAAGGCAAATAAACCTACGGTGGTCGATAGGAATGCGATGGTTGAAAATAGATTAGAAGAATTGTAACATTGTCGCTTGACGATGTTATTATATTTACGCGTATGTAATATTTATTTGTAACATTTGACTATTAACGGTTACATAAGCGGATATATTGCCACATCCTGTTCTATTAATTTTTTTTCGTTTAAAAACATAAAATTGTAAAGCCATCCAAAGCAAAATAAAAGCAATCTACAATTATATACAATTGTAACTAAAATAAAATACAATATTTTGCAAAAGCTTATACGAACCTGTGCAATACAGTTGGCGGTACAGCTAGAAAATAATTCGTTTTGCAAACTATGAGCCAAGCTGTTGCCTTATATAAAGATTTTTTTTAATATTACACTCATTTGCGATCGCATGTATGCCAATCTGGAATGTTTTATAAGACATTCTGCGGCATATTAGAAAGTTTTTGCCAAATTTAGTCATTCGAAAAAACTTTTTATAAAAGGACGTGTAGACCAATAGTTATATAGAAAATCTACCATGTGCATATAATGACTGTTACGCAAGAAACATAATAAATTAATATGAACTCTCTCATCACGGGTACAGGCACAGTTTAAATTGTTATTAAATATATACAAAATGTAGTGACCGGATAATAAACGGTTATATCATCGTTAATATATATTTCATCAAAGAGGAGATTACTCTCTAACATGGACCGCAAGACGTCGTAATCACCTTTTGGTGGCCGCTCATGTCGACATTTATTTTGAAAGTGAAATGTCTGGAAAGAAATTTGACAAGTGACGTTACAAGCAACCGTTTCATTACTTCTTTTCTAGAACTCACACCGAACGCAGTGTCTTAAAACCACTTTATCCACTGCCAGTTTATTCACTCTGCCCTTTGCAGCTAACTGATGAAGGCTATTGAAACTGCTTGCAAGGACCTTTCAAGTAAAATTGCTTGCTGATAGCAAAATACAACAGAATTTTCCTACAATTTTAATATCTGCATATGCATGTAGTATATATTCACACCAGTATATGTGTCACGTATAAAGGTTAACACGTATTTATCATTTGTTCAGATTTCAATTTGCCGGGGTAAAGAAAATCCTGTGAACGTGGATTAATTTCACTTTATAACTATAATCATTTTTGTGAAGTAAAACATCAAAGGCTTCTTTAACGAAAAGGTATAAATAGCAAAGAAAGTCCAGGGAAATCTGGACATTTTCATGGACTCCGTTGATAACCAATATATGACACAAAATTTCGTATATTTAACAAAATGGTGTGAATGTTTCGTGCGGTTATCTTTTTATTTACATTATTTTTATCGTACAAGTAACTCCAGTAAATCCGTTCAAGCTCAGCCGAGCTATAAAAATAGTTAACCTAAACTTATAGACAATAACTAATATGTAAGTCTTAACTAATTAAAAATACAACATCGATATAGCCAAGACTAAAAAGAACCGGGAAAGAAGCATAAAAGGACAAGTAAGAAAGTTATATTCGGCTGAATTCGAATCTCACACACCCACTACCATTAAATCTGTGACGTCCCAAGGTTTTATTCATTGTATTCAATTTGCATTCTCTCTGATTAATAAGCTTATGGATTAATAAGTATAAAACCTCAAAAAAGTGAGAAAAAAATATTTAATCGCTTGTAACTTTGTGTGAGTATGGCCGATTTTCTCTATATTTGTGCATGAATAGTAAAGCTTTTCATGAAATAAATGTGGAAAAATTTGAGCCTTCTATGTTCTATAACTTTTGGGTAGTAGGTAAACACTCAGAAAGTTATGTTTGAAAAACGGAGTTGCGTTTATTTTACGATGCATTGCGGTCTTGCGCTTTGATCAATTTGGTTCATTTTTAATACTAACCTGTGCCCAAAAGCTTCTAATGTTTCTACTAAATTTGAAGTCGATATCTTTATTTTTGCGACAAAAAGAGTGGCAACAACACGCGCCGCGCACACACAAACACACACAACCATTTCAGAATTTCATACTGGCTGAAGCTTCCTTCTGGATGTTGCAAACATTACGACAAAATAAGTACACCCTCTGTTCTTCAGTGATGGGGGCAATAACAAATAATAAAGTTGTGAGAAGTTGTTGGGCTGCTGAGCATGACAATACACATATACAAACATACTACTGAAGTAGACATACACATTCAGGCATTGTTGTGGAGAGTGGGCACAAAACATACGTTTTAATTACTTTTTATGTTACACAGAAGAGAATAACGGTAATGAGAAGAGCAAAAAAAAATCACTTTCATCGATTTCGACGCAATTGATTACAAAAGTTATGCAAGAATGACTACAAGCAAGTGAAACACTAGCAAATAAAACTGTATACAATAATAATAAGAGCAATAATTACTAAACAATAACAGAAGTAACCATATTACACAATCGAGTGTCACGTTTTCCAGAAATAATAAAAATAAAGCTAGCGTTTGTAATGGCAATGGTTTATTTTGCAGATGGCTTTTGAATGTGTTTCAAAATATTAGTCGGTGCAAAGATAATGCTTTCAGTTATTTCAACGAAATAATAAGGACTCAGGATTTAAAAGTTCGAAAACTTTTCTAAGGAAAATATTTCAATCTAACTTGTTTAGATTTTCTCCTGCTTATCTTCTCCTAGTGTAATTTAGAATTTAAAATCGGTTTATGAGGCTCTGACAGCTACGTGTTCGCTTTGCTTTAAAAAGGTTATCCTAAATTTTAGAAACACAAAACCCTTCCTAGCTCTGCGAGAGGTTATGACGTTTTATTGAATCCACATAAACATTTTTCTTTGAAACTTCGAGTGAGAAGTGTTAGGATAGCGATAGAAATCTCTTTTCCTGACTGCCTCAGTTATATCGCATGCGGTGTGCGGTTTGTGAGTCCTTCCTACGATCATGATCGTATAAGCACAGAGGCCAATCAGCAGAGCTGTTCACCCTCTGCAAATAATACATGGCGACAAATTCGGATCCGCAACATTGCGTTTAGCTCGAATGCACTATCAAGCCAGCAGAAGTCCTTGCGTTACGAAAGATAAAGCCGACCGCTTCAATCACAAAAAAAAATTACAGACACTTCACCATGTTCTGTTCTCAGCAAATATCGCCGCTGTACTTAAGGTCTTTCTCATTTACTTTGTCCGGTAATTTTTCCCACCCATCAGCGTAACGGCAAAGCTACGAAAAGAAATGAGGTTTAGAAATTATTAAAAAGAATTTGAGATCAAAACATTGTTAAAAAAAAGGCAATGCTAGAAAAACCAAGAAGCACACAAGCAACCCATACTTTTGCACAAAATTAGAAAGGAAGCATGAGCTGCTTAAGGGCAAAATAAAAGTAAAATAATTATAGCTCAGAAAGAAAAAAAGCCCGGTAAAGTAGAAAAGTCGTGTGGAAATATTTTGTAGAAATAAACAACGTTATAGGAAGAAGAAAGCAAAACGGAAAATATAAATTTCACGTTTAATTAAAGTTTGGAAGGATATTTTTCATTTATGTGTGCATCTATGTTTATGAACTTATTTGAAGTTGTATGTAGTATGAAGAATTTGAGTTCCAAGGAAAGGGAGAGCTGCTTCTTGTTTGTATCACTATGCAAACAACAACAATATCATGCGTACGTGATTTTCACGATTTATAATAAACAACATTTTGCAACACTTTAATAATAATAAGCCAGGAAAAAGAAAGCTCACTCAAAATTTTACCAAGTTTATTTGGCTTTAGGCGTCAAGTTTCGTATGGGAATGTTTTATTGTGATCTTTTCTTAGGGATATCAAGGTTGCTATGAGGTCAAAACACTCTGACAAGAAAACACATTGGTTTCTTTTATGACCGATCAAAGGTCGAAATATACCGCTTAGTGCCTCTTATAGTACATTATATGGAAACAATTATATACCACTAAGAGGATAACTCAATAGTTTATTCAAGTTATTAATCCGATTTGCCCATTAATCGATTGCCTTCGTAGACAGGGTCAAGGTTTCCATAAAATTTGCACCATATTATATCAGCAAACCAAAAAACGTTTAACCTACCTTATCTTGGTTCCAGCAGTGACAAACGATGACGAAAATTAAAGTTTATTAAATTGCCCTTATTGTACCCACGACGGATGTGTTCCTATTTGATTGGCTAAGAAGCGTTTAAAAGTCTTAGACAAAGACGGCAAAACACGTATGGACGAATAGGCATATCTCGGTTTTCGTCAGGAATACCAACAGCTAATTTTCAAAATTTAGGACATCGGCAAGTGGTAATAATATCATAATATCATATAGAAGGATGCAGAAACCTCGCGCTAATATTGTCGTGTTCACTTGCATGAAACCTTATCCGACACACACATGAGCAGATTTCTTCCACGGTAAGGATTTTAAAATGAAAATTATTACAGTGGCATTATCCAGATACGAGGAGCTATTACCAATAATATTATTATATTCTACAAAATATTCGTTCGGAAGTAACTTTCTGATTCTGGCTTTTCCATAGCATTATGAATGGAATCTTGTAACAAAGTAAGGGGTCTCCATATGGTGTGTAATATCTTCTTCTTCTTTATTCCTACCTATTTTTTATGCCTTCATTCACGGAAAAATTCTCAACTGTTTGGATTCGGCTTCATGGGCCCTATAGTGATGTTTCGTCGCATTGGTTTGGAGTTTTCAATAAAACATATTTTGTTAGCTATGTATTCACTGAACATTTTAAATGAGTTGAAGGGCAAATAGCAAAACCTATGACTATCACCAACAAAGTGTTGTACATCACTTCAGCAGAGTCAGATACCATAGGGAATTGATCACAATGTAACACAAGGCAGCAGTAACAATAAGCATAAGAGACCCAAAGGTATCGGTCTGCTGCCTGGAGCAAACCGTGCCTGCACACCACAAAATGTTGCATATTTTTTGGATAATGAGTATTTCATTTAACACCCAGAAAAAGTTTTCCTTGCCATTAAATGCGTTTGAACTATGGATGCATACAGCCAGACATTTCTCATTATCACCAGAAGTCTGGACTCCGCAATACTCCATCATATGGTTGTTATCAAATTGTAGTAACACTCTGCTCTGAAAGCCTTGTTATATATACATTGCTATACTTCTGCCATGTATTAAATTATACTTTATAATTTCATAACACTAGTGGCCAATTATCCGATACAACCCAAGGGTCTGTTATGCAAACAACGTTATTGAATGGAGCGGACAAGAGGTAGTAAAGAATTTTTGGTTTATTAAGGTTTCTACTGTTCTACATTTCGCTAACGGTTTTTATCCCTGTATGAATACTAGCATTGCTTACATGAATATTATTAAGGTCTACCTTTCACTGTTTTTCTTAATTGATTTAAACAGGTTGGTCAAATTCTACTGAATATTGAGATCCATTGATTTTTATATCATACACTGAGTAATAGTTTCTTTGTTGCATTCATGTGATTTGCAACTACTTTGACGTTTTCGACGACATTCCTATTCTTCCAATCTTTGTTACACGACTGAACTGCCTGTACTTGTAGAACCTCGGGACATGTACCCTATCATGAGCTCCACTTTTCTCCCATTATATACATAGTCCAGTTAGCATGTCTGTAAATGATTCCGTGTCTATCTCAGTAATAACATAATAATTGTCATGCTTTTCAATTTCGTATTATTATTATTATTATTTTAATTTTAAACTAATGTACTGAATTCTTAGACTAAAAAAAAAAGAAGACATTGAGCACTAGCAACACAGGCTATCGGCTCTCAATTTCGTAACTTGTATCAATTCTTAAGAAACTGTTCTTTAAAATGGGATCCTGATCCTGATAATCTGACAATCTCATCACTCCAATATTTGTAACCTATATGACGTTTTTTAAGAAAATTTTCGACGAATTTTTGTTGTAGTCTTCTCCAACTCAGTCTATAATTACTACTCCATCTTTGAGCGCGTCGGAAAATAAAATTTGTTTTGCTGATACGTTTTCTTCAATTTTTGCAGCCCGCAACACCGCTTTCAAATTTTTTTCTTCTTCTTCATGGCATCGTTGGTCTTTTAATGGGAAGTCTATACTATGAATATAAGTCACGCAATCGTGACACATGTTACAAATAAAATTGTTACTATCAAGTAGTTTTATTGAATATCGGTCAATACCCGACCACCTGCTCTTGGAACCATAAGTATTCTCACCTAGATAGCATAAGTAGTTCCAACTCCACGACGCTGACGCTGCAAGCCATAGTGATCAAGAAACAACAAAGCCAATTCATCAAAATTGACACTAAAATTTGGCATGAAAGTAATAATCCAAGCAAAAATCATACTGGATAAGCAAAAACAGGGATTCCTTCTTACTTATTTACAAAAGTATTAAAATAATGTCAGCACTTTCAGCAAACAAATCTCGACGCGAGCAGAGAGAGAAGGTTACGGTTGCGATGCCACATTTCATTTTATTTTATTTGATATTCAAGATGATGTGCCTTTTTTCGCAATTAAGGCAAGCAAAACCAATCTATACTGGGTGAAAATTACTCACATCTATTACTATTTTTAATATTTTAACCACATAGAACTACATTGAGATCATCTTAACCGGCAATCGAGTTTATTTCATGTGTAAATCTAATCTGCAAAATCGCTGCGCGTCTTAATTTTCTAATAGTATTGAGATTGAAGATTATGCAGCAACAGAAAAATTAGACTTATAGACAAAACTTCAAAATTCAATTATTTTTACATTACTCGCAAAGGGTGTGTTAATTCTTTCCGCCTGCATTGAAAACTCTAGCGCACACTTCAGATCTGAACCCCGTTGAGTTGTTACTCGCGATCCTTTCACTACTCGACCACTCGTGCGAATTGATTACTTATTATAGTTTCCAATATTGTTGTCTTATTTCTATGTGTTGGCGAATTTTGTTGTGTAAATGGCTCCCTTCTCTAGTTAACCGCAAATTTCGCATTCGTCACATGAAGAAAAGTTTTATATAAAAAAGATGAAATCTTGCTAGTTGGTAAAGCGCAATTATATTTAAATTGCTTGGATATCGTATAACGAAATTGATTGTTATAATTTTCACATTCAGTATCTGTTGACATCATGTTCGTTATGGGATCATAAGGATTATTTTTTATTATAGTATTCGAGTGCGATGTTGAATCAATTTCTTTATCCCCACAAAATAAGGCACTAGCTTTGTGCATAGTGTGCTCTTAAGAACAGCCACGAACCTACAAAGCACATCCTAACAATCACATATATTTTTATAAAAATGACATATAGGTATACATTTCGAAAAAGAAAAAAATTATCATCACAATCTGTTATTCGACAATATTTTTATTCATATATATATTTATATATATATATATATATTTATATATATTGTGGTTGTAGCTACACGTCATAAACATGATGGAGGTATTTTAGCCGGATCCATAATGATGATAATTTATATATATATATATATATATATATATATTCATTAAAGTGCTATTTATTATACAAGAACAAAAAAATTTTTTCAATTTCTATTCAAGAGTAACGGTGAAATAATAATAACGGCAACGACAGGCAAACAATACGCAATCATTTAAATGACATTTTAACAATAAATAAACACTTCACATAACATATACAAGATAATAAATACTAATGGCCGCACACAATATACGCGCTCTCTCACACATACGTGTACGCATATTAACAAATGATAATCATCTCTTGCTCGTTAGCAGATAAATCATAAAATTTATATAGCTACGCCTCCCCGCGCCTTTTTAAACAATTCTGCAATATTCGCAAAAAAGTCACGTAAATAAAATCAAAAAAATTAAAATAAATAAAATAAAAAATAAAACGAACGATAAATTTTATTTTATTTAGTGTAATTTGTAACAACATAACCGCTTGGATCTTCGTCCAACAACTCCTGAGGGGTGTTATATGCGAATTATTTGTCCGCAACATTTCACAAAAGTTTATTTCAAGAATTTAAAATAAATAACAAAAACCAATTTTTAATCTTTAAACAGAATTTTGTTTTCAACTGTACCTGTGCTTACTTAAATAATTACTTAATTCAAATGGCTGGCGGTCAGTTTGTTACGGTTAAATGTTTGATGATGTTTTATGCATACAGGTACATTGTGACATGTCGTTGAGCAAATAAACGAAGAACGCACTTTTCAAGTGGTGAGGCGTTTAACGTGTCAATTTATTTTATATGAAAATTTAAAATAAACAAAGTATTTTGGCCTCTTGTCTTTCGCTAAGTTGTAGTCTTTTGGCAGAAGTCTGAATTAATTAATCCGAATTCGATTTTCAATTACGAATTATAAACTTATTTCGTTGGCTATCTTCAGCTATAAAATATTTGACATTAAGCTTAATTAAATTTTATAAAGATAAATTTCTTCGGAGAATCGTAAGCTAATCGTTAAATTGCAAATTAAATTCGAAGAAAGAATTTCTTAATTTCCCGTTTCAAAAGTTTTTCAATTAGGAGAATTGAAGTTTTATGGACTTTACGCAACGCTTACTATCTTTTTCTTAAGGATGTTTGTTTAAGTTAATTATTTCTGTGCGGAAGTAATCGCCGCAATTGCTTGTTCAATTCTACAAATATTTGAAATGCTAATCGAGCCACTACATACAGCTGATACAGATGCTCAAATGAATCACAATTTACAACTGTAGTTGCTTATCTGGTCTTCGTGTCTACCGATATCATAGCGAAGTTGGTCTTATAGCAAGCGAAAATATTATATTCGGCTGCGGCCGCATTTTTTGCCCACCATTATGCTAAAACAGGGTAAAAAGAGAAAAAACTAAATTTTTATAGTCGATAATATTCCAACTTTTATCGTACGTCTTTTGTAGTTCATAAATAATGATCTAACATCTCTCAAGGAAGTAGACATATTCTCAATTACGTTGCACTGCAGACAAGTCCATTGACCTGTTTGTCCATTGGCAATGATTTACGAATTGTGTGGTAAGTGGCGCGGCCCTGCTCTTCCATAGCATCTGTTTCAGCGAGAAAATGTTGGTTAAAAACGCAGCGCGACAATTCATTTGCTGTAATGCTCGAATCAGCATAATATTCGTAAAAGGCCGACACAATTACACCCTCAATACAATATTTTTACCAAACCGCCGCTAATTCTTCGACATAAAATTGAATTTCATCTGGTAAAATTAGTTTGTTTAAAAGATCGGCATTCGGTTCCTGCGTTTCCTCCGCCAAATTAGCGAATGTATGACGCTATGCGCGACCTTCTGACTTAATTTCTTCTTATGTCAACTGTATTGGCCGAGGATCCTTATTCAAGAAGCCGCACAGGCTAGCTTGTGACATTTTCGTAATCACTTCCTGTAGTAATCCCGAAATGGATAAAACTATCTTTTCAATTACACTCCCACTTAAAGCGGGCAATTTTTCAACTGAAGTGACCAGACGAGCATTCGTTAATTGTTTATAGACTTAAACAAAAACACCTGCCAAAAACTTAACTCTTCGTTTCGGTGTCTCTCTTGGAGTATCGCGCATAGTAAACTATGCCTCCGTGAAAACCTTGACAATTGCGTAACTACAGTTAAATTTTTGTTAACCCGTTTACATTTCACATTTTATTCATTACCAGGAAATATTTGGTAACTCTCAATGGATTAGTGCTGATTTATTCGAGAGCGCCGGCGGGTACAAAATGATAAACTTTATACGCTTTGATTATTTTCCTAATACTTTCAGAAATTTCTGTTTCGAGAGAATGAAACAGATATTGCGTGGACTCGTTGTCTCAAATATATGATCTGCGTAATAAAATGCATTTACGTATATAAAATTGATGCTTTTTACTAACTCCTGTAAACATAATAAATGTATACAAAGCTTTCCATACAATGGACCCTGATGTATATTTCAAACTTTTTACAGTTCGTACACAATTCTATGCATGAAATCCAACTAAAAAAATAACAATCGAAATCAGTGCATCTTAATAGAAAATCTTACACTAATTGTTTTAAAACTAGTATACAATAAAGAGGAAGATAAAAATAATAATAATAACAAAGTAAGTTTAAAAATAAATTAAAAAGTTAAAAATAATAATTCATGTATAAATAAATAAAAAGAGAGAAAAAAAGCAAAAAAAGCATGTACACAGCTAGCACAGAAGCACATCCGCAACAAGAACATATCCAGGTTGCAAGTGAACCTCTAAACCATTGCCAACATGCATAAGCTTAGCAACCGACACGTTAACAACACAATATTATTTTAAGTAAAAAATGAGATATTAAGAATGCAAGTTAGTTTCATTACGACATAGGTAAATCGCGCATATTAAGTAAAGTTGCTTTAATAGACTTTAAGTCCGATAATGAAAATAAGTTATAGAGATCATTTAGGTTTCTGCAAACAACTCTGAGCGAGTTAAACAGCTAATAATTGAATTTACATTGACTAAGCTTAATCCAGATAAAGTGCCTAGAGAAGCGGTTAGGGACATTAAAGCTTATCTTACCAAGTAATGCGGGCGAGTCAATAGTGCCATTTATTACTTTGGTTAAGAAGGAAACCCCAAGAAGAAATCTACGTCAAGTGACGGTAAGAAGCAACCTATTCTCATCGGGTCCCAACGCAAATTCCTAAGAACAGATTCAATTGAATCTATATAGCATCTATATGAAGGAGACCACACATCTACAGCCTTTTCATGATATAAGGATCATCAAGCTCTTTGGACCACCTCTTTATAAGACCAAGCGCGGATCTAGCTTTGCTTAACGAGAGCTCAATGTGCAAGTTAAAACGTAATCTATGGTCAAATAGAACGCCTAAATCTGTAATCGAATCGACGTCCTCCAACTTATGCGAATCTATGAAATACTGATTAATGAATGACTTTCTTCTTGAGAAAGAAAGCTTCTTACATTTACTCAGATTTAGTTTCAGAAGATTCACAGAGCACCATGCAACAAAATTATCCAAGTCACCTTGAAGCTGATGTGATTGCGATTCAACAGAGAAGGAGGAAAACAGTTTCACATCATCCGCATACATTAAAATCTGGCTGGAATTAACCACCGAAGGCAAGTCACTAATCTATAAATTAAATAAATAGGTCCTAAGTGGCTGCCTTGACGTCACGGGAAATTCATCCAAGATATTAAGTTAAAAAAAAACCTGAATGATCTGTTGTGCAAATAAGAGCTTAGCCATTTCAATAAATAGAAAGAGAACCCAGAGACTTGGAGTTTAAAGATGAGTAGTTTATGGTTAACCAAATCAAACGCGTTGCTTAAATCACTTCGTATGCACATCAGTGCGAGAGGCACTAGAAAAAGGCTTGAAAACATGAGAAGTAAACTCTAACAGATTGGTGACCGTAGATCTTCCCTTTCGGTAGCCATGTTGAAGAGAAGAAATATACGGTTTGATGGCCAAGGCAAATGCTGAGTAACAATTCGCTCAAACAGTTTAGGCAAGACATTCAACTTGGCAATGCCTCTGTAGTTGCCTACAAGTTGCCTACTGCCACTTTTGTGAGTAGGAATAAGGAAACTATGCTTCCAACACAAAGCAAATACACCTACATTAAAGGACTGGTTAAAAATCTTTGAGATAACGCCACATAACTCGACAGCGCAGGATTTAAGTACACATGACGGAATTCCATCAGGTCCAGGCGCACAATGGAGATTTTTCTTTTGGAATTAACAAACTGAAAAAAGTTCAGGATTAGCAAACAGAGAGGATTTAACAAACTGAAGGTATCTGCAATAATATGAGGGAATCCAATCTATGCCTTGCCACTGAGTAAGCGAAATAGTCGAAAGAAGAACCACTTTTCGAAAATTTTTTGAAAGGCTTGTTTTTCCTACTTTTGTAATATTTAGTTGTCTTATTAAACCACGGGGGACACTCACTTCGAGGACGGGACTGCTTGATCGGAACGGATGCAGAAATAGCTTGATTTAATATGTTGTAGAACGACGACAGTAAGCTATCAATACTTCCCACCGAGAAATCAAGCACAATATGAGAAAGATGTGATTTTAGCATGGAATCATTGATTTTATGGAAATTATAAGACTTATATGAAAAATTTGAATTTGGAGCGTTATGGAAGTTCAACCAACATGCTTGTAATGAAAGGAAATACCGAATGCTGGATGAAAAGGATCCTCAAGTAACCTAAACGGAAGGCAACAATTAACACAAATCTCAAGAAAATTGGCAAAGCAGAGATCAAGATGTTGAAGTAGGAATCAAAGAGCAAGAAGTATCACTGTTGCACCAAGTGACTTGAGGCAAATTGAAGTCACCCAACGCAATGACTATATCGGTGGGTTTAAATTGCTTGGCCACTTCGCATATAAGGGCGGCCTGTTTCTTATATATGGATATATCCGAATTCGGGAGATTATAGGAGCAGATCACATATAAATGTTTATTAGGAAATTTCGTTCGAATGGCGATAAATTCAACGCCGGATGTAGTGAGAAATTCAATTGAATAGGGGAGAGTGCCGCAGATATGGTAATTAAAACACCGCCACTATTGCGATACAATTGATCATTTCTGAAAACCTGAAACGAATTATGGAAAAGTTCCGACGAATGCAGGTTAGGCTTCAACCGAGTTTCAGTGAGACTCGACCAGGAAGATCCCGTGCTCAGTGAATTTAGGAAAGTAGAACGAAGTTTTGAATTTAGGCCCCTAACATTTTGATAAATGAGAGATAATGAGCCTGAAGAAATATTCAGTTTTTTGAAAGGGAAATGTTTACTGCATTACTATTACGGGGTCGATCACAAGGGATGAATTCCTTAATTAAGGATCCAACCGGCCAGAATGGTTTATTTAACAACATATCCATGTTTTCAGTTGGAACCAATTGGAATAGCTAACACGCTTTAAATTAACAGATGGGACTTTCGCCGCAAGATAACTTTTTTATATTATCCACAGATGTATCAGGTACCAGTCTTGACGCAAATATTGCCTTTCCGGGAAGAGCTGTCTTCAAGCAAATGTCATCTGTAGTAGGAGCAGTATTGTTCATGGATGGGGAGTTTTGAGTTGAGAAGAATATAGAAGGGGTAACAGCCAAGTTTGGCGACGAGCGTTCACACTCGAACAGCCAAAGAGAGACCACGACTTCTTATTTTCATTATTAGTTTCAGGCGATGATGCCTGAGTAGATTGAGTGACGCCAATGGGAGGAGATACCCTTGCCACTTCAGCATAGCGCAAACCAGAAGGACTTCCCGGCTTATTTGTCACTTTTTTGCTACCGGTCGACTCAGTAATAGCAGAAACGCTAACGTTCTTTGTAGACTTTGAGGAATCGCAAACTTGCACCAACGAATCGGACATAGGAGAACTCAGAAGTAACGAACCGCACGTTACGCTACAAGTTGTAGCTATGCTAGCTGGCGAAGAAGGTGATTGCGCAATATAACGACACTCATCAAACCTAGTCTTAATTATATCAAATTTCTCCCAAAACGAGCAGAGATTTTTGCTCAAGTCTGAGAACCAATTTCTCGTCTCCAAGAAGAGTTCGCAGAGATTTATGTACCGCTCTCGACAGTTAGGACATGACCATCGTAAACCTTTTGAGGGATCAGGGACTACATCAGCAGCATGGCCGACAATACCAGCACACTACGCATGGCAAAAACTATCACACAGCCAACACGAGATGAATCGTTCAGATTCAGGGCCTTTTTTCGCATGAAATAGTGTAAATAAACAATCCGTGTCCAACGAAAATATCAAAAGTATCTTACGAAGAAAAAAAAAGAACAAAAAACTAATAGATGCCACGGCATAAATTTTCAGCAAATTAAAGCAAACTTCTCACTTTCGTTCCCACTGTAAACATAAAGCGAAAGGAAAAGAAACTGTAAACAATTAGCAGAGAAAAAGAGAGAAATTAGTTGTTGATTGCACAAAACCAAAATGAATTTTTCACATAAAACCTTAATATAAATCATATCAGTTAAATTCGCACGTTATTCTTTTAAAAATTTTTATAATTTAGACACAATTAAAGCCAAAAATCTGAGAAATACGCTAAAAAATTGAAATATAAACGCGACTACAACACGCACGCAGAGTTGCCAAACTGGAGCTCTGCCTGGAGTTCTGTTAAGCTCGCTTTATTCGTTGACGGTGGATTATCTTGAACTGTTCTTTGTTCCTTTCATTTCATTTTATCTTTTTTTTTTTTTACATCCAATTTTAAGCAAAGATCGGGAACTGCGCAGCGAACGGCATAAAGTAAACGGAGTCAACATAAAGATGAGTTTAAATATTTAATTAACTTTTGTTGTGTAAATTCAGCTCCGACATGAGAGCGATTGTTGGCGACACTCTTTCTTTCTTTTTTGAGACGAATAAATGTTGAATGTCTGAATTTACCTTTTAGTTACTAACAATTGGATCTTAATTATTATTGCATTGAACAATTCGACTGACATCGGTAGGATTAAGATAGACTCTTAAATGTACAATTCTTTGCTTGTTTAAGACGTTAGTTTACAAATTGGCTCAGAAGCTTGCTTTCGGTAAGAAAAATTTAAACATAAGATAATAAAATGAAAGTGTGTTCATGTGTTCAAAATGTAGGTTTGAATTACAGCAATACAACAACATTGATACATAGAAGCAAAACCATTAAAAAAAATTCATAAATAGCAAATGTCATAAAGAGGAGAAAAAACAAAAAAACAGAAAACGGAAACAGCCAAATAATAAAAGAATAAACAAACACATAAATAGCACGGCAATAAAACAGCAGGAGGATATTCTTATTAAGGTGGAAAAAATAAAAAAGTAAACAAAAAGCAAGAAAAAATAAAAAAAAAAAATATGGAAAACGAGATGCTGATTCAAAAGCTAAAAGGCGCCATAATATATAACGGACAAATAAAACAGCAACAGCAACAAATGAAATGTTGCAACATTACCGCTACAATAAAAAAAAAGGATAAAGCAAACTACAGAATTTTTTTCTTTTTTATGTTTGTGCTCTTGATTTTGATTATGAAGAAAAAGTGAACTGAAAACATAACGTCTGGCGCAAGCAAAAAAGCGAAAAAAGGAAGTCAAACAAAACATGGATGATTAAAGCGAACGTAAGCATGAATATGTGTAAATTGAAGAGTATGCTTTTTCTTTACTCTGCCTGAGAATTTTTGATCATAAACTTCTCTTAAAAAAAAAAGAAAGGAAAACGAAAGAACATTACAACTTAGCAGTGTGTGTGGTGTACGTCGTTTTCTTAAAATTTTTACATGGCATGTTTTTATTCACCAAACAATTTAAACATAGATGCATGTGCATATGTACGTACGTATCTTCCTGTATACACGTATGCAAAGTGAGTATATTTGAACTACATGCAGATTCAAGTTATACAACAAACTGTACACTGATTACTTGCTCTACATCGCTATGTTACTCTACTCTGCTTTATTCCTAGAAAAGCTTCACACCTTAGGGCGACTGCATAAATAAACTTTCACTGCCAGCCTTTTCAGAAAACAAAAATTGCAGGGAAAACAAATGGAGTCCAGCGATGTGTGTAGGTAAGCAAACTTGTATGATTTTCCTGATATAGGTTTCTTTTATTGCCTTAAAAAATCATTTTTTGTCGCCTTAAAGCGAAAAATATTAAGGAACTATCAACTTTTTTTTTGGTGTTTGACATCAACTAAGCGTTTTATGAGAATATATTCAAATGCTGCACAGTTGCATATGTTTCTACAACCATACAGTTTACAATGCGTTTTTTTGATTTATGTTAGGTCTGTGAAACAATGATATCTCGCTACATGGAAACCATAAAAATGCACTATTACGGGAGATGATATTTGAATGTGTACTTACAGTCCTGAAACAATCGATGAATCGAGAGGATTTTGTGCAAGAGACGAAGCCCGTTCAGAAAAACCGCGCTAAAGTCGTCAAAAAATCGACAGCACAGTTTATAGTTTCCTACGATTATAACGGCGCGTTGTGGTCAAATTGTTAAGGAATACTATTTAAATGTTGTGTAAGCAATGGTGTTAAGATTTGGAAGAATAAATGCAAATATTTCATTTTATAAACATATTCACCTTAATTTTTGATCGCGGTAGTGTACATACCCTCGTACAACACTCGTGTAAAAAGATACAAGTTTTACATTAAATACTTGATATACATATAAGCCTCTATATGTGCGTAGATAAAAAAAGATAACCTCCGCACCCTCATTCGCGTTATACATGCGCCAGTGCTCGGTTTCGCTTCTTACATACGCCTTTGAATGCTTACAAAAATTTTATTTTTCTATGTTTCAACCTCGTTATCATATAGGACTTGCCATACTTCATAACGTTTCAGGTCAAAAGACAAACTTCAGTTATTATTCATGAAATTTTATATTTATAAACATATACATACATATATAAATTTGCATAAATGTATACATGTATAATTTGTTTTATGTATGTACGTCACGTTACGAAGATCATTGTAACTGGTTTTTCGTCATATAAAATTACATTTTCTGCTGACTGTTTGTAAGTGTCAAGAAATCAGGCACATTCGTGAATGTTTTGACAACATTCTCAAACTGGGTCCGGAAAGAGGCAAATTTAAACCAGTTCCAAAGATTTCCAAAAGCAAAAGATTTCAGGAATTGCTGTTGCTTGCAGAATTGATGTCCCTTCAGTCTCTTTTATTGCAACAATTAAGTAATAACTGGATAAAAATGCTCGGTTTCTGCCTTTGGTAACATTGATTTACGATCCATTTAGAGGAACATCATTTAATAAACAAATGGAGCTCTTTTCCTTAGTTTGTAGCTCTCGCTACTTTTCGTATCGATTCTGAAAAGTACAGATGTTCTTCATCTGAGTGGGTTGCACTGCCTTAAGCGAGTTAAAGTGCATTTTTTAAGTAAACGGCGTAAAATGTTTTAGTGAAAAAGGAGCCACGGAAGTAGTTACCCTTACTCAGAATTGAGCAAAGGAAGAATCTTGAAGGTTTTATGATCTTCTTCTCCACCAAACACATTCTAGGGATCAAAATTCCCATGTCTGTTGCTGAGGTTAGCTTAGCCGCTGTCGGTGTTCCAATTCAAGGACTCGCTAGGGGAGATTTTACGTGGAGAGTGTAGCTTGCTCACAACCTTAAGTAACTGTTACGTTACGTTATAATATTCGTTTTAGTTCCTATATTCACGACAACGTAGTTCCAATTTTACATTCGTTCACTTTTTGTGTGTTAAATTAGGCCTTAATTTTCGTGGCCGCATAGATGTGTTTAGGGATTACTGGCTGTTTGACCCACGTGCGATAATTACACAGAAGCGGACAAAAACTCATTTCTTTCTCTTTAAAGTTAATAAGTCCATGACTTAATGCGATTTTTTAATCGGCACCTAATTACCAACTCAACACGAGAAATCGGAATCATTGGTATTACATTCGCAGTCATGCGTTCTAACAGCCAGTCACTGCAGTTGGCTGTCAAAGGGCTTACTAGTAACGTAGAGTTACAAGTAGATTTGTGTGAGGGCTTTAATTGTGCTAGGACAGCTTCCGAAAATTTCCGTTTATCTGAAGTTAAAATATATAGGTACATATAAATGAGTACGCACATTTAGTTTTACAAAAATATATAAATTTCCTGCCTACATTACTAGAAGATTAAAAGGGCAAACGTAAGAACTAGTCCAATATTGCTATTCTTCTTATTTCTGTATTATTAACCCTCGTAGACATTTAACTTACAAAAGCCTGTCGCAGACGATTAACCTAATAATCTTGGCTGTTCACCATAAATAACTCTCAACTAACCCTTTTCTCCTATTTCGTTTAAACATTATCAAGAAGTATTGCGTTCCCTTACTAAAATCTTAGCTAATCTCTCTGTCTGTCTCTGATTTTTATTTTTGTTTCGGTCATAAAAACATTTTGGTTGCTTTCGTACCGACTAAAATAACAACTGTAATCTATAAATTTTAAACTTCCATTTCGGAATGCTGATAGAAATAAATTATTAAAGAAACACGCAGGTTCAGCACTTTGTACTTCTACAAGTTTTCTGCTGGAAAGTCCTGATTCCACAAAAAGGTCTGTTACATTAATCTACGTAGATTATTTTCACATAATCGAACTTTGGCGATTTTCTCATTCGAATGTTTAGCTATTGCTAAAAAGCATTTAGATCTAATAAAAAACTTTCGGATTCATAATAAAATCTCCTAAACACACGCGTCCTTTCCTTCCGGTACTTTTTTTTTCTTAAAAGCTACATAGATATTTTCTATTCTGAGCGATGTTAACAGCAAGAAAATCATGAACCTAAAGAAGGAAAAAATCATTTTTTAACTAATTTTTCTACGATCTTAACACGGGGTTCTTTATCCGTGAAACCACGCGAAATAGAATGACTGACGAACGTAAAATTAATAGGCATTTCGAATGCATCCACATTTCAATGTATTTCTACTTACGAAAAGGTTAAAAACGTTATTTTAGAGAATGAATATTTGAAATATCTATTAGGGTCGCTATGAAAATTCAGCTTAAAACGAAGATAATTACACGTCGCTTTTGTCTTTATTGTTTTACTGCAAAACCAGAGAAATCAGTTTATATGCAAATGGATTGAAAATAAAAAATTTTTGCTGGTATTCTTTACTTTATTACCAACTTTTTTCTGGAATTTTTATACATGGTTTTCCTGGTTTTTACCGAAAGCAAATGAATTTTGCACATCATCGTGCATATGTTTCTTGCGGTTTATAGAAAAAATATATTTAATGTGTAGTTGTACTGACATAGAAAGAAAACGGACACGTTTAACCAAAACCTATAAACAATAAAAGTGGTCAACTATGACAATGAACAGAGACCAACAATGCAATGTTATCACAAATTTTTGTATTTTTAAAAATGTTTACTTAAATACAGGATAATCCTAATTCTATGCTATTTGAAGAGAGTAATATTTGATTTTCCTTTTTTCTTTCACACAAAATTGTGTTAACGTACGATATACACTTACTTAGGCATATGTATATAAAGAATTTTGGAAATTTGTTTCGAGCTATCTTACAGTATTAATTTAATTCTAAAGCAAAAGCCTTCTTTATTCGACACAAGCAAGAACATGGAGAAATTATGTAAATAAAGCAGATTTCATTAAATGCTAAAGAAGAAAACTTTAATTTGCATATGAAGCATTTATTTTTGTACAAATGGCAGAATGGTCTACGTTTAACTTTTAAAGATTGAAAGAAGATAAAGGAATAACATAACTTTCATGTTATTAATTATAAAGCATCTTTTGCATTTCCTATGAAAAAGATTTGCTTCATTGTCCTAAATCACAATTTCTAGTTTTCCAAGAATAAATTATTTGTCTCTGCTTTAAAATATTTTCTTATATATTTTCCGGCAACAATAAAATATGAATGACGTGTTTTTCCGGATATGAAGATTTCATAAAATATAAAGTTTTTTAAGCGGCACAGTCAACTCCACTTGAAAGAACCGACATCTAGCTCGAAGGCGTAGGCTAGTTGATAACGTTGTATTGCGAATTTAACACTTAGAACGGAATCGTTAATCAAACATAAATAGGATAAAAACGATAAAAGATATAAATCATCTACATGTGAACAGTTATGAAACCAGTTGTAGATTGGTCGCGGAGTCATTTGAAAATTTTTCCAAATCGAATCGGAACGGCATAAAGAACGCGAGTACGCTAATTCCTACTACCTATTTATGACAAGAAAACAGTTTAGTAAAGGTAAGCGAATTAGGTCATGCAGTGTCCGCTAGAAAGGCGAATTTGATTGAAAACATTTCTTTTTACAAAAGAAGACATGACCGTAAACGTCTAGTTTAAACGCAGATAGCGTGTTTGGTTCAAGGAGTTTGCGAAATAGGCCAACTTTTCGTCAAATTTGCGTATGCATAATCACTCGACAGCAATAACGTCCAGTTAACGTGTAAATTTCATATTATTGCTAGTCTAATAAAAGAAAAAAGTAGTCCAATATATAACCAAATGGTTGCTATATCCAAACGTGAAATCAAGCAATGAGGTACGAACAGGTCAAACGCGATACTCCTATGGAAAAGCACATTAAAATGGATAAAATGTCATATTTATTAAAACAAAACAAGTCAGAAAGTAATGTTCGGCTGAGGCCGAATCTTTTATCTCGATTTTTAGAAGTTTTGCGTGAGCTACTAAAAGGTTTTATTTCAGTTCAAAGGCAACGGAAAAATAAATTGAAAGAAAGCAATTCCCAGTTGTTCCTGCCGAAGCCATCACGATTCACAAACGCTTAAAAATGCTGAAAAGAGTGAAAAAATTGAGACAAGATTTAGATCGTTCGCAAAGTAGGTGATTTACATCATACCAATTAACAGTGCGCTTATTCAAAACTGACTTTAGTAAGGGAGTTTGAACACTGCAATATATACGATTCAAGCATAAATGTATTGTTTAACAACCACAACTACTGCCGGAGCAGAATTGAGGAAGGCTTTGGGTGGGCTATCAACACAGCATTACGGAGTAATGACGATATGAAAATAGGGTACTATGACGCAACTTTAACGTTTGCTGCTGACAGGCGGTTTATACTAGCGAAAGTATGCTAAACAGTAACAATTGTTTATATATTTTCTGCAGAGAGTTAGCGATCAACATTTTAAAATGCAACCAATTTCAAGAAAATAAGATTGGTAGCGTACTAAACACCCTGTAGTTATATTTCTAGACTAATTTGAATTTTTTGGTTTTGGCTTTAGAATGTATATATTTACACATATATGTACATGTATGTTTATGTTCATAAAGAAATGTAAATAAAAATACGGATTTCTATCAGTTCGTTCTACACCGAATTTTGTACTATTGTAAACTCTAATTGTCTCTGGTGTACGGGTGTCATTTTTTTCAATTTCAACGGATGAATGCATTGAACTAAGTATCAATACTTTTTTATTTGGTTTAGCTTTATAAATTGTAAGAATAAAATCTTTCGATTTGTATAATATTGTTGAGAAGCGTATCATACTATCCTTTGCCTGTCTCGCTAATTTTGGTAGCTCTCTTTTATTTCTCCGGATAGTTCCAACAAGAGTAGTTCTTTTTGTTAGAAGTTTACTCGCTAGTGACGCGCTTGTAAAAAAATTGTCAACTGTTATATTTCTCCCATGGCCCGTATATGGTTCTGCTAATTTCAAAGTTACAAATTCTCCAAGTGGGATTCATGGTTCTCTCCCTTCATCTTTTCCCAAATATGGGAAGCCGTTTACTATATATTTAATAGTTACATCGGAAGCTAATCCGAATTTTATGCCAAATTTGTCCGGTTTATTGGGCATATATTGAGTAAATCTACAACGTGCTTTTGTAGAAAACAATTGTTCATCTATAGTAACATATGCTCCTGGTTTATAACAGTTCTGGCTGTTTTCGATAAATTTATACCAAATTTGAGAAATCAATGCGAACTTATCGTTTTGTAAGCGTTGGCTTCGTTGATTTTTGTTGTCAAATCGAGTAAATCTCATGATTCCTGCGAAGTCATTTCGACCCATAGTTGTCCAGAAAAAGGACGGACCCCATTTCTTGTCCCATAAATATGACAAATTAATCTTTTTAGCCTCATATGCGCCGCGTGCATATAGAAGTCCAATAAAAGCATATAATTTTGCAATAGATAAATTCCATTTCGTTTTCAACACTCGAAAAGCCTCTGATTCCGTATATTCTCTTACATGTTCAATCATTTTATGATCAATAATCAAAGAAAATGCTGAAAATGCTCTGCCCTTCATAATATTTCGTTTAGCGTATCCTGTCGGTCCTGATATTTCCTTGAAAATATTACAAATCGATGTTCTTCCACTGTTAGACCCTCCTTTTATTTTTTTCCAAACAGTTCCGTTCATAGCAGGTTCAATCTCTTCCTCATTTGTACTTTCGGAACTAACTATAAATGTCTTTCTTTCCTGTCCTCTACGTATATTCAAAATTTTGTCTTCGTCCGTTTCACTGTCAAATAAGTCACAATCATTTTCTGCAGTATCATCATCAATACCGTAAACTTCTTGATCATCTTCCGAACAATCCTCGTCGATATTATTTATTTTGTCTAATAAGTTGATATTCCACGAATGTCGGACACATTGATTAGATTGTAGATTGTCTACAATTACATTGCAGACTCCTAAAACAATTTCAAGAACAAGATTATCGAAGAATATAGTCATAAATAACATAAATTTTTCAAGCGGTTAAATGACCGCGCCCGGTCGACTAGACATGGTATAATTTTTTTTCGGAAAATACACATTAAAAAAAGTTGTAAATATTGAAAAATTGCTTGTATGTATATTTTAGGAAAAGTCAATAAGATACATGATGATACAATAACGTTTTATGCGAGAAATTTTAAACGAAAGTTTAAAAACGGTCATTTGACCGCGCGCGGTACGTTTAGTGTTAAACAAGCAATGTTATCATATTTTTCGTGTTAATTGCAAAATGTAAACTACAAAATATACGCTGGGCGTAGCTTCTCATTTCCATTCTAATTTAAAAGTGATGAAACTTGTGGTGGTTAAGGTTTGAATGTGTAAGAAATCGGTTTATTCTAAATGCCGCAAGCACTCTTATTTATTAAAATATATTAAATTAACAGCCGAGCTCAATTGATTCTTACGAGTAAATAATATGCTAATTATTATTAAAAACTGGTAAAGAGAAGTAAAGAAAAAATATGACAAAAATACAAAGCCAATAAAATTCACGTATAAATAAATAAGAGGGAGAGAAAAAGAAAGGGAAAAAGCGTGTACACGTCCAGCACGGAGGGCAGTCACTGCAAAAGTGCAAAAACTTGACAACCGATGACAGTGAACCAATTCAGTCATTTTTGTAATGATACTAAATACGACATAGGTAAATCGCGTGTATTAAGAAGAGTTTATTTGGTAGATTTTAAAGAATCTGATATTGAGACTAAGTAATAGGTGCCACTTACATTTTTGGAAAAGAGTTTAAACGGATTGAAAAGCTGGTATTAACATATTAACATATTTTTAGAAAATGCACAAATAACTTTTGATATTTCGACCTCTTTACCTTATGAGTGGACGATTTCATCATCTTTGTCCACGCTTAGTGGGGTGGTCGATAAAATAAACGTACAGAATTTCAACATTCTATCTTTTTACCTTTCTATGGTCAATGAGCAAAAACTCATCAGCTCTTGCTTAGAAAAACGCAAGTACTCTTAGTTTATTGTGGACGTGTGCTGTGGCCGATTTGACCGACTCTCAATATCAATTTGCGCAGGGCCTCTGAAACTTTCTTTTGTACGTTGAAAATATTGTTGCAAAATCGATATGCTCAGTTCCTTTAGTATAGGTAAAGGTATTGTCATTGAGAGTTTAAAAATTCATTAACAGCAAAAATTAAATAAGTGAAAATTTAGGAAGAGGTAGGTCAAAACATTTTCCTGCACTACTTCTTCAGCTTTTGTCGTGCGAGTGTATATGATACGATTGTTTCATTGATTTTGGCCACACCATTTTCTTCATTTTTTTACTCTAGTCAAGGACTACTTTAGGTTTCATTTTAAGCGACTTTACGCATGCGTGGGGAGAAGATAGTCTGCATCTTGAAAGATTATTGTAATGATCAGGCAAGATTGATATAGTTAATTTTGTTTGAGAGGTAGCGTCCAGTGAGGAAAAGATGCAATTTTGGAAAGAGTAATCACTCTTAATAAAGTTGTAAGTATAGTGAATAAATCACTGTGAAATAAACCTTGCAAACAGAAAGTTATATTTGGACAGAACTGAAAAACCTTAAAATATAGTCTTGAACAAAAATTTTTCTTTCTAAACACAAGCAGACAACAGACAATTGAAGAGAAGACAGTAATTAATCCACTAGAACATCTTAAGTAACCACATTAATGCATAAAAATTAAATAAGTTACCATAATTAAAAGAAACAAAGTTTTCATTTACATTAAAAGCCACAAATGAAAAGGAAAATAAATGCCTAAGCAGTAAATCCTAGTAAAAGAAAAATTAACTGATAGATTAGGTAACCGGTGCATTAGTACAGGCGAAAGACATGAACAAAAAAAAAAGATGAAAAAACAGAGAAGACTATCCAGAACAGAAATAGTGTAATGCGAGAATGAAAACTACGATAACGCATTGAATTTGGACAACACACTTGTAAAATGGTCCGTATCATGTTACCTAAAACATTTCAACTAACTTAAAAAAATACAAATAATTTGGACTAAAAAGTCTAAAATTATCCAGTAAGCTAAGGGTGGATAGTGTGGATAGTGACAAGTTTAGTCGCCGCACACGAAACAGCTAATTAGGATAGTCAGACGGTATATCATGCATATTCTTCCTAAGACGAGCAGGGGGCCGAACCCGGGCTTTAAGTGCCACTGCAGCATTTCATTACGAGATTGTCTGAGGAATGCATCGCACGTTAGACAGTACCAGTCGATTAGCTTTTCGTCTAGCTTTTTAATTGTTATTAATTATATCTTTCAAGAACAAAGTCGCACGCTATGCATCTTGTGTTTCAAAATAACAGAGGAAAGTGCAAGAAAATTTTTAATTCATTGTTGAATTTGTAATCAACAAAGGAAACTTTTTGCAAACATTTAATTTCTTGGCAGATGCACTGACGCCTTTCGCATTGCGCTCAGTCTTTGTCCATTCAGCGATCGTTTAAGCAAACAGAGCTTTTCCTTTAAAGTTTAGAAGATTAAAGGCATGTATTAAATATATAAATAAATAAAACAAATTGTTTTTTGTTTCAAAAGATGTAATAGGGAAAAGAATCATGTTGCAAAAAACCAATTTTAAGGTTAGCGAAATTATGTACATACCGATTTTTACGCCCGATATTTTATATTCATGTGGTTTACAACAGAAGAAAGCATGATATACCTCATATATATTTTTGATCAATATGAAATACTGATTCGATTTAAGAATCACCGTCTGGCTGACTGCAAAATGTCTGTTTTGAACGATATCCCATCCGCCAAAATATTGAAAATTTTTGCACGCAGGTTAGTTTTGAAAATGGATCAGATCGGTCGAGTGAAACGCCTAGAGTGCAATATTTGGTTTGCGTTTGAAGATCTTTGTTTTCCGGGTTTTCAGCTCATTATTATTAAAATAGACATACGATAAAAATGTTCACGTTTGTTGTACAAAAATCGGAAAAGTCCGTGATTTTTACGTTTTTATTCATCTCCCTTTGAAATTAAGTTAGCATAGGTTTTATTTAAAATTGTTACGAGATCTATTTACAAATCATTTAGAGGAGCTGCCATTTATAAACCTTTAATTCTTGTTCTGGTCTTGTTCGTTCGAATGTTATAATTTAACTCTCTTTTCCTTGCCCGAATATTCTGCTTATATAACTTTTTACAAGCAAGTTACTAATACCTCATTTAATCGCGATTTTTTCCTGTTAAACCCCTTTTCCCCCAAATGCTCTGCTAATCCCTGTTAAACTTTTCGACAATCGTCAGCTACATCAATCAGAGAAAATGTTATGAATGCGTATATGGTTTTTTTTAACATTTGATTCGTCAGCATTTTCCTAACCATATATACAAATCAGACTATGGCAGCATGAAAGTTTGGTTTTTTCTCTTTTTTTCAATCGTTATAAAGATAAAAGTAATAGGTATAAAAAATTCGGCTACACCCGATTATAATTTTCTTAGTCCTTATTTGTTAACGGTTTACATTCCAATGCTATAATAACACCTAAATGAATTGAAGTAAAAACCGGGAGGACGTCTAATTTTAACTGCATCCAGACGCAGGGTCATGCACAATATCATTTTACAACTTTTAACTTAATATTGTACCGGTTTTTTTAGGCGGGGTATAACTCACGTTTTTCCTGGATATCTATAAAATAAAAATGGTTGGATCTTCGCGTTTCTTTTTCTCATTTTTATTTTTTTTTGTAATATAAATAAAACTCAAAAGCAAGCTTCAGAGACCATAAAGTATATATATTCTATAACAAGCGTAAAATTCTGACTTGACTTAGCCATGTATGTCCGTCTGTGTGTCTGTGAGGTGTATGTTTTTGCCACTCTCCTGGCCGCAAGAATGAAGATATCGACTTAAAATTTAGTTGAAACATTGGAAGTGTTCTCTCGCACTTTGAAAGTAGGTCAAATTGATTAGAGAATAAGCGCGCAGCGGAGCATAAACTGAATGTAACTCTGTTTTTCTTAACAAGAATTTTTGGGTTTTTGCTGGTTACTTAGAAATTATAAAAGTTAGAAAGTTGAAATTTTCCACATTTACTTTGCAATACCCTCCACCCTTTACGCACAAAAACGGAAAAAATCGGTCAGCCCACATAAAGTTACAAGCGGTAAAATATTCTTTTCTCCTTTTTTAAGGTTCTTCGCTTATTAATCATAAGAAAAGAATGTTTAAAACTATTTTCTACATTCCTTAAATGAACATAAATTATCTGCTTAAAAATTAATTCTAAAACGAATACCGTAGACACCGTGAACTTGAAGAGCACAATGCAAAAAGCATAACGGTAGGTATGCAAGATTCGGCCCCCGCTGAATATATCTTTTTTACTTGTTTTATAATTATTTATTTTGTATTAATTCTCAGAAGTATGGATTGCAATTACGGTTATAAGTTTATTTGGTAAGTGCGGGAAAAAGAGGAGCGATATGGTGACTTACTACCTATTTCGCGATTACTTCTTATTATTTTTTACTTGTCCCTACGTTTCTCACCAGATTTTGCTACGTTAGACCACAGCCTTCGCGACAAGGACAGTGGCTAAACTAATCAAGACCAATCCCTACCTCTAAAGTCGTATAGTCCCGGCCTGCGGATAAACTAAGCCTCTCATATCCGTAAAGTCAAATAAATATATTTATATATATATGTCCAAACAATTACGAACTTATCTCTTTGGCTGTCGTAAAACGACTGTATCACAGTTTGCACTGTGCATCGCGCTTCCATAGCTGCCAGCTCCCACGCTGTACTGTTGCAATGTTGCTTATAGCTACTATTATTTACTATAGAATTTATGCACGATATAAGTGCGCTAATGAAAAATTGGTTTTAGAAAGATCAATGTATGCCTAGTTCCAACGAGAGGGAAGTTCTTGCTATGTACATAAAAGAAACGTATGTATGTCAATGCTAAAATCTGTTTTCGCGGGATCAATACGTGCGTAGCAAGAATAATTACTTGTATATGAGTTCATGCTTAATATGTATGACGGAAGGAAATCGATTTTAGCGATGAGAGAGCGTAAGTGTATTATCGTTCTTTTACAACACGTACGTTAACAAAGTGTCTAGAAATTATATGTATGGATACTTGAATAGAGTAAAGCAGTTTCAGCAATGTGGAGGCATGTTCTTATATTACGATCGCATATCTAAAGGCATAAGAAGCAACACTATATTTATGGATGTTGATAGAATTGGTGTAAAAGTTACATAACACATGTAAAAAACCGGCTTTAGTAATCTGACCAAGTTTTTGTATGTCCGATAGTGCATTTACAGGCATAGGGGACAACACGTGATTTACGGAAATTTCTAGAGTGATAAATATTAATTATAACAATAAGCATAAGAATCATTTAATATATGCTTGCATTCGTAAGCAGGCAAGCATGAATAAGTATATGTATGTTAATAATTCAGTGTGTATATAGGAACAAGCGCATAAACATATTTATGGGTATAAGAATGCGTAGATATTAATAAGTGTACGTGTGTTGGCAATGCAGGTTATGTTATTATATAAAGGAATATATGTCGGTATATACAAATCAAAAGAACTAACGCGAATATTTTTAAGCATCAGAATATAACAAAGCAGGAAACATATACGCACAGGTTTAATAAAACATATGTACGAATACAAAGCATTGGTAAAGCAACGCATGTATCTATTTTGCAATGAATTAGAAAAGTTTAAACGTACCTATATAACCATTAGAGTAGAATTATTAAGCTAAGATTTCAGGTATTCGCAGATCCGTTACCAAATAAAACAGACTTGATAATTAACCACAAAATAGTAATTAAACTAAAGCCGTTTTTTTGCCGTACAAAGTGGGATATTTCGAGCCAATCAGTTCTAAAATTTCGGAATATTCTCATAAATTCGATTACGATGTGAAAGCTGATTTATTTTCTCACAAATAATCTTATTTCATGATTTGGTTCCACTTTTATAAAAATCGTTTTCCGTTTCAGAAACCATGTTTTAGAATATGTTCAGTTCCACACACGTGTACAATTTTTTATGAATACACAGGGCACGAATGTACGAACATTAATATATTTTGTACATAGCTTAGCTTTAGATTGTGGGCATTAAACTAACAATGAATAAGGCAATAAACGTCTACATGTATACTCACACAAACAATTTAGTTTTTATATTACATCTCTTCCAGTTATTTTCAGTTTAAGGCCATGATAGACGGAGTAGCTAGACAAGATGAATAATTATAGCATATGCTAAGGCTTTGTTTTTCTTATTTTTATTTTTTGTTAAGAAAAAAGCTTTAAACAAAATGTTGGCCTGTTTGTTGGCGCACAGTGTAAAAATTATGTTGCAACAAACAGCATTCCAACTGGCCCCGAACCAACAATAATAAGAAGAGAGCCTTTGACCCAAAAAAGTAATAATAAAGGAAGGACTGTTTAACCAAAACGAGCAGAAAAGGATTTAATGCATCATCTTTTCTATATATACTTGCACTTATAATGTAAATGGAAGATTCTAAACTAAATATGCTGCTAGGTATAAATGCCCCTACATATATACACATATATTAGTTTGGGGAAAAAGAAATCCATTATTTTTTCGGTGGATGGCTGCACTATCGATCAAACAATTTCAGATTTATGCTCGTTGGAAAGGTGACATTTCGCAGTAAAAAAAATTCTTTTGCTGTTTGAGTTACAGCGTGTTAAAAATGGAAGTGAAAAAAGAGAAAATTCAGTACATTTTACAGTTTTTCTTTGACAAAGGCGAAAATGCAAGCCAGGCGGCTAAAATTGTGAATGGTGTTTATGGTTCCGATACTGTAACAGCCAATTATGTGCAATTTTGGTTTCGTAGATTCCGTTCAGGAATTTTTGATGTTAAAGATGCACCTCGCACAGGTAGTCCGGTCGTCGAAAATGTCGATAAAATCGGAGAAATGATCGAAGTTGACCGGCATGTTAGCAGTCGTAACATCGCCCAGGAGCTAAAAATCGACCATAAAACAGTTTTAAACCATTTACACAAAGCTGGATTCAAAAAGAAGCTCAATGTTTGGGTGCCACACCAATTAACAGAAAAAAACATGATGGATCGAATTTCCATCTGCGAAGCCTTGGCCAAACGGAATGAGATAGACCCATTTCTTAAACGGATGGTGACTGGAGATGAGAAATGGATCACATACGATAACCCTGTGCGAAAACGATCGTGGTCAAAGAGCGGTGAAGCACCTCAAACGGAGGTCAAACCAGGACTGACGGCCAGGAAGGTTTTGCTATGCATTTGGTGGGACTGGAAGGGGATTATTTATTATGAGTTGCTTCCATATGGCCAAACGCTAAATTCTGATCTCTACTGTCAACAATTGGACCGTTTGAAGATAGCGATTGACCAGAAACGGCCAGAATTGACCAACAGGAGAGGTGTCGTGTTCCACCAGGACAACGCTAGGCCACACATCTACAGTGACTCGCCAGAAACTTCGGGAGCTTGGTTGGGAAGTTTTAATGCATCCGCCATACAGTCCGGACTTGGCACCAAGCGATTATCATCTTTTTCTTGCATTGCAAAATTTCTTTAATGATAAAAAATTGGAATCTAGGGAGGATTGTGAAAATCGACTACTAGAGTTTTTTGCAAATAGAGACCAGGACTTCTATGAGATAGGCATTTTAAAGTTACCTTTAAAATGGCAACAAATCGTACAACAAAACGGTGCATATTTGACCCAAATCGGACAATCCGAAGCATGTTAAATAAAGTCCTGTAGTTCATATAAAAATAATGGATTTCTTTTTCCCCAAACTAATATAAGCGCACCTATGAACATGCTTCGAGAAAAAAGTATGCTTATAAAGCATTGCAATAGCAGCCCTACTGGTAGTTATATTATAGCAGCAGATGTTCTACTTAAGTTCTGTTTAAGCTTTCATTGTTAGGTTTAGTTTTCATATATAAGTATGTGCTTGCATATGCTTAGATGTTTGTAAGTAATTTTTTGAATTTTCTTCCTGTTATTATTATTGTTAATGCAGTTAAAATCTTTCGCCTTAGTTTTGAGGCTTATAGAGAAATATACTAACAGCCTTGTAAAAGAACGCGCGGTGTATATGTTTGTGAACATGTGGATGAGTTTGTTACCGCACATGAGTTGAACGTATTTCTTCTTAAGCCCTCTTCTAGGATTAAATTAAATTATTTTGGAAAATTTATTAATAGCAGTGGGCGTACAAATATAAGGTACAATAAAATTTAAGCAAAATTCTATTAATATTCGGATAAAATTCGGGTAAAATCATGCAATTAGGAGCTTGCGTGTATTTAGATCATTTTTTCACTTGAAAAAGGTGTTTACATTTTCCATCATTTTCTACTTCTTCCCATCTTTCTGGCAAGATGGCGATATCGTGTCGGAAAAACGATATTGGGCTGGCAGTGATCCAATCATCGACCCATTTTTACACTTCTTCAGCATTTGGGAACCGTGTGTCAGCGAAACTATATTGCATGTGAACAACTGGTAATCAGAAGGCGCTGGTTAGTACGCTGGGTACGGCAGCAATCCCCCTTAAAGCTGCAACATTGAATCCTTCACAGCAGAGAAAACCCGGCAATATTTAACTGGAATAAGATTAGGCGCTTGTAATTTGATTTGTCTTTCCTCTTCCCGAATCTTTCTTATTGCGTTTAATTTTATTTAACATTTTTTTAGTCAGAGATTATACTTATCTATTTCATTCCACGCCTTATTGACTTTAATGAATTAGTTTTTATAGTGCTCTAAGGAGGACGGGCTTAAATATTGTTAACGTTTTTTATTTAACAAATTCCGCGGAAGTAAGACAATATACCATTGCTTCTCTTGCAACGCTGGCATGCGACCATCAAAGATTGCGTGAAATATACTTTTTCTTGACCGCGTGCCTAGTCCACCGCGATCTCTAGCTTTACCCACGTTATTCTCTCTGCCCGTCTTTCTGTTATCAGTTCTAGAAATTTGCTAATTTACATTAGTCGGTAAAGTACCAAAATCATTTTAAAAACTGATCTTGCCCTGCGTGTAATCAAAGAAGACATGATACTTAACCATCATTGATAGTAGAAGAAAATATTGATATACTTATTTATTCGACGGTAAACTTCGGTGGGGTAATGGTTTACGAACTCTCGCCGACATGCTCGCCAACTAAAGAAGAGCTGAAGGTACACATTTTCTCAGGAGGATTAAGTTTAGCTGAGAATCTTATAATTCCAAGATATAATGTAGAATATTTTAATACGTAAAATATTCAGGGTGAAAATTCATTCAAGCTAGTCCTTATCTAGGTAATCCTTCAACTATACTTTGCCGAAATTGTACGCATGGGTATCCGAATAAGCACTCAAAAGCATTGGAATATTGAGATGTATTGGCTTAGAAATTAAATGTCAATTTTTACCTAAAGTAAGTTTTGTGAATATGCAAATTACAAAGAAAAAATTCAAATAAAGTTTATTTGAAATATTCAAGCGTATCTTTGAAATAAACTACATAGTAAATCTAACGTACAAACTGCGTCAAGCTAAAGTGAAAGAAATAAATGGTTTTATATGAAGATTTACGTTTATATTCAATAGTTGATCTATGCTTTATTTTACCGCTGTTTAGTGGTGTAACAATTTACAGCATGTAGCGCCATTTATCAAATGCTCCGCGAACTTCTTTGTACAGAGGAAGAACAAGCCCCCAACTGTTGACGATTTAATAAAATGGTAACAAAATATTTCGAAAAAGAAAAACAAAGACGACGAAGAGCCATACACCGCAAATTGTGGGTACAGATAAGGCAACGTGTGGCAGAATGGCCGGCATTCGGCAGATAGGGGCTAATGATACGAAGTCAATAGCCATTGTATGTCAGCACAGATATAAATCACTGGATGCATTATCGAAAAACATACGTATGTATAGAATGAAAAACCTTATGAGCGTTATCGTGCTTTTAGTTTTAGCAACTTAGCGAAAACCAAACCAAACACTCGTTCTTAAGGGCACATAACAACAACAAAGCTTATCAAATATCAAATGATTTATATGTTGTATTAGTTCTTGACAGTATGAAGAACAGTAGCTTCCTTACTTCTTTGTTGTAAAAGCGCAAGAGAAGGAGAAAAGCAGAACGAGAGGAAGGTAGAAAAAGGGATAGAAAAAGTGACATTGTCAGAAAAGTAAAGAAAGATACGCAGTAAAACTACAGAGTTAATAGAAGAGTTTTGGGAAGGCTAATAACTATGTGTGTATGTATTGAGCTTAAAGGTAGGTTAACTTTTGGCACAATTTCTCAAAAAACCCAAACCAAACAAATTAGCAGCTAACCCGACAAGCAAACACATTTAAAGGTCTATCTTTAGCCATAAACTCTTAAACAAATATTTAATACAATATATATAAACATAAATGTATTTTTATGTAAATATATATACACATATATATATGTTTGATCTGTACATAAACAACAGCCGATGATTTGTTGGCCAAACAAAGCGAGAAAAATATTTTTTCCCTTCAAACTTAAAACTTCAAAAGTTTCATAATAACTACAAAAAAACACGCACGCAGCCACATACGCATTCAATCAAACTTTTTGTACGTTTTGAAAATTTGCCAGAGCAGACACAAACTCTTAAATTTACTTTCAGTTAAACTCGTCGTAAAGCAATTCTGGATACTCACCAAAACTTCTCTTCACCTTTCTCTATTAGTTTCCTTAGTTTTTTCAGTTTCCCGGCTATCTAGCCCAGTATGTGGATAAATTGCATCCACTTTTCTAACGTTTTCAGTTGCTATAAATTAAGACACATATGCCTGACTTTAGTCGAAACCTTTCGTGGACGGACAGTAAACTTTGAAAAAGTTGTACCAAATTTTATATTGATAACTGTAAGAGTTTTCGCTTATACGAAGCCTTTTTGTAGGCTGTTCACATCTACATTCGGATTTGACCCATAGCCAGAGACTAAGCGAAATTCTACCTCAAAGTACATCCAAAACTACTCAATATGCGTTACCAAAAGTTTATATGCTAAAGGAGGAGACGACAAATGAAATCGATTTTTTTTTTTGCTTTGGGCTAAAGCAATCAATACTTGCCTTCTTTCCTATCTTATCAATTGAATTTTGATTGTACAAAATATTTATTTGGCCAGATTCAAAAAACGCTATGTTAGTACAAGCGCTGTTAAAAAACCCCCAACTATCCAGTACATTATCATTTCTCATGAACAACGACGTTATAACTGCACTTAATCAAATCATGGCATACTGCTACTAAAGTCCGAAATTCACACACGACATAATAGACGTATGTGAAGCTTATTACCCTATCCCTAAACTGACAGCCAACTAATTTAGTGTAACTCTGATGGAGTTCACCAACACACTTAATTGGTTTTCGAGCCTAGTTTGATGTGAACAGAAAGGGAGAAATTAAAGAGATCTTTTAGATGCGTTCATAAATGTAACAAACAAATAAGCCGATGGATGCTTTTCGCATCTATTCTCCAAGTTATTTTATCTTATACCCACATCGCTCGTATTATTAAGAAGACGGTAATCGCGGTGTCCGCGGTACGCTATTCATTTTAGAATTAATTTTTAAGCAGATAATTTATGTTCATTTGAGGAATGTAGAAAATAGTTTTAAACATTCTGTCTTATTTTCCTTATGATTAATAAGCGTAGAACCTTAAAAAAGGGAAGAAAGAATATTTTATCGTTTGTAACATTTTATGGGCCTGCATGATTTTTTCCGTTTTTGTGCATAAAGGATGGAGGGTTTCGTAAAGTAAATGTCGAATATTTCAGCTTTGTAACTTTTTTAATTTCTGAGTTACGAGCAAAAACCCTAAAGTTCTTGTTAAGAATTACGTTTAATTTATTCTCCACTACGCGCTTCTCTGATCAATTTGATCTATTTTGAACCTGCGAGAGAAAACTTCATTTTTGCAACCAGGAGAGTGCCAACAACACAGACACACAGACGGACAGACATGGCGAACTCAAGTCAGAATTTTACGCTTATTAAGAATATATATACTTGATAGAGTCTCTGAAGCTCCGTTTGGAGTTACATAGATTATGAAAGAAAAAAAACAATATTAATATACACCCATTCTTCGGTGATGGGTATAAAAAATCATTTAATCAAATCATAACAGCATACTCCACTGATCCAGAAAGTCAATGCAGTGTGATTATAGCAACATTTGTATGTATACATAAACTTACATACGTGCATATGTTCGTATCTATAAAATTACAGATCAACGTTCTTATGCGGAAACACAAATCGCAAAAAAGAAGTATAGGAAAAAAGTTTTTATAAAAAAACTTGCAAACTATTTCTAAAGTATCGCGTGACAATTTTATCCAAAATACATTCACTCTCCTATACAAAAACAGTTTTACCATCTATTTTCATTATCAAAGTTTGCTCTGACAGCTAAACCACACTTACCCGGACTGGCAAGCGCATATACAACACATAAGGCGCCATAATTGACTATCATAGACACTCTTGTACATATTTTGAGGGGAATTTTTTTCACTTTCGGTTTATTATTAACTGCCTTAAAAAAACTTAGCTTGAAATCGGATAAAACACTCAACGCAGAGAAAACGGCAACGACCGAAAGTCAATGTAATATAAAAAAGATTGCACATAGAACGGACAGCGGTAGTTTGCTCATCTTTATTGTGCAAGCATTTCATAGAAGCTGGTTTCTTTTCCGAATGTACAAGCAAACGACATTTTCGGAACGATTTTAATTAAATACAACTGTTCGAGTTTTGAAATCCAAATCAAAATTAGAACCACTTCCGTGTCAATTGCATGGCCAAATTCAAGTGAATGAGGCTAATTGATTTTCAATAATGAAAAAAAGCCAAAGAATAGCAAGAGTAGTGTTGAAACTAACGAGGGTTCCAGTACTTATCAGCGATACACGGCATTGTTTCGATACTCAAACCACGCTGTTGTTCATATGTAATTCCTTATGGCTATTTTAAATACTAAAGAGAGGCTACTTTAAAGCAAGATTTACAAATATATGCGATTAAATAAATATTCCGTCATTTCTTGGTCAAAATACATCGCAAAGACTTCTTTGTGAGCTTCATGAGAAGACGGAAATATTCTGAACAAAATCATATATTTCACGAATTTCTTAAAGGTGAGGTACTTACTTGGCAACACATCCCCAAAAATTTTAAATTCAATTATTTCCAGTCGTGTATGAAAGTTTGAAGCAATAGTATCTTCTGTCCGCGCCGTAAAGTTTATTTCGATTGTCACCTTCTATGCTACGTTCGTGTTAATTTTTAGGTTTTTAATTTTAATAAATTTTTATCAACGAATAAGTAAGAGAGAGAATATTAATTTATTTTTTATCTCGTAAGCAAAATTTTTCCGACTATATTATTCTCCCATTAGACAGTGCCATAAATTTTATTGTACAATGCTTAGCTCAAAGGTATCTAATCTATGTATTTTCCTAAATGCATTTTCTTCGAAATGTATAAATGTTTAATAATATTCCAAAATATATTACAGTTTAAAATAACAAAAGTTACATAAATTTAATTGAAATGGAAATTTTTTTTTTCACAATTAAAAAATAATTTCCTTCCGAATATTTCACAAAATTTGTTTCTATAAATTGGCCAAAGTTATTTTTTAAACAAATAATCGTAAATAAGGATGAGTTACAACCGCAGTACTGATATTTGGCTTACAGATAAATAAACTTAGAAAAGAACCTTCTACCTGGCGTAAACTTGCCAAAATGAAGTCAATTTTAAAATCTCGACACTGGCCATGATGAGCTAATAAGTTAGATAGTTATACGGAAGTTTATCTCGTTTGTCGAACTATCATTGACATTTTCTAAAAGGGTACTCGTGCCATTAATATCTTTTCGAACAAGACGCGGACACAATTGTTCCTTTCTATCAATACAAAATTTCAACATGTGTTATTCTTCGTGAACATATTTATTTTTAATAAATCTTAGTGACCTACTTTTTATTACTAGCAGAAGTACATATTAATTTTTAGCTTAAGCATTTATGCAATTTTTATTAGTGTATGTGTTTCTTTTAAATTACCTGATTTTATTATTATTAACGCAAACATCACTTGCAATTATATTTTTGCATATAAATTACACTTTCTGATAAGTCAAAGTAATCCTCAATCCGATTGATCAACTAATATTTCTTCCGGAATTTCTACCAATCAAAAAAGTCAGCTACGTCGCGAGAACTGGTGAAACTTAACTTGCACAACATGTGAATGGTTCTTTTTCGAATATGGATAATCAAATTCCGAAGATTAACATTATTTTATGTTTCCCTTTTAACCATAACATGGCAATCGTGATTATCTTATGCCCTTGAAATCACGTCAATGTTATTTAACTCATAACGTGGCAAACCTGACCATCTTGTACCACTGCGATCATACCAATGTCATTTAATACATAACAACAAGAAGGCCAAAGATAAATTTTGAACGTTCATAAATGATAACAAATTATAAGTAATCGTACATGAAGGTTACTTATGCGTGATAAGTAGAAAACAGGACGTACGTGTAGCGAGATGAGGCGAACGATGTCTATGTCTGCGATGCTATGCTGATCAGCATGTTATTAAACGACCTTGATGACGATGCGGATACGGATAGTTGTACACATGTGATTCCCTTTATAAATAACATTTACCAGTATCCAATTTATATTCGTTGTACCTCTCTCACAACTTTTTAAAAGACAACAAGTTTTTTATGATTGCATAGAACAGCGCTATTCATAATTTTTCCCATTTATCATACTAGATTGTGAAAAAAAGCTTAGATTATGCGATGTATGCGATACGAATAGTGACACATATCAGTACATAACCAAAGAGGGTGCATTGTTTTACTTTTTAATTTTTTACCTGACCTTCCGTCATGTCAGTATGAAAATTCAATTTTGCACACACCTTTACCTTCGATAGCAACCGAATATAATACCATCAATTTTTCTTTATGTACGAAATGGCGGCCACCCCAAGGTGGCAGGTTATCCTTCTCTTACAATCCTCTTGACGTGATAATCAAAAAAAAAAAGACTTGGAGAGTACAATGGGCAAAAATAATGTGTCGTTTGGACATTATAAACTGCTTTTTTGTTATGTAAATCTATTTATTCAGTTCACGATTTTATAACCCAGTGGTTAAACTCGTAACTGCACCCTATAAGTAAGAAGATTACACTCGGCTGGGACTGAATCTCGTATACTCACAATAACCATTTCATCACACCAATACAAGGTTATTGTTACTATATCAATCCTAAGGAGTTTTAAAAGCTATAAGTGAAATTGTTTACATAGAATTACTCACACCCATTTATGGTGGGCGTGGCCGCTCTATTCCCATGTCATTTCCAATGTAAATTAATATCAATGGGTTAAAAAAACTAAATTAACTCAATTTTGCTATTTTACATTAATGAATGGGTATGTTCTATGGTATATGCACAGTAATTTTCAACGTTCTTCCTTACTTACCTTGGGGCTGATAAATAAAAAACTTCAAAAATTCTAAAATATTACATTTTTATCACTTGAATGTTTTTGAACATTGATAGTAGGGAGTTCCAAGTTTAGATGATTTCAGTCATCTTCTAGAAAAAACTCTCAAATTTTTGCTTAGAGAAGGAGAAGTCTTCTGAGTTTACTTTTTATTTTGGGCGCGTATTTCGATCGATTGACCCCATTTCAAAATTAACCTGCGTGCAGGAACTTTCATTGTTCATGTGAATTTAGAAATTGACATCTTGTTTGCTATCGGGAGAGTGTCACTAATACACATCCAAACAAATGCGCAGACGAGCAGGCAGATCGATGCAGAATTTGACGAATATCAAATAAATTTATACCTGGTTTCTAAAGCTCCGTTTTGAATATTAGCAGCGTTGCGGCAAAATATAATAAAAGCTGAACGTTCAAGAACTACAGTTTCAAGTGCCATTCCAATCCGTTACATTTTTTATTTGTAGTTTAGAATGAATTGACAAAATGTTATCATGTGAATTGCTGCTTCAGCATCGCTAACTTTAACAATACGTACGTTTTCTTCAACAGCGTGCTTAAGGACTTTTTCAATGGCCGAATACGCCTTACTTTTGTTTATGTATTTTCCCCCCTTTATGCGTACAAACTTCGTTTCCATACTGCACGCTGCTTCACCCATAAGCGTTAGAAATAAAAATTTTTTTAGAAATGTGAAAAATATTATGAAAATATCAAGAGAAACATGGTTGTTGAACCCACCGCCAATAAGTAGAGGTGGAGGGATAAATTCACTACGGTGCGATTTATAAATACAAATTTTTTTCAGCGTAGTTAATAATAAACAAAAGTCCAGGTGGGCGAATTTTTCATAGCGAAATTCATAAGATTTTTGGTTCTAGTAATGTATAAATGAGAATTAAGACTACTCATGCTTTCATTTCTTTAAAAACGGACGACGGGAACAATTGTAAATTTAATTAAATGTAACATGCATGCATATATATGGAGCATACCCAATATCAAAGCAGGTGTCACTAGCCTTACAATCAAATCTTTAGCATTCAACTTTATAATCTTAATGAACTTGATCGATATGTGTTGTGTCAATACTTATATTTATATTTAATTTTATATAATATATTTCTATTTATATTCAACTTAACGTAATTTTTAAGTTCATTTTCTGGTTTGGACTACTTTACGGGCAGAGCAATTTTTAAACATCTTCGTTTATAGAAACTTTGCGGGTCCTTACCTGGAAATATTAAAGTGAGAAACTATAAATAAGTTGCCATATGCAACATTCACAATTCAATCAAAGTATTGTCCAAAAATATGCTATCAGTTACATTCTAATATGTGTACTAAATATGCAAGGCGAATTTATCCTCCTCGAATCTTTGCATTAACAATTAAGGAGAGAATTTTCGAGGTTCATACCGAACAACGTTTTTCAGAATTATGATAATCATATACGGTAATCAAAACGTTTCGTAAAGTTCGCGCTGATGCTAATTCAAGAAATGCTGGCATAATTTATTATTAATTGCTTCCTAAAGTAACCCAAAAACAATTACATATTAAAGCTGGCAAGGCTAAGGGACACTGCAGCATGCAGTGTCGCTAGTGTATATTGGAATCAAAAAAAAAAAAAATATTACTTAAACGCCACGTCCATGGCCGAAAAAACTTGGGAGCGATTTTTAAAGAGATTGGTTTTTGTGTGATTGTCGAGTATACGAATTAAAGCTTTCAATTTTCGACCAAAACGTTTAATCTTTCTTTAATAAGATGACGACATATCCAAAATCGATTTATCCAAAATCAAACGAAAAGAATGGAAGTTTTTTGAGCTATTTTAAGTCGTTAAGTGTCGTTTTGAAAAACTGTAGTTCGAGGGAAACACGTTCGATTTTTTTTTTTTAAATGTGTTATAGACATGCCATTTTTAAATGTTTCTTATCATTCTGCAATTTCAGAGCTATGAAACTGGTTTTATTGTGCAAATACTTTTTACCTATTTTTTCTCGAACATTTTATGCTGGAAAGTGCCGAAGGAGAATATATATATAGAAGATATATATATATATATATATATATATATATATATATGTATATATATAATATTTCTATTCTTACACTTTGATTCCCTCATTTTTTTCTTCGGACATGCTTTTGCAACGGCATGACGTCTTCAAGCGTGCATTAATTAAATGTATTTAAAAAAATTTTATTCACTCTATTGTTACGACTTGCAGGCGCGTTATGAGTAATGGGTGTTCATACTGTTAGTAATGAGTGATTTATTTCATAACTTAATTTAAACTTTAACGATTTTCTATTAGAGGCAGCCAAAAAGCGTTTAAGTATTCTTAAGCTTAATAATATTTCATAAAGCCAGGTAAAGCGATTTGCGGAATACTTTTTAGTATTTATAATAATACGTCCTCAAAATCTGCCTAAAATAATGACTATTAAAGACCTCTGCTAAATAATGAAGATTTCGACAACTTTACACCTTTCTGTGCCCCCCTCACACATTTCATATGCACTGTTATATATAACTGATTGCATAAAGTAACTGCTATTCGAGAGAAACTTTTCTCGTGCTTTACGCGTTGGCCTCATTATTGATGAAAATTGTGAGTAATTCAAACACGCTTGCAAAACATTATTAAAATCCAAAAAGCAACGTTTCGCTCGAATATTAAAAAAAAGATGCTTTAATAAAAATCCGAATTTTACTCAAAGGATAAATTTTTACGTTTATTTTCGTAATTTGTTCTTGTTTAACGTAACGTCTATAAATTTGTAAAGTATGTAAATTTTGCAACGAACAAAGAAAAATTGCAAAGGTTAACGTTTAAAAAGGGAAAACGAAAACTGCTAAAATGTAAAAACAATGAAAACGACTGAGGAAAGCATATACGTACGTACGCAATGAGGCGAACCTTGGGTAGACATCACTGCACAGACAAAACAAGTGCGCCTGTCCTAGGAGAGTATATACCCTATATACAACAATAGAAGAAGCTATGGCCATCCTCGCAGAGACAACTAAATCCGATCTATGAACCTGTGGGAAGCACCCAGATGTGTATCCTTTGTCTGGAGAGGCTACTTAAAAGTTTTTCCTCAAACTTGCAGTTCTCTTTCCGACAGTCCTGTATCTATTCAGGTTTACTAGTGCCGAATGGTGGAAGTGTATACGTGTCGGACAAATTTTGAAAGTGTTTCTTCAGAGTAAACATTAACGAAAAACTCTGCTACTTTTTCGATGCCTCTGTGATTCTAATGGGAGCCATTTCTGCATAGAATAACAGCCATTAATGAAAATTGAATAACTTATTGCAAAAATGTGCAATGAACGTCGTGATACAAGCAAGGAATTGCTTTGCACGATTTCTGCCAAAATTCACATTGACGTACACGCAGACCAACGACCTGAATAATTCACAACAATGGAGCTTCAGCAAGTTCAAAAGAAACTGGCTTAATGAAAAACTGTCACAGAACCACAATGACAATGCGAAATCGCATACATTTACAACGATCTCCTAGGAAGAATTGGGCAAAAATATTACAGCCCTACGATCTAGTTCTCTCACCGCTAGATTTTCTTTGCGTGATTTTCTTGCGTCTAACTTAGAGGCTTATGTTACAAATTGAAAGGTAAATTTAGTATATTCTTCAAGCCTTCGCTTAATGGACATAAATGTATTTTTATCGAACAAAGCAAGAGTAAAGCGATAAAGTGAAATGATGGTAAAGGAAACAAAACATCGATCATTTTAAACACTACATATGCGTTACTACACTTTTAATATACGAAACTAAACAATGTTTATGTGAAACAGACTTGAACGAGCTGCAGCAAAACAAAAATCGACGATGACAATGTATATAGAACTATTAGATAATGGCAGATAGTGAAACGTGCGTCTGTGGCTGGTCAGCTTGAAAACTATAAAATTAAAAAAGAAAAATTTATGTATAGGCTCTCTGAAGAATACTGTGCACGAATAGAAAGAAAGCACAATATAAGAGCAAGGCGAATAAAAAAACATTGGAATGTATTTCGCACCATTACTGTAAAACGAATTCTTGTCTCTTTCGACAGAAAATTAAGACAACGCCACAATATAGTTAAAAAAGTTGAAAGAAGTCGAGTTAAGGCTAGGTTGAAGATATTACAAACCATTTCTAACATCACTAGGATTTCCAAACCAAAAAATTGTCTAAGCTATCTGCAACTTTAGTTTCTGTGTAGATAGATTTCTATACATATATTAACGTTGCCCGTACTTAGCCCAATCTCTAGGAGAACACACAAATTAGAATTACACGTATGTTTTATGTTTTCTTTTTATTCTGTCATCTTTTGCTTTTTTTCCTTTTTTTTTTTTTGTGCAATGGACGCTACAGTTTTTCATGCTTCAATGCTTGAAATATTCGCTTACAATAATAATTCTTATATCGCTACTGCACATATTCTTATTTTGCTCTTCTCGAGTCACCTCGTTTCCACCATCTGTCGACCGATTGTATGTCGTCATATCGGCGCTACTCTTTTATCTAAACTTGCAATACATATTGTGTTATGTTCTCAATTCTTGCTATTGATTATTATCGTATGATGGTTGAGTACACAATCGCACTGTGGTCGTTAGGGTAAATGCAGAAAGAAGAAAGGGGGAATGCACTGAATACCTATTCCGCACGAGCAAAAATATATTTTCGTGCTAAAGTTTGCATATATATTCGTATGTGTGAACGAATGAATGATGTTTGCGTATCGTTATCGATATTTATAATACAATATGTGTGCCTTTCTTCTCGCGTTTACCCATGTTTGTTTTATTGTCTTTCAGCCCAATGCTGCAATGTGATAAAAGCTTCGAACAGAAACGAAAAAATAGATTATATGTATATACATATCCCTATGCATAAATAGAGGGATACGTGTAATTTATTCTTGAGGAGAATAGAACAGAGCGACTTTGTACGCGCCATATCAAATATTTATGTAACTTGCTTAGAACAAATATTTTTTTTTTTTTATTTTTCTGGAAAAGTTCAAAGAAATCCTTAAAAGAGATTCAGAACAGGAGGTGCATCATCACACTATTATTAATAAATTCATTGCAAATGACTGATAGGTTCTCAAATATAAACAATACATAGCATCCTCGTCTTCTGATATTCTTCATCTTACTTGGTACGCATTCAGATGTTTCTGAAATTTCCGAAATATTTATTTGCATATGTGCATGTATATTCTTATTTCTTTGAGCCGACATGTCTATGCGTACTGAAGTCAGAAGTAACATTTCCCAAAGCCATAGTTAGTCCATCTGCACTTTAGTACTAAACCATCATCCGGTTCACATACTCCTTTATCGTTATCTTTCAAGAGCTGTGTCTCCGCCTACAACTCAGCTGTTCTTCCCATATTAATTTTCAATTTTAGGTTCAATTTGTTTCAACGATTGCAAATATTTTAGAATGTCCCCATCAAAACTTCAATTATTACGAAAGCGTATTTGAATTCTTTCCCATCAGGAGATAGTTATCACAAAAAGTGTCTTCCTTTCTTGTTGAATACTGTAAATAGAAAACAAACAAAAAAAAACTATTAATTCCATGCCATAGAGCAAACAAAGTTTTTATTCGATTGTATTGCATATAGAATCAATCAGATGAACGCCGCGAACACACGTAATATTATTATACGTTAGTTGGCGAAGCTATTTCATAGCTGTTTTATATGGAAACACTACTTGCTGCTAACATAGTGTTAATCAAATTTCCACTCAACAATTTTTAGCAATTTTCTCATGCGGCTCCCAAATAACAAAAAAAAAAAAAAATTACAACAACTATTAGAGCAACAACAATGAAAATTCCGCAATAACGTATTAAACAACTGGCTTAGTCGTTGTTTAGCTTTAATTTGACTTTTCACGTATAGTCAGTTAGTCGGTATGTTAGTACTGTCCAGAGTAACAGAATTTAATCAAATATATACGTATATACTAAAGGCGTATATGTGTATGCGTATATAGAATTTGGAAAACATTGTCGATGCTCTCGCTTTTAATTGCACACACATATATACGCGCATGTGGGCACATTATATACATGTATATTTATATATATATATATATACGCTTATATATATATATATATACAGACATGCTTGCTTATGTATTTGTATACAAGTACATTTAGATATATATGTATATATGTGTATAAATTAATATGTGTATAAAGGGTTGTATATATATATAATGTGTAAGGTATGCATATATATATATACATATAAATATATATGTGTATGAGTATATGTTTGTTTATATATATATACATATGTATGTATATAAATGTGACCATACACCTGTATGTTTCTGTGTGCAAGTACAAGCGAGAGCATCGACACCGTTTCCGAATACCGAATGCAACATATGCTTCAGTGTATATGCCAACGTATAAACTGAAGAATACTGGTTTTGTTTGCCTGTATGGATGTTCCTATGTATGTAATGCCCACGTGTGTACTCAACGGAAATTAGTTTGCATTTCTCTCTGGCAAATTGTTATACTTTTATACTTCAGATGACAATTGACTGCTGTGAAGAAAATCGTTTTTGAAAAACATGTGCAAACGACCTGTACAAGTTGCGAGAGTTTTAGAAATTACTTAGTTTTTTTTTCCAAAATAAATTTCCAAGTAATTTAGTTTCATTAAGGTGGGGATAGTTTAGATAAAAATGTACTTTGAACACGACGGTTTGAAAGAAAATGGACAATGTGTTAATTAGGTTGCTGGCAGAACAAATTTCTGAAAAAAAGGAACAGTTTCTATATGAATGTCATCAACTGAAACTATTACAATCATTTAGTTTTAAGAACTATCACTTTTTCGTTTTTTAATTAAATGTGAAAATTTTCCCCACGCGCACACAACATAAAAAACATAATAAAAACTAGCCCATCGTTAAAAAATGCTTAACATGAAGCAATGCCGATATTAGGCAAAATTTGGACTAGTTTTATAGTTAAGACCTTCTTCTAGTGAGGTTATTGGACCCACAATTGATAGTTTTAGTTCTTATTAACTAAATAAACACCTTTTGCCCAAAGCTTTCTTTCTACGACTCTAAAGCACCCGGTGACGAAAATTTCCGAACGGTTCGGCAAAAATTTTTCGGAAGTTAATTATTTCCCTTTGCTCTAAACTCTTTCAATGCATTCCAGCACATCATCTCTTCGTTTTGTCTAGCTCAACGTTTTGTCTAGCTCAACGTTTTGTCTAGCTTTTTTTTTGTAGAATGAATATTTCTGAATTCCAGTCGATCACGAGGCCGAATATAGTAGCTCCCGTATTAATTGACTGATATGTGGACGTATTCGGCTTTTTATCCAGGTTCATTTCAGGAATTTCAACTTGAATCTAAATGAATCCTGTGTATATTTTGTAGTACCATTTCAACCAAAGAAATTGAGACGCGATCGGTCACAGCGATGAATCTAAAAGCGAATGGACGGATAAGCGGATGAATGGGGAATACGAGAACGGACGGATAAATGGCTGACTTAACAGGCAGGGAGAGAGAATGACTAAATGTAGAGAAAAACAAATAGAGACGAAAGGATGTAACCACGCCTGAGAGTTGAGGTATGTACGAGGTTTGATCTCGGAGGGATAGACATGCAGATCAAGAGATGAACAATGTTAATGAGCAGACGAACATATTTGTCTAGAACTTTATAAAAAAAAAAACACGTAAGAATTTTGCTTTAATTTTCCAAAAAACGTATTGAAGTATTTCTCATGCAAAATCGCGCTTTGAGTTCTGAAAATTTACTGTTTACAATAATATAATACTTGAAACTCAAACCATATTTCTCGTTACATTAGAAATCATCAAACAGCTATTTTTAACGTTTCACCATAAAGGAAAACTGCACTTCTCACATGATTACTTTTCGTCGCAAAATCGCCATCACTAGAAAGGTGATCGTAGTCACGTGTTCCATTAATTTTTTGGCTTTTTGTTCGGTATTTGCATGGAGGATTACCCGTTTCTTTTTCATGGCGCTAAAGAGCTTTCCGTCAATTGTGTTCATTTTCCATCTAAGCGGGATGGATTTGAAAACAGTTGCTTGGCGGGTGATACTTTCCTCAACATCGTAATTACAGCAAGGCGAGCACTGTGCGTTCACATGCAACGCATGTTCCTTGCGTAGAAGTGAGCTCGAGGCATAGATGGTATCCATCATAGCTTCTAGGTGATTTTTTTATATGTGCATTTTTGTCAATTTTTTAACAGTGCCAAGTCAAGATTAGTGAAAGTTCTTTGCAAGATTGCACATCTTCTGCTTACGTCTATCGCTAATTCATCTACTATGCGCGCGTAACTCGCTACCTCCAAGCTGGGAGCAGCAGCTAGAGACGGAGATGCCCATCGCTTTTGGTGCCACATAATATTTGAACTTTAGAATGTAATCAAGAATATTTGTTCTAATCGGTGCTTTTTTGGTTACTCCTTAGCACCACTTCGACTTAGCATATTAAGCTTGTCAAGATTTGAGTCTTCGCAGATGGGTGCAATTCTTTTGCCGCAAGATAACCCATATTGACTACAAGGGCGTATTGTTTTCGGGCTTCATGAAATTTTTATCTCAACATGTCTTACTAAACCATCTTAGAAATAATGTACGCCTCTAGCTAGAGCCCGCCAATACTCTTAACCACCATTTAAAATATTTGATCAATTCTTTTCTTAATATTTGTATGAATTTTTTCATTCCCGATCCTCATAAATATTTATTTATTTATTTATTTATTTATTTATTTCACCTATACTAGAAACTCAACTAAAACAAAATGGCAGTCGAGTTCAATTGACTCTTAAAGTAAATCTTAAATTAATTAATATTAAAAATTAGTATAAATACAATAAAACAAATAATAAGAAAAAAAAAAACAGAAAAAAAGCATGTACACAACTAGCATAGAGCCACACCCACAACCGGTACAGGGCCAAATTGCAAGTGAATCCCTAACCCACTGCAAACATGCATAGGCTTGGCAACCGATGAAACAATTAATTTACGACTCATAATCACTTTTTAAAGTTAAAATTTAGTTCAAGTACGACATAGGTAAATCGCGCGTATTAAGCACTGTTGCTTTACATTTCACATTTTATTCATTACCAGGAAATATTTGGTAACTCTCAATGGATTAGTGCTGATTTATTCGAGAGCGCCGGCGGGTACAAAATGATAAACTTTATACGCTTTGATTATTTTCCTAATACTTTCAGAAATTTCTGTTTCGAGAGAATGAAACAGATATTGCGTGGACTCGTTGTCTCAAATATATGATCTGCGTAATAAAATGCATTTACGTATATAAAATTGATGCTTTTTACTAACTCCTGTAAACATAATAAATGTATACAAAGCTTTCCATACAATGGATCCTGATGTACATTTCAAACTTTTTACAGTTCGTACACAATTCTATGCATGAAATCCAACTAAAAAAATAACAATCGAAATCAGTGCATCTTAATAGAAAATCTTACACTAATTGTTTTAAAACTAGTATACAATAAAGAGGAAGATAAAAATAATAATAATAACAAAGTAAGTTTAAAAATAAATTAAAAAGTTAAAAATAATAATTCATGTATAAATAAATAAAAAGAGAGAAAAAAAGTAAAAAAAGCATGTACACAGCTAGCACAGAAGCACATCCGCAACAAGAACATATCCAGGTTGCAAGTGAACCTCTAAACCATTGCAAACATGCATAAGCTTAGCAACCGACACGTTAACAACACAATATTACTTTAAGTAAAAAATGAGATATTAAGGATGCAAATTAGTTTCATTACGACATAGGTAAATCGCGCATATTAAGTAAAGTTGCTTTAATAGACTTTAAGTCCGATAATGAAAATAAGTTATAGAGATCATTTAGGTTTCTGCAAACAACTCTGAGCGAGTTAAACAGCTAATAATTGAATTTACATTGACTAAGCTTAATCCAGATAAAGTGCCTAGAGAAGCGGTTAGAGACATTAAAGCTTATCTTACCAAGTTATGCGGGCGAGTCAATAGTGCCATTTATTACTTTGGTTAAGAAGGAAACCCCAAGAAGAAATCTACGTCAAGTGACGGTAAGAAGCAACCTATTCTCATGGAGTCGAAGAGGGGCAACCGGGTGCCAACGCAAATTCCTAAGGGCAAACAGCAAGAATTGCTTTTGAACAGATTCAATTGAATCTATATAGCATCTATATGAAGGAGACCACACAATAGAGGCATACTCGAGTATAGGTCTAACTAATCACACGTAAAGCCTTTTCGTAATATAAGGATCATCAAGCTCTTTGGACCACCTTTTTATAAAACCAAGCGCAGATCTAGCTTTGCTTATAGAGAGCTCAATATGCAAGTTAAAATGTAACCTATGGTTAAATAGAACGCCTAAATCTGTAATCGAATCGACGTCCTCCAACTTATGCGAATCTATGAAATACTGATTAATGAATGACTTTCTTCTTGAGAAAGAAAGCTTCTTACATTTACTCAGATTTAGTTTCAGAAGATTCACAGAGCACCATGCAACAAAATTATTCAAGTCACCTTGAAGCTGATGTGATTGCGATTCAACAGAGAAGGAGGAAAACAGTTTTACATCATCCGCATACATTAAAATCTGGCTGGAATTAACCACCGATGAATGATCGTTAACGTATAAACTAAATAAAATGGGACCTAATTGACTTACTTGAGGTACGCCAGATATAACGGGGAATTCATCCGAGATGATAAAGTTGAACAAAACTCTGAAGGATCTATTGTGCAGATAGGAGCTTATCCATTTCACTAAGTAGAAAAGGAAGCCAGAGGCTTGGAGTTTAAAGACAAGTACGTTACGGTTAACCATATCAAATGCTTTGCTTAAATCAGTGTATATAACATCTGTGCGAGAGTCACTAGAAAAAGCCTTGAAAACATGACAAGTAAACTCTAACAAGTTGGTGACTGTAGATATTTTCTTTCGAAAATCATGTTGAAGGGGAGAAATATACGATTTCATGGAAAAGGCTATATGCTGTGCCACAATTCGTTCAAACAGTTTAGGCAAGACACTTAACTTGGCAATGCCTCTGTAGTTCTCTACAAGTTGCCTACTACCACTTTTGTGAATAGGAATAAGGAAACAAGTCTTCAAACACAAAAGGAAAACACCTGAATTCAAGGACTTGTTAAAAATATTTGAGATAACACCACATAGCTCGCCAGCACAAGAGATAAGTACACCTGAGGGGTTCCATCAGGTCCAGGCGAACAATTATATTTTAGAGAGCTCAAACCTACAAAAACGTTTTTTTCAGATATAACAAAGTTAGGAATTGAAATTAAATTATAAATCGGATATGGACAGTTTGCTGATAAATCAAAATTGGCAGTTGAAAAATTCTGCCAGAAGTATTCCGCAAAGAGATTTGAGGTTTCAAAATCATCCGGAACTCGCAGCCATTAAAAGACACATGCGAGGGATTTATGGTAATTTTTGAGTTAACAAATTTAAAGAAGTATTTAGGATTAGCAAACAAGGAGGATTTAACAAACTGAAGGTATCTGCAATAGTATTGGCGGTTGAGGGAATTAAATTTATGCCTTGACACATAGTAAGCGAAATAGTCGAAAGAAGAACCACTTTTCGAAAATTTTTTGAAAGGCTTTTTCCTATTCTTGTAATATTTAGTTGTCTTATTAAACCACGGAGGACACTCACTTCGAGGACGGGACTGGTTGATCGGAACGGATGCAGAAATAGCTTGACTTAATATGTTGTAGAACGACGACAGTAAGCTATCAATACTTCCCACTGAGAAATCAAGCACAATATGAGATAGATGTGATTTTAGCATGGAAACATTGATTTTATGGAAATTATAAAATTTATATGAAAAATTTGAATTTGGAGCGTTACGGAAGTTCAACGAACCAACATGCTTGTAATGAAAAGGATCCTCAAGTAAACTAAACGGAAGGCAACAATTAACACAAATCTCAGGAAAATACCGTTGTATTGAACAAAATTATGATCGAGTAATTCATAGATTGCCTAGCCACTTCACCGAGGCTTCAACAGCTGAGTAGATTGAGTGACGCCAATGGGAGGAGATACCCTTGCCACTTCAGCATAGCTCAAACCACAAGGACTTCCCGGCTTATTTGTCACTTTTTTGCTACCGGTCGACTCAGCAATAGCAGAAACGCTAACGTTCTTTGTAGACTTTGAGTAATCGGTAACTTGCAGCAACGAATCGGACATAGGAGAACTCAGAAGTGACATGCTACGCTACGAGTTGTAGCTATGCTAGCTGGGGAAGAAGGTGATTGCACAATATAACGACACTCATCAAACCTAGTCTTAATTATTTCAAATTTCTCCCACAAGGAGATGTTCGTAGAGATTTATGTACCGCTCTCGACCGTTAGGACATGACCATCATAAGCCTTTTGAGGGATCAAGCACTGCATCAGCAGCACGGCCGACAATACCAGCACACTACGCATGGCAAAAACTATCACACAGCCAACACGAGATGAATCGTTCAGATTCAGGGCCTTTTTTCGCATGAAATGGTGTAAATAAACAATCCGTGTCCAACGAAAATATCAAAAGTATCTTACGAAGAAAAAAAAAGAACAAAAAACTAATAGATGCCACGGCATAAATTTTCAGCAAATTAAAGCAAACTTCTCATTTTCGTTCCCACTGTAAACATAGAGCGAAAGGAAAAGAAACTGTAAACACAGATTAACAGGCAAAAATAGAGACTTTTACTAAGAGCTCAATTGTTGCTTACAATAAACCAAAATGATTTTATTACATAATTGGTTATATTATGTTCATATACGTTAAATTCACACTTTATTCTTTTAGAGAATTTTTTAAAATTAAACACGAACAAAGCAAGAAAGCTAAGAAATACACTAAAAAAATTGAAATATTTCTTGCATAGAATAAAAACGCGACAACAAAACGAACGCAGAGTTGCCAAACGATGGATAGAAGGTAATAGAGACGGACATACGTGTCATTGAGCAGCTAGCATTTTCGGTAGATATAGAGGGGATTTTAAATTTTTGTCCGACAGATGATGAAATCTTAAAGAAATACACGTGCTTTACCTTTAAAGAAACAAACGAACGGACGATATCTACTTACCGAACGGGCAGCCCTTGGCCATAGTCCATTCTGTTAAAATGGATCACATATGAACAATGGATATGACTAAAAATTTGTAAGTCGTCGATTTCTTGGCTTTGAATAAATACATATTTTCTTAATAGTACCATAATACTGCACGTAATTTAAATGCACTTAATTTTGCTAAGAATTTTGTTTTAGGACAGTCAATAGTCTGCTCAATAGAGTAGATCGGTTTCAATATTAGATCAAATTCGTAGCTATTTTTTGGTCAAAATAATAAGAAATAAAAGTTATTTCATTTAGGACAGCTTGTTATGTGCGTTGTTTTTCAAACTCCATATATTAGTTTGGGGAAAAAGAAATCCATTATTTTTATATGAACTTCAGGATTTTATTTAACATGCTTCGGATTGTCCGATTTGGGTCAAATATGCACCGTTTTGGTGTATGATTTGTTGCCATTTTAAAGGTAGCTTCAAAATGCCTCTCTCATAGAAGTCCTGGTCTCTATTTGCAAAAAACTCTAGTAGTCGATTTTCACAATCCTCCCTAGATTCCAATTTTTTATCATTAAAGAAATTTTGCAATGCAAGAAAAAGATGATAATCGCTTGGTGCCAAGTCCGGACTATATGGCGGATGCATTAAAACTTCCCAACCAAGCTCCCGAAGTTTCTGGCGAGTCACTGTAGATGTGAGTGGCCTAGCGTTGTCCTGGTGGAACACGACACCTGTCCTGTTGGCCAATTCTGGCCGTTTCTGGTCAATCGCTATCTTCAAACGGTCCAGTTGTTGACAGTAGACATCAGAACTTAGCGTTTGGCCACATGGAAGCATCTCATAATAAATAATCCCCTTCCAGTCCCACCAAATGCATAGCGAAACCTTCCTGGCCCTTTGAGGTGCTTCACCGCTCTTTGACCACGATCGTTTTCGCACAGGGTTATCGTATGTGATCCATTTCTCATCTCCAGTCACCATCCGTTTAAGAAATGGGTCTATCTCATTCCGTTTGGCCAAGGCTTCGCAGATGGAAATTCGATCCATCATGTTTTTTTCTGTTAATTGGTGTGGCACCCAAACATCGAGCTTCTTTTTGAATCCAGCTTTGTGTAAATGGTTTAAAACTGTTTTATGGTCGATTTTTAGCTCCTGGGCGATGTTACGACTGCTAACATGCCGATCAACTTCGATCATTTCTCCAATTTTATCGACATTTTCGACGACCGGCCTACCTGTGCGAGGTGCATCTGTAACATCAAAAATTTCTGAACGGAATCTACGAAACCAAAATTGCACATAATTGGCTGTTACAGTATCGGAACCATAAACACCATTCACAATTTTAGCCGCCTGGCTTGCATTTTCGCCTTTGTCAAAGAAAAACTGTAAAATGTACCGAATTTTCTCTTTGTTCACTTCCATTTTTAACACGCTGTAACTCACAACTGAATGCACGAAACGAAAAACAGCAAAAGAATTTTTTTTACTGCGAAATGTCTTCTCTCTAACGAGCATAAATCTGAAATTGTTTGATCGATACTTTACGAGAAATCTATCAGTGCAGCCATCTACCGAAAAAATAATGGATTTCTTTTTCCCTAAACTAATATATTTAACAATTTTCTTAACATTTAGCCGACATTCTTATACGGATCAAAATCTGTTTACTTATATCAATACAATTCTTTAAGCGTAGGAAAATGTCAAAACAGTAAGTAAAGCACGTTTTTATTCGTAATCTTATAATTTAAGCATTTCACAATCGATGGAAGTATTGCTTCAGAACACACTTTTTATAATTTTAGTAAAAATCGATCTTAAAAATGCTTAAATTTTGGTCAATCATTCTTTTTCACCATCTCTATTTTATCTCTTTTTCTCTTCACGAGTTGGCAAAAATTTTCCCCCCCAATTTATTCATTTGTGAAGGAGCGGGATTAACAACCCGACAGGGTTATATTTGCAGCTAATATTACAAAATATAGCCTCACGTAAAAACATTATAAACGGACGTTCGTTCATGGAAAGCTCCTCTTGTCAGAAGTCACTATACTGCCGAGGTTAGTTGGTGCACATGACCCATTTGCTCATTTGGCATATATATACGGATCCCACTGCATCATTTTACTTGTTTTCTGATTCAATTTTAATTTTTTCACATTACTGATACATACATGTATTTCTCTTCTATTCTACAGACCAAACCAACTTACGACTTTCCTTTGGAATAAGTATATTAGTTTTGACCAAAGAATCAATTGTCCGTTGAAGCCACTTTAGGTACTTGTTTGAGCATTTAATTCATGACGACGCACTACGGTTAGAATAAACGCGGACAACGGTGTATCTTATTACTATAATATTGTTACGGAAATCCCAAATCTAGTTGATTCCAGCTAAGGCATTTTCTAAACTAATAAATTCCTTAAAGAGAAAGGAATTCAAATGTATATTTGCGAGGCGTCATGCAGCTGCAGGCCGATGAAAACGGTTACCAACAAGAGCAGGTTAACGAATTAAGAATCAAGTCATAAAATTAGGTACTAGTAATATGATGGCAAAAATGTATATAAATAGAATATATGTGAAAGACAGTAGAGTAGGAAAAGAATATTTGAGTTAAGCAGTCGAAAGTATTGCCAAATATAATTTGTAAATAATCCCACATTTAAAGAAATATAATTGTAAATAAAAGAACTTTGAAGTGTATTTCTCTTGAATAAAATATCCGCGATCCAGTGATACAAACTGTATCTTATAAAAGCGAATTTCATAACAATATCATTCTCTCGCAATAGACGCCTTGCACTTTGAGCAACCCGATTGCCATCGTCAATCGATACTAAATCGCATTCCACAGCTTTCTAATATAATACTCTGCCCCCTTAAAAATAATATTTCAACTAGGGTTACTATGGTTACGATAACGCCAGCAGTGATTACAAACTAAATGTAGGAGCAAAACGAATCTTCGACTTTTGTCCTCTAAACTTATTTCATTCGATTACAGATCATATATTTCATTATTCTTGTCTTTCTTTCTTCTTCTTCTTCTTTCTTTCCTTAGTCCCATTATATTTTTTAGGAACAACTGAAGCTATTAAAAACTATTAAAACTCTTTATTGCTAGTTATTATCTGAAGCTGTTTTCTCGGTGTAAGCAGCATGCGAGCGAGCTATATGAAAGATACATTTTAACAGCTAAGCGTGATTTATGGTTAATTAAAATTGTTAATATATTCTGAAGAGAAAACCATGGCCACAGTAACATAGAATAGCGGAAGCAAAAAGAATGACCAAACAAAACAATAAAATGACTGAAGACTTACGATACGTTGTTCTTTTTTAATTTGCTATAATAAAGTCTTAATGGAAAGACATAAACGCATTTACAAGCTGATGTAAATTTTCACGTTTCGTTTCCCTTTTATTGGGACCTCGGTAAAAATAAAAAGGAAAAGAGTTGAGCTGATCTGAAACGAAGAAAATGAAATAAAATACATTTGTATTTTTCATTTATTTTATGTCTTAATTATAAATGAATATGAGTAATAATTATTATATATTTACGCAAAATGTATTTATTTAAAAATTTAGTCTGCAGCCTGACGGCAAAGCGCCGTCATCTTCTGCTTATGTTCATTTAAATATTGTTAAGTTGAATTTTCTTAGCTTTTGTATCAATCCACTACTGCAGAGAAGCTCTAATGCATTTTTATTTTCCCTATTACAATATTTTAAATGGACGTTACATCGATCGATGGACAGTAATCGATGAAATCATTAAGGTTTATGTCACTGTAAACTACTACATGACGTCATGTCTTTTTCTTTACCAAATTCATTTTAGAATTTAATTTCTTAATCTTGTGCAAATGCAATAATACTGAGCTTTGAAACCCCAAAAATAATGTAGACCAAACTTATGATCGTGATATATAATCGTAATATTAGGGATAACGCTAAACAAATCACATATAGCCAAGAATTTTCGCAGTTAAACAATAAGCCTACGCAAGATGAGATTAACAAGAAAATGAAATAATGAAATAAAATGGAAGGGATGATTTTTCATACCCCAATCACGTACCTTATTATTACATATAAAGGCGAATATTAGGATATAGGGTAACGTATTCATTTGCATAAGTTGCTATATGTGTGGTATAGGGTGTAGAGTATTAGTTTGTACAACTTAGCCTAATAAATCCGTCCTCGCTTTTTCTCCATATTTTTATAATCCCCGTAATCACATTCATTATCGAATAATTAAAAAAAAAAATTTGGTTAATCTTCTCGCCTCTCTATCCTTACTTTACACATTTTCATTTCCTCGTTTTCAACTCATGATTGTATTTTTGTTTATTTTCATCTTTGTTTTGTGTTGTTATATCCAAGAGATTTAGTTTTTATTTTAATGGCAATTTCATAGCGTAATTAATATATCGCTGATATATTGTCCTCATTTTCAATCAAAAACTGCTGTAAAAATAAAATTTTATTTTTAGGAATACATATCGAGGAGTGCGTACACATATTTTAAATATTTGCTTTTGATATTCAATGTATTAGGATATGTACATAGGCATACTGTTTCAATTTATACCTCAATTTCTATTTATACCATTATACCTGAAAGTTCACATAAGCCATTAATATTGTTTTTTAAAATGAGATTTTTAATAGATTTTATTTAGTCCGTCCTTGCCTTAATTCATTCATATATCCGTCTCCCTAACTTCCGTTTTCAATTCAAAATAGGAATTAATATAGGTAGAAAGTCAAGAGATTGATTTTTGAATGTGTTCATAATATAATTTTGCACGTAAAGCTGTTTGTTAAAAAAATAAAATGACTCTGACCGCAGTGTGCGATCTGCAATAGATACCAAACGATCCATAGGGAAAGGGGCGCAATATTTCCTATACATATCAGCATTCGCCAGCCGAGTGTCCAAGTTTCGCCTATTAATTCTTTATATTTATTTTATATTGTTTTCATTAAGAAAAACTAAGAAAGGTAAATTCAGTAGGAACCAGATCTTCTATACCCGTCACCGTTATACTAAAAAAGACGAAAGAAGTTGAAAAAATTAAAATTTTCGCGCTCAATAATATGGAGTAGGCGCAGCTGATTTATTTTGTTTTCAAAATACCAGTATATGCCGTATAGGTATGTGGCGTTGTGGGTCTGCCCTTTGAAACGTTTAGGTCAATTCCAATGTCTTCGGCGAATTTATAGGCAACATTTTCGGAAGAAGGAAGAATTTTTATCATAAATACTACAAAGTGAAGCAAACAACCAGATAGAGAGACGATCAGGCGGACATGTTTAGGTGTATTCCGAATTTGAAACGTGCCAAAAATTTGAAAACTTTTTGAAGCCATCGTTTGCGCGTTCTAAGGGTTTTAAAAAACAATGAAAATTGTGGGAGTGTCCTTCAACCGATTTGATCCATTTTCAATACTGGCCTGCGTGCATAATCATCCAATGGTTCTACCGAATTTTAAGGTGATGTCTTCATTTTTCCGACCAGGGGAATGTCAGTAACATACACCACACAGACGCACAGCTATGACTTAATCGATTCAGAATTTCATGCTGATGAGAATATAGATAGGTTATAGGACGCCGTGTTTTTGGTGTTGCAAACATTGTGACAAAATGATTATACCCCTCCATAATTTAATATCAGGTATAAAAATACTTTTGGTTAAAAAAGTACTTGACATAACGCAATCTTTGCGAGTGAGGGACAGTTTCATTTTTTCTGGTACAAAGTCTAAAGTGGCTTCTTACTTTGTTTGCTATTTTCCCCCGCGTGTAATACTCCTCATAAATCATAATATCATTTCTTCAACTATTTTTAAGTGGTCTACCGAAACTCTTATTACGCTTTCCCTTGACCAATATATATTTCTGCAAAGCAAGTCAACTATCTCAAACCTTTTAGCATTCATAGAACCGCAAGTTTTTCGCCTGTAGCTAAGAGATGGATATCGTTTACACTAATTTCCATAAGGCCGGCGTTACTGATCTTTAAACTACACTAGCCTGGTTTGTCCCCATGCCCAATCAAATTAGTCGACTCATATATCCATAATACGGCAATTAGGGTACTCTTTACCACCACCAATCTTGTGATTCTTCAGTCAATTTTCCTCAAGGCAACAACTTGGAACCCATTCTATTTTTTTTATATGTGAGTGATGTGTTTCCAAACCGTCCCATATTTTCATATAAGTGTTTAACCAAATTTCGTTAATCCATCTGGTGCTTGAGCTTAAAAAAATGTAAGGAATTGTCATTCTTCAGAAGGAGTTTATTCGATCTGATCACTTCATTAAGTAACATAGGCTGAAGAAGGTAAGGACCTTTCCTGCTCAACAGGTGTTGTTCAATAAAACTGGCGCTGTTAAGCTTTATTAAACATTAGTCGGGAGAATTCAATGATTCACACGTTACTAAAATACTATGTATGGACTCTGTTCTGTCGTTGTGCTGAACAATTAATTAAAACCGCTCAAAACCACTCTTATGGAACTTGCCTTGCGACCTGCAAGAGTCATTAACAACATAGGAAAACAGGTTACCATAAGTTGCTCTGCTTCCACTGAGAAACATAGGTTTATCTGGGAGCACAGTCTTTCTTCTTCTTGCTGAAGTTGAAAAATGGTGTCATGGACTTGCCGGCTTTAATGAACAAACTTCAATATTCCTATCCTTCTACCAAAGTCTTTTCGTTTCAAAAAACTTAGCCCCCTTAGGATCCATTGCGGAAGTGTGATTCCTACATAATTCTAAACACATACCACTAAGATTTCTCTTTTTGATAAACGAGTATCGATATATCAGAATCAGACTATAAATATTCATTAAAAAAGTTGCACGTAGCTGTCAATGAATAAAATAATATTAGTTCAATATTTTGCCAAGATTTGAAATACTTGTGTCGTTTGTGTCGTATTTCATTTTGCATTCTTTTTAATTCATCCATTTATCTTTCTCTTTATGTAGGTTTAAGGTAAAATATAATATTAATAGCCGCTGAATTGAAAATAAATTAAATTAAATTGAAAAAGATTGCTCATTAAGAGAGACTGCATAGTTAAGTAAGTTAATTTTTATTTATATGTCGATGTATTAATATTTAGGTTCGCTGATGATCTCTTCTGCCGTTAAATTTATGCAATAAGACGAAAACATTGCTCCCTAAAGGCGTTGCCTGAAGTACTTACGGGATCAGCTACATCGGGAGTCTTTTAGTGCGAATAGTTGTGCTATCGCTGCACTCCGATTTTGTGGCTACAGTTAACATAGCTAAGACTTTTAGAAACTTTTTAGGAAACAATATTGCTCAATCATATATATACGCAAAACAAGTTCTTCTACAAAACGTTAATGCAATTGTTTGATCTTAACATATTCAGCTATAGGCGTGAACTTTTTCACTTAGACTGTAGATATATCCTATAGCGTTCTTTATGTCCAAATATGTAACCAGATTTGTTATTATTAAATTTGCTTACGAAAGTAATATAATTTAACATTTATTTACTAGTATTCGAAGAAGAAAAAAAGACAACATTCTAATAAAAACCTTCAAGAATGAATATAAAATAGTTATCCTTATTTAATTTTTTAATGTTTCGTTTTTATTTTTTCTGTTTTCTTTTGCTTATTTTTAAAATTTTAATTAAAATTTATAACAAGATAACAGACACATAAGGCATGAATAGTGTGCGTTTACTTGAAGCATGTGCATGGTATTCACATGCAACTCAACTAGATGAACTTTACATGAATGACATAAGAGAGATAGAAGCATTGAGATAAACCCGAGAAAGAGGTGAACAAATAACTACAGAATACCGTGCAAAAAAGTAAAGCACCTTCTCGTAGTTTCATATGAATCCGGGTTATCAGTGATCAAATAAGTTTAATTCAGAATAGTCAGAACAAAGTGTTTCTCGGTAGGCTATATGGGACATGGGACAAGTCTAAAATTTATAAAAGCAGTTTAATTTTTTGCAAATACGTAAATGCACAAAATATCTTATCAGGCTTAGGTGTAACTTTTTCGACTTTTTAATTTTTTGTAAAAAAATACGCTTCATTGGTTTTCTTCGTTGAATTATTATGTGTATGCTTCCGCTAGCTGTTTGAAATGAAAGCTTTAGAGCAACTCAAGTCTGCGTTTGATTTTCCACGCGCGATTTCTATTACCCAAAAAAGATTAACAACGCCTTCTTAAGTTCTAGCGCCTGAAATTTTCGTATAAAGCGCATTCGCAAGTTTCTTTCGCACATCAAACCTACATAAATCGGCCTTCTGACAGATATCTAGACAATTGAGGAAGTGATAGGTAAACTAAGACTTCAGAATAAGGGATATATTAGTCTTAAATGGTCTTTAGTCTCCTAGATTAATATTTACTTTTCCAAATTCTCCTGACAAACAAGCGATATGATTGTCGAAGGAATGAAAAAACATCAAAAAAATGCCGCTAAATATCAAGTTTTATATGTATTTTTCGATGTTACGTTTCGATGAACGAAAGTGTTGGGCACTTTTACTATACTTTCGATTCATAGAATATTGTGCAGAGCAATCATTTAGATATATATTTATGCATAGATGTATAGAGAAATAGATAGAAAAAGAAAGTAATAAATTAAAACGAAATGAATGCGAAATAAAATTTGTTGAAAAAGACAAGCTATGCAATTTGATGATATAAGATGCCTAAATATAATATCTCATATCTGTTTTGTATGCGTGTGTACATGTAACAGGACTTAAGAATAATTGATAAAATTAAAAGAAACGGACTTTACGTAAACTTCGCAAAACCAAATTTTTAAAGAGTATATTAAAAAGGTTATCACAAATTGCACATATACATGTGAAAACGAATGAGTAAAACAAACAAAAAATGTACTTCCTGTCTATGCTTGAATATTCGATTCTACATACATTTACATACGTAAATATATTCATATGTACATCTATATTTCTGATATTTTAATGAATAATTGCTGAGTTGTTCTCCTTTTTATAAGTAATAATGCTTACTAGAATTACCTTTGTTTATCTGAAACAGAATTCATGGATAACTCTTGAAAGGCAGTTGTAGTTGCGCATATGCATTTGAATATGCTTATTTTTGGAAAAGAAGCAATAATTTCACTTTACATATTTAGGCCACATTTTATTTTTCTGTAGGCGAATTTTCATAATTGTCAATTGAAGTGAGAACTTCATTCAGAATAACTTGATTATAACAGAAAATATGATAAAAGTTCATTTATAGCTACTTTGATAACACTGCGATAGCTCTAGACATTAGAGTGTTTCATACGTGACGATTCATTGCTAATAGGAAAAAAAAGCATTGGAATTCAACGCAGAGTAATAAAAATGACCCAACTGTCAACAATATCAATGCATTTTACAATATATCAGAAAGATTGACATAACCGCTTTACCACCAAACGTTATATTAGATATTTTAAATATAATATAATTTATTTTAATTATGGTAAAAAATTTTCCTGATATTTTTTTTTTCGTTTTTAAGGGAAAAAAGCTACATTTCTATACTTTGACATAACCAGCTTATGGTATAGCAAGGTAACCAGTTAAAGCCTAACGCAAAAGTTTGCGGACGGATTTTATGGTAACTGTTCACAATTTCGCAGCAAAATACCAAAGTTTGTAATGGTCCCTTGTGCGGTAATCTCTACAATTCGCTTAAAGTTCTTTTAGGTAAACGTCAAGTTTTTTCGACTTTGACGATCACCTGGCACTATTGCGCTTTCAGAAGTAAACAAGCAAAGCAGACGGTCAGAAAATTCCCTCAGAATATATAATTAAATGTCATTTATTTAATTATTTATGTAAATGAAAATCAACTCCAGTGTAGATTCATTTAACTCACACAACCCTTACATAGTGGCGAAGCAAATGAGATGTTAAAACTGGAAAATTATAGTTACGTATAACAATAAGCAAACAAATTCACCCACTCAGTAACTTAAATGCATCAGTTGTATCAGAGCTCATCCCGTGAACATAATTTAAGATGTTGATGGAGCTCAATTCAACAAAATATAATTAATTTAATTTAAGTATGATAAGATAGCAACATTAAAGTTAATCTCAGTTAACAAAAAAGCGAATCGATGACACGGTTAATTAACTTTACCGTAAACAAAACGTCATCCTACATTTCTTGAGTGGTGGCAAAATTATAAATGGTCAACTATTTTCGTACGGAAAGGAACGCTTTGATCCAAACCTAAACTTGTTAGCGCAAAAAGAAGAAGCTCATAGAGCCTAGCAGTGACCTAACTTTATTCACAGAATGCTCAATATATATTTGAATCGAATTTTTTAATTAAACAGAACAGCTAGATCAAGAAACGAGTCCACATTCTCTAACCTAATTGAATCATTTGAAAACAGTCTCGAGAGTTTCATCTTAAAAATAATGACTTCTTACATTCCTTCTCCTTTAATATTATGAAATTGAATGAACACCAAGTTACTAAATTATTTAAATCAGCTCGAAGGAGACATGCCTACAACTCTGAATTAAAAAGATTAGTTCGACGGGTATGTGAGGATTTAATAGCTAAAGGAAGATCGTTAATGTAAAGGATGAAAAAATAGATCCTAAGTAACTTCCCTGTGAAAATCCTGAAGTGACGAGGAACTCGTCTGACTAAACTTAGTTGAAAAGCATCTCGAAGGATCTAACAGCAAGGAAGGAGCATAACCAATTAATTAAAAACGGTGGGAAACCTAAACAAAACATAATTTCCTTAATAATAATTAGTGAAAAATTCTACCGAAGATCTCACTCAAATCAGGGTAAATAACGACAAACTATGCGCCCTCCAGTAAGGCCTTAAGTGTATGGCAAGCGAATACTGGAAGGTTAATCGTAGTCCACCTACTCTATAAAAGTGGGTGCTGGCTCGGAACATTAAATGACTTGACAGCAAAGTTAATACGAGACGTTATAATGCGCCCAAATAGTTTAGGTAACACACAAATTTTGGCAATGCCTCTATTGTCGCCTGTTACTACTATTACAAAATAGGAAAATAAGACTAGTTTTCCAACAGACAACAAATCTATTTAGTTTAAACTGATGCAATAATGCGATGAAGCTCAACTACAAAATTATTGAGAACACGCGACGGAAGCCCGTCCGGGCTCGGCATACAGGTACACTTTGACGATTTTAAACATGTAAGACTTCGTCGTCAAAGATGATTATTCTTGGCATGAAAATACTCCCATCTAATTGACAGATACGCAGGGAATGAATTAAAGTTGCTGGAGTTGAAGTTAAATTAAAAAAAAGGGGTGAAAACGTAAAACTTTCGGACGTTTCGTAACCACTAAAAGTTATAAACGAAGGAAATAGAGTAAATTTTCTTTTAGAATGTACGATGCAATAAAATCGTTTTGAGTTATTAATAAGATTTAATCGTAAGGCAGCATCTGTAACAGAACAGCAGGTTGAATTGAGAGAATTTGTACCCGGTATAGACGAGGAAAGAACAACCTTTTTGTGGTTGAATTGAGAGAATTTGTACCCGGTATAGACGAGGAAAGAACAACCTTTTTGTATTTTCTAAACAGTGTACTAGTAATTTTCATACACTATAACCCAGAATTAAACCAAACTGGGGCGAGTTTTCCAATCCAGGGTTGAACGCTGGCATGGGTAATAAAATGGCAACATTAACTCATTTATGAAACGAGGATACTAAACCAAACCTTCCATGAAGATTGGGCATTCACTTTGCTTGATATCCGCTACTAATGTGAAATCCGTTTTAAAAAGAATACCTTGGCTGTTTACGACCGGGCTTAAGCCTAAGCAGATTAGGCTTAACGACGTTGATACGTGAAATGAAGAATGATGGAGGTCTTCAAGTAAGACGAAAGTCGAACAGCTACCAACCAAAATATCTGACGCATTAGAAAAGATTATGTTCAAAGTCCTATTATTAATATTTTGAATATCATTTCGCTGGAAAAGAACTAACTCACAACTGTCTCTTAGAAATTCACTAAATGTATTCCGAAATCCAATTGGAACCAAGAAGTCTGAGCGCACATTAAGACCGCAGGAAGCGTTTGGTAGGTTAAAGTTAGCAAGAAACCTCGAACTTACTTAACCTATTATTTCTAAACAAATGAACATTAGGAAGAAACAAATCAGAACTGTGTCTTTCAGGACGCCGGCTGGAACGGTGACTTGGAGTGGGCAGATCTGACAAATCCCCCTCAGAAGCAGTACTAATATCAATAATTTTATTTTTATCAGCTCGAGTTAACTTGTAATATCGTCGCTCCCAACATCAACGTTCTCGACGTCGAGTTCAATTACATTTTGGTCATCGGTGGCATTGTGCTCCTCTGCTCTTTTAATCCTGTATTTACCCAGAATTTTTTAGTTGCGGCCCAATTGATATATACCAACTAATGCCGCAATAAAAAGCCTGCTTTGTGCGTGCACCGTACACTGCATTCTGAATCAAACGCTACAGACTATCCATAATTGATATTGATATTAGCGGCTCAGTCATTAAAGCAACAATTGCTTTTAAAATATCCCGCTTGGATTGATTGATATTGTAGGTTGTGAAGGCTCTTTTTAGAGTCGTACGTGTTTTCCTTCTTATCGCTTAAGTCTTTGAAAGCAATTTAGCTAATGCATTTCATTTTGTCTTTCACTTTCGAAAAATCAGTTGTATTTGTACCAAGATATAAGACCGTATTGGGATTTGACAATATTCACTAGAAACATGAAATGAATGACGTGCTTTATAAATGCTGGATTTACGCTCCGAGGAACAATTTGAAATATTTCCTATTGTGTAGAAAATACTCCATGGTAGTTGAATTCGAAAGGAGAAACAGCTGGAGAATATATAGAAAATAATTCAAACTCTCTAATTCTAACAAATTCAGACGCTCACCTGAGGTAGAAACAATCATAAACAAATGTGGACGCTTACTCTCAGATATATATTTTTGCTTTTCTTTCTTTTTTGTGAATTGCTACTAGTTTTAATTTTTACTAGTTTTTTTTCTATTAATATCGTTTCAATTTTCCCATCTTTCAACCACAATGCAATTTTATAATTTTAATCCAAAAATATTCTTCAAATTACGGCTGATTATTATTATGGTATTGTGCAACCAAATGAGTTGTTTACATAGTGAGAATAAATAAATAGATAAATTGATAAAAACCGTAGTGCAACTAAATTGTTGCGTATAAATTGATAAAAACCGTGGTCCAACTAAATTGTTGCGTATAAATTGATAAAAACCGTGGTCCAACTAAACTGTTGCGTACTCACGCCGGCATTTTGTTAAGTTTAGTCATCACACAGTACAACATATACGCTTACTCTCATATGGACGCAATTTTTATACGCTCAGATGTTGGCAATTTTCAGACAAATTATTGAGAATAAGAAAATAAACAAAAAGCAAAAATTTACGATTTAGAAGAAACTGAAATCTTTTTATGGCGCGTAAGTCATTCTACACAGAAATATTTTTAATAAAAGTTTTTAAATAAATTTTTCCAAAATTACAATCATTGACACAGTTTATTTTACATAGACCCTTATGTAAATAGTTTCTTCTCTTCTCTATCAGTTACGGATATATTGATGAGGTACGAATTCCAACTTTTCTCATTGTATACATGGTTCAGCGATGGTTTTATTGATCGAGGATAAACGGATTGAACGAATGAAAAAGAAGAAGAACAAGCAATTGATATCGTGGCACCCAAAACCACTGTTAAAACATTGTTTCTTGTAGACAAGGCAAGTCGTACAAGAGGGAGTTCACCTTTAGAACGGGCGTTTGAATTGAACTTAGACTTGTTGAACAATCATGTTTGATGCTGCCGCAAAGTTTGTTTAATTTTTCGAAAATATATCCAAAAGAATGTTTGGCCGGGGTAAACAACGCATAGAACTCAATTTCACACTCGGGTAGTTACGCGGATATTAAATAAATATGTTTACAATTTTTTTTATATATATATATATACATGTATTATAGAAAATGATATTTCCTAATTGACTGCTGTTACTGTGACATATAGATAGAAAGCTGAAGATTAACGCAACTAAAACTGACATGAATTTGAGATATAAATTGAAGAATGTGTTGCTGAACTTTGTTTGTGATGTCTTACTGACGAAAGAGGCCGTATATATAAATTGCTTCCAATATGATCTGGAGCTAGAAGCAACTTAGTTCGTTAGAAGGGCGCATTTGCCGACACTTTTTTACTTCTTAAATTTTTTTCCTTTATACCACAGAGGGCATTATTGACCATGTCGGTGGAATTGATCGTTCTTCAACTTCAACTTTCTCTCCTTCTTTAAGATCAACTTTTGGTTTGTTGGGATGTATATGGTTAACGCAACCGATACATTAAAAATTTGGATAACTTTCAAATATTCAAAATGATAAGAGCTCAAAAGTTCAAATGGTAAGAGAAAATTGATCAAATGCCGGTTTATAATCTCAAAAGAACAACTCGAAAATTAAGCATCTTTGCACCTTGAACCTCCCTAGTGAAGGATATTACGAAGCCTTAAATTTTTCATTAATCGTCACTTGATCGATTTTTATGACATTTTAGATGGCCTTGGAATGTTCCTACTGGATTTCAAATTAGTAACTGTGGTACTACCTATATCGTAAAAAGTGGTCTGAAATTTTCATTGTTAGATTTTTGTTTAATATTTCAGTTTGTCATGTTTATGGAGGGATTTCTCAAACTTCATTTGTTGCTTCACTTAAACGTACAATGACATATTTTAGTAGGTGATCTTGACATTGGTGAGAGCTGAACTAAAAGGTGATACACGTTGGGCTGGTATTTAGTTAAAGATTCCTTAGCTCATCGAAACCATAGCAGTGGGAAGGACAGCTTTTACAGAGCTTGAGTTTTTAATGCATCTTGCAAAAAGTGTACTGGTTGAGGCTGCTGTCTTTAAGTTGACTCTCGATGGAGACAGACACTCTCTTCGTCCATTTTCCGTACAGAAGCTCTTCTCAAGCTGATATATATACTTCATAGAGCTCCCGATAAGTACAACAAAAATTTTGTTTGTGTTATGACTTTATGCATCCAGTACCCTGCTTAATATAATGGAATAACAAAACTACAGTATTTTTGCTTATTATTTCAATTAAGATTATATGTAGTTTGACAAGCATAAGCTCAGGCATTGAATGTACGAAATGTTTTGTATAAGATCCTATTATTATTATTATTATTATAAACTTAGCCAGAGAATAAATTCTAAGACTAAAGTCTTAAAGCACTAGCATCTAAGGCTTTCGGCTTTATTAAAAACTCTACCGCACTTGAGATTTGAACCCACGACCATTGAGTTGATAGTCGAGACTCTTGCCTACTCGGCCACTCAGGCGGATGTATAAGATCCTAACAATAGAGATGGAGACGAAACGGCGAACATAATGAAATTGAGTTATGATAATATTTGTCTTCTAAGGAATTTTCATGCATGGCTGCTATGGGTTTTTTCCGAGGCATAGTTGCGAAGGCATTATAGCGAGAATGACGAAGTTATTTTATCTCAACTTCTGACGGTCAATATGAGAAGGCAAAAATAAAAACTCAGATTTAAAAATGTTGACCAAAGGAAGGAAAAGGAAAATAAGAAAATTTCAACAGCATTCCAGCCAACATGTGTAAATAAATTTCATCAAATTAGACTATTAAAAAAAAAGGAAAGAGCAAAATTGAAAATTTTTCCTAATTTTTTTTCAAATACATATGTGTCCAAAGTAGACATTTATCTAAAAAAGATTATATATTATATTTCAAGCAAATCACTTGTATGAATATATATGGAAAGAGAATATTCTTTTTATTTTTGA
>NW_023998556.1:659305-677731 GCF_014805625.2 Glossina fuscipes | reverse complement strand
TATTCTTTTTATTTTTGAAAATAGGGTAAAATCGAATGCCACGCCTACTTGCAAACTTGTTTGCATCTACGTTGCTGCTAGTAGCAGTAGACGAAGTTACTGGTAAAGTAATATCGATGCATATGTCATTGTTATTAGATGAAGTCCCTTGACTGACATTATTAGTAGAATTCGATGTTAAGCTTTGTGAGGTCTGAGCCGAGGATGTGGTATCTTTAAGCAGATCACGACTTCTGGAACGTCGACCCTTTCGAGCAGTTGTCTATTGATAAAATGTCTTTAAATAATAGTTTGAGAGAGTTTTCTGATACAATAAATACTTTTCTAATCGACGTTTTTAATTCTTCGGCCCAATCCATATCGGTAAAATTGTGACAGAGGATGTAATGGTTATTTTTGTTTCAATTAATATTGCTATACTTATAGTTGTTGTTAAATGTCTGTTTAATGGCAACGCAGGCAAACACGTCAAATTAAAAGTCTTTGGGAATACAACTTTTCGCTTTACAACATTTGTTTCAATTCCGGTTATTACTTGATAGAGTTGCGTGCAATAAATTTAACGAATAGAAATTATCAGCTGACATTAAATATTCCATGCAAGAATACAGTAAAATAAAGTTTTGCTCTTTAGACGACCTATCGCTTAAATAAAGTTTTAAGTTGTATTTCCTTAAGTTAAAAGTATTATACCTTAAAGAAATAAATCATACAACTTGCAGAAATGCTTTGTGTATTTGTTTAGATGATTAGAACCCATTATCAAAAATATTTCAAAGAATTCATAAAAGCTCTAGAAAACACAAAAAAAGCACGACCGTCGTACGCCTATGCGGCGGCTCTATAGCCGCCGCTTCAAATCAACAACTTCGGTAAATACTTTCGCAAATTGACAGCACAAGTCTCTTTAAGATGACACTCAATAAATTTGCCTCACGCCAAAACACAAAAAGGACTCTGAGAGGGCATCATATTAAAATCTAAGGACACTAGATATTTTTTTATTTACTTCCTTTTTTGAGAAGTCTGTAATCTTGCTAATAACTTGCACACATTTTTAGTTGCGTCGACAAACCAGGATGAAAAAAATTCTCTATATTCAAAATGGCGGCCGCCATCAGGAATATGGATATAGTGGATTTGGGTATCAAGTAAGAGGATTTGGAGAGTAGAATGCGACAAGGTAATTGTGCTAACTGTTAATTAAATGAAGCAGACGCCGAGTCGTGCGGGATTAATTTTTTTTAACATTCCCGTCGATTTGGCTGTTAAATAAGAAGGCTTGGGGCGTTAAGAAAAACTGATTCCCTACACATGAATGTCTTAAGCGCCCTAAGGTCTTGCATGCAGTCACATAAAAATGACTCGTATAAAATATATTTTCCACCCTCTACTTCACTTCTTTAAAAAGCTCCTTTCTGTAATTTTTTTGGTTGCTATTACAAATCGCAATTGATACTGAGAAACGAAAAATATTTTTAAAACTAATTAAATGTGATCATAAAATTGCACTATAAATATAAATAAAATGAAAGCAACCCCAACATATATTTCAGTAATTTTTGAATTATTCTCTCTCATGACCTATAAATGTCCTGTGCTTAAACTGATTGCTCGAAAATATCTCGGTAGTATGTCATATAAAAGTCACTCGGCGCTGGTAAGCAATTAAAATCTTTAGTTTTTACTATTACTCTTTAATCGAAGCTTAGGCTTTGTATATAACAAGCAAATCAACGAAATGACTTACTAAGTGATATTTGAAAAACAACTTTAATAAATATTCAAAGTAAATGCTTACGATAAGTTAAATCAAAAGACTTTCAAGTGATTCATGCAACACTAAGCTACGCAATCCAGCAAGCATATATACTAGTCAGCGCATATGTGCACGAATGGCATGGAAAACTTTTCTCCTTATACTTAATGTTTTCCTATTTTCTCTAATTTTTTTCTGTTCCTATTATGTCTTTTCTTTTCGCTTTCTTGCCGTCATATGTCTTAAATACTCTCCAATATCAACTACTTGGGCTTTTGTTCCTTTTGCTAACACTAATATCCATTCGTATATATATTAATCCTTGTAATACATAATGCTAAGTAATATCAGTGTTCGTTGTACTATGTGTATGTGAGTGCGTATCATATATATGTATATGTACCGTACCATACGGATATATTAATGTTGTATGCATATATATGCATATATATATATGAATATATATATATGAATGTTTGTACGGGTGTTCACATTTCAATTGTTTTCTATGTATTACGGGGTTTGAATGTCTGTCTGTCTATCTCATGTGAGTGGTAATTTATCACTACAACAATACAACATTTCCGGTTCGAGAAACTTTAAGAGGATAATCCTTTTAATACATTTCACCATGTTCAAACACGACGTCCCGTTTCTCAATGTATACGTGCACGTTTGTGTGTGAGTATATAAGTTTTCAAATTTTTTCTTTTTATTTCTTATTATACTTACTACTCAAAGTCTGTAACATGTTAAGTTAAAGACTTTGTCTCCGTTCGCATGTGGTGTACAACTATCAGTACGGTTGACTTACAATTCATTGCAACGTTGGATTGGAAACTTGGAAAACGATTTACAGTTTTTCTTTTTCATATTCTTCTTCGGTTTCAGTCCTCCCTGCGCTTAGGTTTTCGTTTTTATTCCACCAACCAACTTTAGCTTCAAACTAATTTTTCATTGCTTTCCTTTTTTTTTGTTCAACCGAGTTTCTAAGAGCTTTTCGTTGTTTTTCATCTTGTTTTGTTCATTTGATTGCATTTCAAATTTAAGATTTACGAACATACATGTTAAATTTATTATAAGCTTTGTAACTCTCGTTTTTGACGAAATGCTTAATGCTTAATTTAATTTTATGTCAAATCTGTTCACAGTTATGCCTTTCAGTTCCCGTCAGCAAAATCCTATGAAGCTCACTTCCTGAATTATCCACCTTTCGATATTGTAAATCCTTCTTTTAATCAAACATATACTTGACTTAATTTAAGGTGTTCTGCTTTTTTTTCACTTTTCATTCTTCAATCAGGAATCTCAGATTATATTAATCTCTCCAAAGACAACAGCCAGCGAAGTTCAAACTTTTAATTCTTCGTGGTAAATAGAACTAGTCCATTCGCAAATTTTAACGTTTTTGTTGAATCTGCTTGTAAATGGTTAGTTAATCATCTTAATCCCTACTTGCTATTCTCGTGCACTAACGAGTTTGTGATAAACTCAAAATAAAAGCTTCTTTCGTTTTTTGTCTTTACAAACGTTTGTGTCATGTATGCTCCCCCAGAACTGTAAGATTAGAAATTTTTCGATCTAACCTGCCTAGAAAATATTTATGTCAAAACTATTTTAGACCTTAACAATTTCATTCCGTCTTTTCGATTTTTCTTGCGTGAGCCTTAAAATGTTACGGTCTTTTCATAAATTTTTTGAAATTTAGTTGTTAATTTTCGAAAATTCAGTTTGCCTGATTTATCTTTGTTGTTCTTAATGTGACGATGGTTTGTTTTTATCTTACATAAAGGTTTTCATTCTATTCTCTTCTACCCCGTGTATGATATCCCCGACCGGATGCAGTTTTTTGAAAAAAAAATATTAGAATACAAATATTTTACGCTAAATGCACAAACCGTTCACATAAATTAAGCGAAAAATGTAAAGTTATTTTTTTAGGAAAAAAAATAAAAATTAACTTTTTAGTTAAAATCTTTGGGTGTCGGTTTCTTTCTCATTCTGCATAATTCAATTGTCCCATGACCAAACGAAGAAAATGTCAAGCAATTAACATTATGTAGATATTTTTATAAAAAGTGTCTAGAGTAGCAATAAAATTTTGATGAATGACAGTCTGGCAATATTGGATAGGTATGTTATTTTTTTTCATTTTTAATAAGGACTAACGAGATTTCTATTTAACATGATCGCATAAAAACATTTAAAAACAGTTGATTCATCAGCTGCTAAATTGAAAGTTGAGTTGGGTTTTCGTCCAATAAGTCTTACAGTTCATTGTTTTCGAAATTTTTTGGTTCACCCGGCCGTTCAACATCATCACTTTTAAACCGTTGAAGCTAACACCGATAATTAGATATGATGGAGACGTAAGCCTCTGAAAGTGGACTTGGTAGGCTTCGGCCACAGATTTTTTCAATTTAAACAAAAACAATAATGACGGTCGAAAATGAAACTTTGAGAATTCCATGATCAGTGTCTCTATACATTGAATAACTTAACAATACTAAATGCAAATATTATATATTATTGTTACGTAATCTGCTTTTCTCGGAAACAGTTCGCATCACTGAATTGTGGACATACTTTTTAAGAGAAACACACTTGAACGTTTTCACTCCAAGACTCTTTCATTTACAATCAATTTGTTCAGGGATAAAGCCATTTACATTTTACATTCGACTTCTCAACTCTGATATTCTTTTCCGACTCAAATGCTCTGGTTCGACTGAGTCTCCCTTCCGTAAATAGTCTATTTATATAAATTTTTACAAGCATATTACTATTACCTAAGTTCATAACTACATTTTTAATCCGTTAACCTGCTTTTCCACCAATCACTTTCCTCGGCCGGCAGCTGCATGTGCAGTTGTTTTTTCCCTAGGGAAATTATTATTGTGGGAAAATTAATTAGCTGGATTCGATTGGGGATTTCCGTAACATTATGTAGAAGAAGGTTATAAAATCATTGAATTTAATCATTGTGTATACTGAGACTTCACTGATACCATTTTCACCGATAGGTGCCAATAATCAAAATACGTGTAAACACCTAATAGAAAAAAAGGCTCGCTCTTCTCAAAAAAGCGATTTTTATCACAAAGCTCTTTAATTGTTCTACACGGCTACTTTTTATGGTGAGTTTCTTACTTATCAAGTTGAAATATCGTAGTGAAGGTGAGTAAACGCATTTAGACCTGGCGGTTAATCGCGTATGAAAAATCTTCTTAAATATTCAATACTGGTCGACCTGCTGTTCTTAAATTGTTCGCATAAATTAGCGCTTAGTCAAATGACACAGATGTGTTCGCAGCTTGTTGGAGAAAATCTGGAGGGCCAGTTCACATTATCACATTATTATATATCATACATTTATTGAAATTTTCTCTCACTAGAACATAAACCACGTCAATGTTAAATATTGGTGAATGCAATATGATTTGAAGAAGATTAGTTTACTTTCCTTTAATTCAATTGCGAAAATTCATTTATTTGTTAACAGCAGTTATTTGGGCAGTTTTTACAAGCTTAACACGCAGTTTGCTGAAGTGAATACTCCACCACCAAGATTGTGTCTTTGATGAAAATGAGAGCGTTACGTCTTTGGTAAGCTAATACTTTCAGTGAAATAAACCAAAAGCGGGCAAAATAATTATAAGAATTAAATAATTGTAGAAAGAAACTCGAAGCCTTTTATTATAATCACAAACCCAAAAAGCTAAATTTTCGTTGTTGCCCTGGTTATTAATAATTCCTGAAAGAGCGCAGCAAAATCAAGTGCAAAATTGCAGAGAGATGAGCAAAGTACCGGTTTTTGTTGAGCCTTGAAGGATGTGTTAAGAGCTGTCAGAAAAATTAGTTTCATAATGATCACCACTTTCCATCATTACTAAGATCGCTCATGTGTATCACCGCCCTATGCATAAGTATCTCAGCGCTCAACAACCGCGGTTGCAATTCTTCGCATTTTCGCATTTTCACTCACTCAAAGATACTAAGCCCTGCCGGGAGTTAAATTTATCAGGTTTGAACTATTTAGCCCAATCTGACCCTCATCCGTTTTGCGTCCCGTATTGACAGGTTCTACTACGCCAAAACTTCTGGTCTTTTACAAAGCCTTTCACACAATGCACTTAAATTGCATAACGGAATCAATGAAAGTTAAGAAGACCTAAAACATGCAATTGGTCATCTTACGCGATATTGCTTAAGTATATTTTTTCTCCCGTTGTCAGTCGCTTAAACAATTTATTTATTTTATGTAGTATTTGGGGACAATTCATTATAACATAAAAATGCGTTATAAACTGAAAGCAACAAGATACTAAGCAAAATTAGAATAATAAGTTATAGTTAAAAAAACACAATTGTACATAATCAGATACATACACACGTGCGTTTATATCCAGAAGGACATGTACTATAGTGAGTATGTTTTATCAGCTGTAACTGGCGTTTAGTGTTCTTTTGGCAGAAATGTTTTTCATCTTTTTCATAACTTTCGCTTTGTTGTACATTAGTTTGCTCAGTTGCGCGAATATACTTGTTAGTTGCCATTTTCAGTTATGTGTTGGAGATATTTTGCTGTAATATTTTTCCCGTTGCCCTTTTTTTCCCTTAACAAAAAAAACAAATTTTTGGAAACACAGCGTTCCAGATGACAAAAACTACTAAGCGGGTAATAGAAAGTGTTAATCGCGAATGAGTCGAGTGAGGGCGGCATGTGAAGGAATGATGTTTCGGCCACACACACACACACACACGCTGAGTAAACATGTTTAAAATCATAGATACAAAGCAATTCACACACCACTTTTAAATGAGTCGTATGTTGTTGTTGTTCAGTTGCCTACGACATTGTGTAATTGTTGCCAATGCTTTTATTTATTTATTTATTTATTTTTTTTGTGTGCGTCCACGTATATGAAACAGCAAAATGAATAAAAAACCATACCGACCTCGTAGAGGAGCAGAGTAAACAGATTGCAACAATAATAGCAACCGGGTGTGTGGATTAGTTTTAAAGCGCTCACATGCACGAGTACTTTCATAGAAACACATTTAAATTTCTCCCTGGTTTCCTACCTATATCTCTTTTAATTGCTTTGGTTCGCTGATTGTCATCATGGTTGGTTGTTGCTTGTGTTTTTATTTTTTCAGTATTTTTTTTTTTTTGTCTCTCTTTAGTTAGAGAATTTGTTTGGCTTTTTCATTGCTCAGCTCTCTTGAGCTTGTGTGATGGCCGTAATTACTTTGTTTCTTGCTGTCCATGCGTCTGTATGGCATTTTATTTGCTCATTTTACAATCTTGTAAAGTTCATCGTTTATTCTTGTGCTTTTTTATAAAAAATTACAAAGGCTGGATAAACACCAAACTTTATACAAATATATACTTTTGGTTTTTAAGAAGATTTTTTGATATTTAAAAAATATTCATGTTGATAATTGTTCGTCTGATTTAGCTTTGCCTTTAATGACATAGCCTTTCAAATAATTTCCGAATGTGTTCTTCAATCCTCACAATTGCACACATTAGAAGTAGTAGGAAAGAACTCTTTACTCTTAGTCTTATGTTTAGTCATCACTGACGGTTTTCGCTTGCGCAGAGTGAAATTCTTAATAGGTCTTTACTTGGCATTTGATCAATTTTTCTACAGCTTGCCCTAGCACGGCGTAATTTAGCTTACATACTGGGGAATTTGAATTTCGTAAATGAAGCCCGCGAGAAGACGTAAGGAGACCACAATGCGATCAACCACATCGAAAAGAAAAGAAATAGTTCTTACAAGTGTATTCCAAGTGTAGTTAACAAAGTATAATGTAATATCAATGGGTGAGGTATTCAATGGCAACAAACGGAAAATTCCTTAAGCTTTAGATAGAATTAAGTTTCAAATGATTATGTACCAAATTTCACGGTGTTCGGCAGGTTGACACTTTTTTGACAGCCGTAAAATGGTTTTAAAGAGTTTGTACCGCCTAATTCCCATCGACTACTTTGAAAGTAATAGAACATAATGGATAACAGCTTATTAATAAACGTTGGTAAATAAATTGTCTAGCAAAATTAAGGAGAGAGGCGGTCCTATTTCTAGAAGTAAAATCCTTTTCCAACATGACCCAACTCAACAAAAGATGCTTGCATGGGGGAGGGGGGGGTACTTTGATGCGAGTAAAGGACTCCATTGGGAAGCGAATAACAGTTAATAATTTTTCGGCAAATGGTGCTATTTAAAAGAAATACAAAGATATGAGAAATCACTGAAGTGAATAGGTTCAACTTCAATGACCTTATGTTGAAAAGTAAAATCGAAAGAGAAGTTGAGTTTTCCTTTCCTTTTTCGCCATAAGTATACTAAGTAAGAGTATTAAAGTAGATATGAAGAATCTTTGTTTTTACAACCAAAAAAGACTTTCTACCGTGTTTGTTTGATGCAACGTTTTGAAGGACAAGAAAACAAAGCGAAAACCTAAGTAAAATCTTTACGTTGACCTGGACGCAAATAAATCTTTAGTTCATTATTAATTCTCGTTCTTAATTAATTGCTATTAATTAATGTTTCATTATTGTTACGTATACATACATTATACATTATACATTAAATTGCATTGTCATTTTATTGTATTGTAATTCTTCCCTAACATACTCAACATTCCATCACAATCTTCACCCTAACAACCACAACAAACAACAGATTTAATAGCTTCAATTTCCGAGGATGCCCACATCGCTAATAGTACAGAACAACTTAATTACTAGCACAAAATTTTTTCCACTTTTGTGAAATTACCATCTTGTCGGTCAAATTGCTCAGAAGCTTGCTGAAGGCTTAGTTGCTTTGAGAGAAACAGTTAGTGAAAAACGAAATGTCGTATTGTCCTTTTTTAACTTTGTCCGGGATCCACCTGCCCAAAATAGCTACTTCGATCTAAAAACTTTCGAGTATTAGTCGAAAGACGTACTGTCACTGAGAATACTATCATACTAGGGGAATACTATCATACCGGCTACTATATGGGCGAAAGTCTTCGGAATTTTATCAGCGCTTGTCAATGACAGCAATCCTACATTGGATAACGAGTTATATAAGTTTGCTAGTAAGGCCAAAAAGTTCAACAAACTTTGCATTTACAATCTAACAACGAATTTCTCCCGCTGACAATCAAAATAATTGCAACAAATCACGTCGTTTCTTTGTATATACTTAAGAGAAGGCAAATTAAAATTTGTAATAGACCGTGAAGCCGAAATATATGTCCCTTCGTCCTCCTTATTTCCACACTACAAAAGGCCCTCCAATTTTATATGTACAGCCGCAAATGGCTCAAAAATTAAAAAGTACGTTAAAAAATTATTAAACGTCAATTTTAATTTCGTTTTATATTTCACCATTGGAGTTGATTTTTTCAACATATAGGGCTTATTCGTAGATATTAAACATCTGTTAGATCCGTTCACAAATATATCCATATATCCATATCACAATTTTGCAAAGTATTTTTTCCTAAACTTTCCTCCATCGACAGTGAGTACACCAGACTAAAAAGGGATTTTCAAACCATCAAATTCGTCAGTATCTCCACCATCGTACCTCGTGCCTAAAAATAAGCCTAATGGTTGGCGTCCTTACGACAGCTTTAGATGCCTTAACATTGTCTCTCTGCCATTTCATTAACTTCATCATACATTTTGGCGTTGCTTTAACAATTACTAGCGGCCAGGCAGAGAGATTTCATAGACAACTTAAAGCGTGCATCTTAGTCAGAGATAATGTCAACGATTAATTCTACTAACTTCCAATAGCACTCCTAGCCTCCGGTCAGTCCATAAGGTAGATACTTCTGCAACACTTCGTTTGCTAGTCAAATACTTCCCACAAGAACAGATATAGAATAAAAAAAAAGTATAATTGATTTTGTTTGTTAAGATTTTATTTTTTACATTGGTGCCGGCCAAACTTATAATAACCTTAACGTAAATAATTAAAATGCGTACAACGTCAGAAATTCAGTGTACATACAAACATACGAATTAATCAAATCATATTTTAAAGGCTAAAGGGGATATAAAGTACCATCAACAAAATGCGAACTATTCACTTCACACGGTCTAACGTGGTTAGCTTTTTTTTAAAACATGTATATATTGGGGTATTATGTATCCGGTAAGGAATATTGCAAAAGTGTATAATCAAGAATCCAACATCATAAACATCCTGACTGTGGTTTATATGCAAAGAGAGACTTAAAAATGTGCAAATATGTTTTCGTACGAATAATTAACACGGATTATAAAACTCATATAAATGACCTTAGGAGATCCTAGAAAGCCAGCCAAAATACTTTATACTCGAAATGAACAAAACAACAAAAAGATTTCTAATAGGTTTACTTAAGCCATCCACAATAGAAAACGCTGCTCCATTCTGTACTAAGAAACGACACAAACGTGTCACATTTGATCTTTTAACACTTAACTCTCCCAAAGGGGAAATAAGTGTAGAATACTAACAAATTTTGGAATCTGTGTTTTTACAACCAAAAGAGACTTGCGGGTAGGCAGATAATCAAAACTAAAAAAAAAAAAAAATTTAATTTTATATTCGAACAAAATAAAATTATTCAAAATATAATTGAGTTTGCCTGTTCTCAAGCTAAATATACTTGGCGATCCTATTCTCAAACTAAATGTAATTGACGAGCCTATTGCCATTCTACATATCTTATTGTATAAAAGGTTCTTCATTTATTGTCTAGTACCTAGTCTGAGGTACTCAGATTATCCGGGTTAGATGAGGTAACCAAATCTTGTAGTAAATTTGAAATAGTGAAACGCATGTGGTGACAAAATTATACTCAGTTTCTCTCATTGTCTAAATCGCAGCAAAATATTAATGGTTTTATGAAGCACTTCATGTGTTAGGCAAGAGGGAAATTAAAAAACCCATAATAGAGTGCAGTACACAATTTAGTTTCATGTATCCAAGCCTGATGGTAATTAATTATCAGCTTTGAAACTGAAACGATATTCAGGGGCTTCCAGTTAGCGAATTAAAGGTGTCAGCGAAGTCTAAAAACATTTAAGCATCAGTACTACTGTTAAATAACCCACTTTGATGATTATTGCAAATGTTCGGATCGTGTTGAAAGCTGTAACAACTGCAGAAAGAAAGAAAGAACAAATCAGAATACATTGATTTATTCCCTTAAACCCAATAACTTAAAACTATAAAGGAGAAGGCAAAAAAGCAAAATGACCTATGCATGTATGCCCCGTTATGTCTATGCTTTGATCGATACACACGAAACACATACGGAACACACATGCACATTAGACTAGGAAAGGCAACTTATGCAGTACGGCCCATTGGAAGGGCGTTTCCAATTTGCTAATAACGCAAATACGACGAAATATGGGATCGGGGAAGCGAAAATTGAAAAATTGATTAGGACAAAGATTTACAATATGATTTTAATTATGGCCATCAAACAGAAGCGTTTTCAATTTCGTCAGCTATGAAATTGCACCTGCAAATTTGGTGCACAGTTGTCGCGAATACTCTCAATAGATTAAGCCGATAACAGGCCAGCAAGATAACATTTAATGTGAATGTGTCAAACACAATTTTTGACAAAAGCAAAATTATTTGATGGAAAGATTATCCGATGTGTCTGGTTCTCAGGAACCACTAACAACTAAAAACTAATTGTCACTAATTTAGAATTTCAAATCTGTGTAAAGAGTCAACGAACGAATTGAACAATGTCGATAAAATATCTGAATTTTCCTTTTTGGGTGCACGCAAAATGTCGTTCTTGAAATATCCTTTTTGTATATGCCATACTAATGCTAGTAGGGCGTGTTTTAATTCCTGAGGCTTTGAAGAGTCAGAATCAAACTTAGCAGATTTAAATGAAAGAGTTTGCCAATATTTAAAGATCCAAGCGACTATTCGAACTGACCTCATATACGAGTTACAATTTTTGGATCATTCAGCCATTTTTTTGGTGTTTCTTTCTACCAAAATCCAATAATGAATTTCTGTTTGCAAGAGTAGCTCTTGATTTAGCGGCGCATAGTTGTGAAGTTGTTGCTGGGTTGCTTTTTATTAAAGTGTAGTGCCAGCAGGCATATACACGAATTAATGAGTTGCAAAACTCATGCAACTTAACCTAGCTCAAAGCAGAGAATAAACAACGCCGAGGGCTGTTTAAAGATAACAAACATTGAAGATCACTGATGTTCGATAACCAAGCTGTATGCAACTCTTGTGGGAGGGACTCGTTTCAGCCAATTTTAAGTAGAGATGCCAAATGTCCTAATTGATGAAAGAGCGATGACGACGAAGACAAAATAATGCGTTTTAAAACTTGATTCCTTCCTTCGGACCTTGGTGCAAGCCAAAATTAAAATGATTCCAACTGTTGATCGCTTTTAATACCTAGGTGATTTGTAAGCGCAGACTAATCTAAATTTAAATACCTTATAGTTCTATCGTAACGAAAACCTTCGCGATTTGAATTCCTTTTATCTAACTTAAAGCTTATTTTTTTTTAATATTTCGGCCATCTGGTGCTTAAGTTCAGTCAACTCTTCGGCAGTTTCAGTGCCACCGAGAAAATTCATTTACATAAAACGAACGCGCCAATTGCGAATTCATCAGACAATGTACAGCAAGGAATGGGACTAATGACATCCCAAAAGTGATGGTGTTTTTTTTTGCACTCAGACTAACCCCCCCAAAATATATTACCACCTATGATCGCGTTGGTCAAGTGGCATTTCTTTGTACGTCTTCGTTATATCAGCAGCAAGAGCACAACAATATAGTCGAAAAGTTAATGCTTTTTGGCTAAGATTAGGCGCCAAAAACAAATCTACACTTCATAGCAGTGCTATCGGGCTTAAAAACACAACGGTGACGTTCTTTCTAATTTATATGAGCCAAATTAACTTGAATTAAAACCATGGCGGTTACAAGAACTACCGGGCAATGGGCACGGAACGAAATAGACGGTTCAATAGCGACAACCTCAGATAAACATGTGATAGGAATCAGAAGAAATTTTGTGCTTAAACGAAAGCTATTAAGTCGATGTCCTTTAGCAAAACAATTTAGGCACAGATCAACTTTTTTCATTTTCATCAAATTGGAGCGGCAAATCCACATCTGTAAAATTTTCGCATTATACAATACAGTGGGGGAAGAAAAGGAATATCCAAGTTTTGATCTTCGAGGAGCAGCAGTTGGATCGTATTTTCCAAATATTGGCACTTTTAAAATTTTCGTAGTAACTGTAACCATCATGGGCTAAAGGATTCCAGAATTCCCAAGCGACACTTCAATTCCAATTGCTTCGAGGACGTAGGTAGCTATTAGGTACCTACGTCTCGCCCAATGTAACTATCCACTCCTTTTGGTTGTAATGCACAAAAAGCTCACATTATTTTCCTGCAAATGCAAGTTTTTCTTGAAACCTCGCATTTTAGAGGTTGCCCAAAATATCATATGGTGTGATTCAAATTTGCCAAACTTAATTTCCTTCCCAGAAATTTAATTATTTTATTTATTTTATTTACTTACACATGAAACTCAACTAAGACGAATCAACAGTCGAATTCAATCGACTCCTAAAAGTATATCTTATATTAATTATATTCAAAACTTATATAAAGTAAAGAAGTAAAGAAAAAAAAAAGAGAATTTAAATAATAATTCATGTATAAATAAGAAGAAAAAATTTTATACAACTAGCACAGAGGTACACCCACAACTGGAAGAGAATCAACTTGCAAGTGAACCCCTAAGCCATCGCAAACATGCAAACACTTGACAACCGATACAACAGATAATTAATACCAACTAATTCTCGAACCATAATGAGATATGTTAAGATTGCAAGTTAGTTTAAATACGACATAGGCAAATGTCGTACATTAAGCATAAATGGATTGATACACTTTAAAGAATTCGATATTGAGATTAAGTGATAGACATCATTTAGGGTTCTGCAAACACCTATAAACAGCTTAAACAGCTCGTAATTATATTTACATTAACTTAGCTTAACCAATACAAAGTGCCTAGAGGAGCGGTTAGGGATATTAAAGCTTATCACACCAAGCAATGCGGACGAGACGATAGCACCAATAATTAACTTCATTAGGAAGGAAACACGCAACAATAAATCTACGTTCCAGAAGAATTGCTTTTGAACGGATTCAATTAGTTCTTTCGACCATGTCTGAATGAAACCTAGCGCGGACCTAGCTTTCCTGAAAGAGAGCTCAACGTACAAATTAAAACGTAAACTTTGGTCGAATAGAACACCTAAACCAACGAACGAATCTACGTTTTCCAACTTGTGTGAATCGATGAAATACTCAGTATCGAATGGTTTCCTCCTTGAGAAAGAAAGCTTCCTGCATTTTTTTACATTTAATTTGATAATATTTAACGAGCACACTAATTTTGAATACCGAAGCATTCAACAAATTTTGCCACAAAAAGTTGAAAATTGTAATTTTTGTCCATATAACGACATTTCAAAATAAGGTATCATAAGGGGAGTGGTCGAAAAAGTATACCGATCCGAACCATTTTCAACAGCGTTCGTCCTTCGGACAAATGGCCAGACATGCACACAGACGTAGATTAGAAAAAATTATCCTAACACATACTTACAATTTTAATATGCCAACATAAAGGAAACCACATTATCCTCTCATCGTAAACTACGCTGGTGCCGGCTAGTGTGCACAAAACTCTTATGACTCTCGACTATTTTGATATTATAATTTAGTTATATGCTAAAGACCTTCCAACTTTCTTTGTTTATTCGCCTGTCCGTCGGTTTTTCTCTATATTTTTGATATCCATTCAAATTGTAAAAGATATTATAAAAAACGAATATTTTTAAAAGTGTAATGCTTCAAAAAAAAAAAAAACTTCACAGTAGATATGATTCACGTAAAAACTTTTTTAAAATAAGCAAACGGTGTATCAATATTGAAAAACAAAAGGAATAGTTTTAAAACCATTGCCTTTCAAATTCGTCCAAAATTTTAGCTCATTTTTACCAAAGAATAACAAGGGAAAATTCCTCATATAAAATACTCACATGCTTCCAATTAACACAGAAGAAAGCTACACATATACATCCTTGCTGCCGACGTTGCAGTTCAACTCCCCCTTTACTTTAAATCATTTAAAGCAAGAACTTTCCTAAAAAGATACCGTACTATAACGCAAGGCAACTATAATAACAACTGATGCGCTGTTATTGTCCCTTTGTCCCTTTGTCCCTTTTATTATTTTTTTGTATATGTTTTTTGCATTTCCATTTTTAATGAAGATCGCAAAAGTTATGCGCGCTATTTCACTGTTTGGCACGTACACGTGTAAATTTGTGTCACATGTGTCTATGCATATGTAGGCTTATATGTGACCCACATAAGTTTTTGCACCTATTTGGTGCTCATGTTTCTTTAAGAGAGACGTGTTCAGTCTTTCTGCCGTTGGCAGGTTTGCTTAAAATAATTTGCTGTTTTAATAACAAATTTGTTCTTTTTTTGGTGTTTTTAGTTCTTTAAACGATTTTTGTATAGTTTGTGTATCGGAGAAGGTGCAGGAGCTGCCTTTTCATGATCTGATAACCTATACGGTCCATCTTCGTTGTTCATTTGTTGCGACTGTAAGAAATTACAAAAAAAATTTATATAGTTTTAGGCAAAATGTTCGTTGTAGTTAGGTATAAATTTTGGGAATAATTGAGAAATTAGCAAGAGAAACATGGCTTTGAAATAGAGAAACGCAACAGTTTAAAAAATAAATTTAAAGAAAAGATAGAAAATATGGAAAAAAATTATAGAAACATTTTTGCATCTGTTGTTAATTAATTTTTAATAAAGAAACAGATGTAAACTCACTTTAAACTGAGAAACTTGTCTCTTTTCATTCTATAGTACCCCTTTTTGTTTTTTTCTTCTGGGGTTATTACAATTAATGTTGCACTATCAAAGACTCTGTCTTCGAGTAGACAGGATTCACTGCGGACTTAAACAAGAAAAGCATTATATTTTCATATATAACTACACCCACACAAAACGCCGGTCAATGCCTGGGAACCAGAGCTAAAAAGTTAGAAGTTTTGCGCTTACTTGTATAGCGTATCCCGAAGTTCACGCAATATTTAAATAGTTCCTTGGGCTGTACGGTATCCACATATATTGTGCATACCCACATCTTGTAATATAGGCGCACAGAAATTAATTACCATCTCGCGATAGTGAGACTAACTAATGATCTGTTCAGCCAAAGTTCGTGGGTATTTCTCTAAAATAACTTGAGGAATTTTTAAACCCAAAAACAATTTGTCGATTTTTCAAGCCATTAACAGGAAAATGATCCTCTTCGGGGAAAATGATTTGATGATGATGTTGTCCTTCTCGCTTCGGCAACATTTGGCAACACTGAGCAAATGGGATAAAACTGAAACTTTGCGTGAATTATTATGACAACGTATATGTGTTTATATAATCCATTTGCTCTTAGGCGCTAGTAATTATTATATTAAAGTTAATTATGAACAACCGCCAAAGTTCTCAACTTTTTAACACCTCCTTCTTGTTACTTTCCATTTAATGATTTTTGTAACTTAAAAACCGCATTTTATAAAAAGGTAGATATTCTAGAATTTTCTTGTGACTATAACTTTTGAATACCCAACTAGATAGGAAGCCACAAACACTTTGATAAGAAAATAAAACCGCAAGCTCCTATCGACTAACGAGAATAAGGCTAAAAGCCCCCGTTTCTTTTTATTGCAGTGTCTACTAAATATAGATTCTTTTTAAAACGTTAAAATAAAAAATATATTTAAACGAATTTATTCATAGATCTTTAAGTCTTTACCTCGTTATAATTTACTAGTTGCCGTTTAATTTCCACAAACTCTATACTTCTATACTATAATTGTCTTCGAGAGAGCATATTAGAAAATAGACGGACTTACTAACATTTCCAAAAATATCATAGCCTCTAATACAACTAAATCGAAAAATATATGCGAGATATATGTTTTACGTATAGTGCGTGTGTATAGGTATTTGTTTACCCGTCACGAAAAGATGATGTTGCAACACTAGATTTTTAACAATTTAAGTGCGCCTATCCGTCCACAACTCAACATAAAAAACAACCTTAACAAAAAACTAATATAATCAGCTATTTTCAGCGGTGACGGGAAACTACTAGAAGTCATGGAGAGTCTCGTAATTCGTCTGCTTGCAGACATCCATGCAAGGAAATCAGTTACTGTAGAGATCCAAATGTACCGCAAGTCTGTAAATTATAAAGTGGGCCAGAGAGGCAGTAGTGCGAATTGATTCCCGTTATTACTGGAATAATTGAACATTTTTCACTGAAAGTCGGCATGGAAACAATGCAGAAATTGCCACAGGTGTGGATCTTTTGGGAATGTTCGTGCTGGCTGGTTGGTTACTCCAGTTGTATGGGGCTTTAAATAGACCGAAAGATCATTAATATTTCTGTTGGCCCCGCTGCCGTTCTTAATGAAACATATCAATTAGCACAGGAAAGTGGGTACCCAAGTTACACTTCTTCCCTCTTTTCACACGCTACAGCACTTTCGGTACAAGGGTATATTAAATTTCTGCGATTGTGTGCAACAGACAAAATAACTTGAGATAGACCCACTTTTCATTATACAGACAGATTAAGAAATAATACCCTTCTGAATCGATCTAAGTTTGTTTCTCCCTCTATCCGAATGTTATCTTGTGTTCAACATAGTCCGCAGTTTTTAATGAAATTGAGCGCACTGACGTGTTTTGACCCAACGACGATTTCTGTTGAAAATGGGACATTTCGACCCGAATCGGAGCACATTGGCGATCACTTACCACACAACGTCATATTTTTAAAACTCGAAAAATTGTGGTATTACTTGTTTTCTCCATGAAAAACAAATTTAGAAACTTGAAAATCGGCTTATAAGCTCTCAGTGAGGTGTCGCGCGTTTAGGCCAAAGGCGACTGTAATCCACTCGCAATTTCTAAGAGGGTAAAAATGAGTTCAGAAAAGCAACACTTAATAACGGAATTTTCTAAACTTCTCCTCATTGTTATTACAAGTCGCCCACTACAAGTCCTGCAGTACTTACCAAACGCACGTGCGACTGAAGCACAAAAGTGCAGAGCTTACATGTTGACTTGAGTTGACGGGTATCCAAGATTCTTTTTAGTGCGAATAGAATATTATTACTTTTTTAGAATAATTATTGTTAATGGATCACATTGTGACTATTTGTTACACACACATGTCGGAAATATATGCAAAAGTCTAGATATGATCTTACAAACGTTTACGCTTTTATATTTTTATATAAATATACCTACAAGTGTGCACGTACACGAAAGTCTATTATTGTTGTCTATCAATAGATATATATTTCGGAATCGAACTTTTTCAACGTCGTCAATAGATTTTTGTTGTTATAGTTGCAGGTTATGTCTGTTATAACATTGCGTCTATTTTCAAAAAGTTCACATCAATATTGCTTCTGTCGCCGCTGCTATAGTTGTATATATAGTTATATATATATAGTTACTTCGATCGAAATATTTTCACAGTAATATCTTTTAA
>NW_023998556.1:625933-658905 GCF_014805625.2 Glossina fuscipes | reverse complement strand
AAAAATCCAACAAAAAGAAGAGTTTGTCGCAGACTTAAGTTGAATCTTTCCCAACCTTACCCTATGTGGTGTCGACATTCAGCAGTAAATAGCAGTTGAGTACAGGCTTGCATTAGAACAAACTTGTACCTATATAGTGAATTTTGTTATCACAGAGATGAAAGATTTCTATACACACTATCATTACCCTATTGCTATTTACTGCGAGGACATACGGGCATAGAAATGTTACGAAAGGTATCGGATTCGAGCAAATCATAACAAATGTAAACTAATGAGGATCTGCGGAGAGTTGTCGTGAGACATAAAACTTCAATTTCACAACTTAAAACATGGAGAAATTACAAAGAAAGGGACCAATTTAGCCCAAGAAAACCAAAAGAAATCAGAGCCCTTCCTTAAAAAGATCGCATAAGTTCTAAATATTATTTACAACTGGCCGCTTGGATAGTGTCTTGGAGATGTCAGGCTCTGTCCACGAGTTCAACGCCATCTATTGAACTTGCTGTGGATTCTTACTTTAAAATTTGTGCTTATGACAACTGTTGAGATTACTGTTTAATAGTTCGCACCTAACCCGAGTTTGTTAACTGTAATTACCAAAGCAGCTCATAATTTTCATTTTATTCATTCATTGTTTGAAGTGGCGATTATCAAAAGTTCGCCTGAAAGCGAAAATTCTTTTGCAGTGAAACCAATATAGTTTTAAAAATGTTGTGACTAATACAAAATGTGGATCGTTACAAGGCGAACTCTTCCAATGCATTTGGAATTTATTGACCGCTTGACTAAAAACTGTAAAATATATCGCCACCACTTATCACTCGTTTCAGGCCCTGTTACTCAATGGAAAGTTGTCGTAGAAACTTCAATTGCAGCCATATGAGTTATATTTCCATCCAACCTCCATCCATGTCCGTTTTGCATACATTTTTTACACATGCTTTTACTATATGGCTTATTTTTTTTAAATCACCTAACATGTTTGTAGCAATTGTTAGAAAATCGTTCAAAATGATTTAACATTTGACTGTACTAACTACATTTTCGACCCTCCATCAGTATAAACGTTTGTATATATTCGCAAATAAAATTTTTAACACTGAAATCAATTCTTCCACGGAATTTTTAAATGTGTTACGTGTATGTGCAGATATATGTATTCAGACTACACATAACTAAATATTTAGTTTTCTTTATGAAGTAGAACGTTGTGAATAAAAATTTTGATATTTACTTAACCAGTCTTTGATAAAATCGTTGACATCACATATTTATTTTTCATAATTAAAGCACAACTGGGCTTAGCCTCGAAATGATAGTTATTTATCGTCTTCCAATGAATGAAAGTAGAATAATAGAAAGAGACACTTTTGTTATTCTTAAGTAATGATATTAACGGGAAATAGTCTATTAACTCTCTTTTAATATTAATCCGCGATAACAGGGTGGGCTGCGGATTGTAACAACCAAACAGCGACTACTACCGGACGATTTAATGCAACATACACTTCTTTCAAAATTATTTTGCAACTCTGAACCCTTCGCAAGGAAGAAAATCATTCTGGTTTGATTTGTTGAGAAATTGCTCTAAGACAGTGCTTTCTTTAATTAAACCGTTTTTCTTTGCCTTAAGTTGCCAAGATCCCCATGTAAGAAGTCTTGCAATTTATTAGACAGAATAAATGATGCAATACCGAATCTTATTAATTTCGCCACTACGGGAGAGAAAACTAACGCCTAAAAGCATACGGAGAAAGATTTCGAGAAAATCGTTGATTTTAAAATTTATGCATTATATTTTGCTATTAAGAGTAAAGAATTTGTAACATAATGACTTCTGATTTCTTAACCAAATTTCTACCCATGTAATTGCAAAGAAGAGGACACACAAAAGGTTATAAATTAACTCAACGTTAATTACTGTAGCAAAATATTTATGGCAGCTCGTCCTTCAGTACGAAAGCGGAATGTTTCGATTAATTTGTGTAAAAAATTTATTTAAAGAAAATGTGGTCGATTTGAGATTTCTTTTAAATCATTCAAAAATACGTCAAAAATGGGAATAGAGAAATTCCAATTTTATGAAAAATTCTACGATGATCACTAGAAAATCTATGGAAATGGGAGGCACAGTTAAAATATTGTCGATGAAAATCGAACGGGTTAGCTGTGTAATACGCACGAACAACGTGAACAAGTTTGGTTTCCAGAAATTTTGCACTTCTATTACGCGATGGGTGCTCTGTGCAATGCACTTAATGGGTTTTAGCGCTTTCTCAGCCACTGCGGAAGTGTGCTTAAAACTTTTTTTTACCAGTTAGTTTTTTGTTTGTTAAGTTGGGAAGAGATATGTCCGCCAAATCGACTTTTTGCATCAATGACCATCTTTCGATTTTTTCTGACCCTCTGTTATTCTGCCGTCCCGTTTTCCTCCCTATCTACAGATCTCTTTGTATATAAGTCGCGTCTTTGGCGGTATTCTCAATACGCAATGTCCCAAAAAGAAAAGAGGAAACAGTAACGTGCATACACTTTCTTTCGTTTACAGACCAGAAAAATGCTCTAAATCGGTACGCAAAGGCTGACGAAAAGTAAAGAATTCAAACAAGAAAACCAAAAGGTGCCTTAGTGGACTACACCTGTCTCACTGTCAGCCAATGACAGCCGTCCGAATCGAGTAATCGACCAAAAGAAATTCATTGAAACAACCCTATTTTGTAAACTAATAGCCCAAACGCGGTGAAATTTTGAGACGTTTCGTTCGAAAGTTCGTACTATCCAGTAATCTTATGAGTCAGTCAATATTGTTGCCATATATGTGTCAGACCGGAGTTCAGACAGATACGACAACCGAGGATTGTATCTTACATTTTTAATTTTACACTAATCAAGTTTTGAAATTTTTGTCTGCCCTAGCTTTTTCGCATATGAAAATGCAATATAAAACATACTCAGCTGGAAAAACAGCAATTGGAGCTTTCAAGAATTATTGTTTAAATTTTTTATATTTATGAAAAAAAAGGGAAAAATGAGAATATTTTACAGTTTTTATTTTCTAGATGTTGGAGAGAATGCAATAAATTTTCTAAACGAACTGAACACCAGCAATTGAATATAAACCGATGACACCACAGGTATCAAAACATAAGAATTATGGTTAGTTCAGAAAAAGACGACTGAAATTGCATTCATTTGTCTATGCAAACATATATGTACTCATATATGAGATATTATATGCATATATGAATGTGTATGAGTGCATTTTGTTATGGCTCAGGTGAATGTCAGGTTATAAAATTTATTACGTATAATAAATTAATATTTATTTCTTAGAAATTTCATCAGAGAATTAAAAAAATGAAACGAAGAAAATGCGAGGGTGGTTCTGGCCCTTTTGACCAAAATTCTGGATAATTCTTATTTACTTGTATTATATTAAGCACACAACGGATATATTAAAATTTTGTAAATGTTTTTAAGGTATAATACTCAAGTGAGGGTTGGAATTATGTGTATTTAAATAATTTGAATAATGTAAATACAGTTTTCTATTAAGTGTTTCCATGAGAACGTCATGCAAAATAATAGGTGATAGAAAAGGTCTCCGCAGCTTTCTACCCTTAACTGTTGTTAATACCTACATATCAGACAACTCTCACCAGATTATCTCAAATGAACATGTAATTAAAAGGTGACATTTCGCTTTACATTGTTTGAGCAAATAGTTTGCTAATTCCTTGCTCGCGTAAAAAGTTCATGATTTGAAAATGAGTGAAATATCTGAAGAAATACGCCATGTGATGATATCCACTTTAAAAAAGGTAAAACATATAAAAACATGCCTAAAAAATTGTAAAGTACGCGGTGAAAATTTTATAACTCAAAGCTTGTAACTTTGTCATGTTCGTATTTCGCGGAGATGAACAAAGGAATGCGTAGGTAACGTAAACACACGGAAGCCAAGTAATCAAGCCGAATAGAAAAATCTTACATTGTGTCGAATGGTTATACACTTAAAAGAGCTTTCGACTTGCATGTTTAATTGTTGCAAAAAGAATCATTAACTTGAAAGATATTCAAATAGCTGGTATTCAAATAATAGTGCAGAATTTCAATGTAAATGCCCTAATATAGAAGTTTAGCTTCTACTGTGAGAAGCTAAGGCAAGACTGAATCGATCGATGTATAAAAATTGGTTAATACGTCATTAATGGCATAACGTTGTTTGGGAAAAGTTTCTTAGGAAATATTTGCGTATAATTACACTTTTCAATTTTTAGATAAATATGATGATTGAAAATAAAAACACACAAACCCATCAACAACTTTATTTATTATTATCGTATTGCTTGTGACAGCAAGCATGTACATATAATACAATAAATATTTTTGAGTATTTACTTACCAGAATTTGTTTATTTGCTTGACGTCGAGCGAAACACAAAGTATTTATGCCCTCCTCATGAAATGTGCATAAATTTAATATTGTTTTAATTAAATTTTTAATGCAAGCTGTGTGAGTAAAAATATTTGTGGGTCTGCTTTTGTTCATTGCTAACGTATAATAAAATTGAATGTAATTTATTTATAATAAATGACTTTATTAGATATAGAAAAAGTCGAAGGTCAGTGCGTAGAAGCTTATTTAATAAAAACCCACTAAACTATGAAAGGAAAGGACTGAACAGTACAATAGAACACTCTATATTTGCCAAACTCTTACTAAGGCCTGGTCCACGTAATCTTTTGCAACTTTCTAGGTGTCAATAAATTTTTTTTCAGATAAACTAGCATGCCACAGAGATTCTTAGCCATAGACGGTAATGATGTTAAAGAGTCGTTCTACGAAATTAAAGGCAACCTGCAGCCATGCCCTGGCAGAATCAAAAATTTTAAAATTTTAAAAATCCAAAATAGAATGAAACGTGAAATTCTTTTCTTTTTAAGAAATTGTACCATATACATTCAAAAGGAACCTATGTTGAGGAGACAAGAAGAGATTTCTGTCACAAGCATTTTGGTTTATCACTTTCGCTTCAATAGTTTCTATCCCATCTTATTTTCTAGATATTTTCATAAGATGAATGAACGAATAGTGTTTTCTCTACAGTAAAAAAAAATTCCTTCCCTAACTACGATCCTTGCTAACCACCAGCAAGATCGCACGAATATGGGAACTACGTCTGAGGGGTTCATCAAAAAAAAGCAAAATGAAATTGTTGTGCCGTTAAACTATTTAATGCGTTTCTTTTTGCCATTACATTTTTTAACTATTATACAGCAACAACGTAAGCAAAGCGCAAAATCTACTGGTAAATTGTGTATCAACGTGAGAAAGTTACTTAGAGCGCCAAAGCATGCTCCGCGTCAGAGACTGTATTGATTTGCTTCTGTGGCAGAAATAAAGTTTGTGTTCATCAATTTTGTTCCGTTCTTCCCTTGTTTTTTCTTTTCAGGAAGTCTGCAGCGCCTTGTCTGAAGACGCAGAGTCGCCTCTACCCTAAGTTAGTTAAAGACAAGATTCTATGTACTTTCATAATTACATGTATTCAAAAGCAGTCTATAAAATATCCGTAGCTACACTATAATTTCTTTTACTTCAACACAAAGTTTACATTTTCTGTCTTCTCTCTTCATCCCTTTTCCAATCAATCACTCACCCGCTCCCTCGCTCTCTCTATCACTCTATATCCCTATCTGTCTCTCTCTCTCTCACTCCCTCTCTCTCGCTCACTACTTATCACTCTATCTCTTTCCCTCCCCCCCGTCTACCCATCTAACGACCTCTTCCCCTTTCCTCGGCGTTAAGAAGACTAACAAGCAGAAAAATATTATTCCATCCTAAATAAAAAAACAGCAACAGAGTATTACACAGCAAGAACTTTATAATTGGCTTTGTTTAGATAATTAAAGTAACAGACAAATGGAGAGACATAAAACTACTTTTGAAATATAAAGCCAAGGAAGAAAGTAGTTTATAGACAAGAAATTTTATAAAGTGCCTGTAAGTAAATGATAAACACAAGGACAATAACAATAAAAACAAAAATAACTTTTGAAAATTTCGAAAAATTAGTTGTATACAAAGCAATGTACCAACAATTGTAAAAAGACCCTAAGTCATAATTCAAAGAGAAACTTTTCTTAAAAATTATTTCGCACAATGATCTGCAAAGACTTGGTAGACTTCGAAGCGTAAATCTGGATCAATTGAAATCAATTCATCGAGTGTTTTCCAAGAACTCGCGATTATAAACATATGAATGGTATTACTCTTTGTAATTCGGCCGCACAATCGCACTGGAGAAGTAAAATCTTCCCATTTTCGGAATAAGTAAATGATGCTTTGGGGTACAAATAATTTCCAATTAAAGTAAGATTGAAAAAAGGTACCGACAGTACAACACATGATTAATCAATGTAAATACTCGGGAAAGACGCGTACGCATTCGTAGCATGCAATTACGTAATTTGTTCTTTTCTTATGTACAATACAACTCTTAAATGAAGAAATAAATAATATTTTTCTATACTCCAGCTCTCCTTAAAGATTCCTTTATCTCTGTTTATTTTTCCGTGCAAACCTCCTCTGATGGCAACAAATTTGCTGAATTTTCGTGATCAAGCTGTTGGTAACAATTCTTGCTTCTTGCTTTCTCATTTATTCTTATGAACGTTATTGCATTCTGTAAGTGATTCTATGTAATAATAACAACTTGGCCAGTAGCTACAACATCTAAGGCAAAAACAACATAGCATAAATTGTAATGAAGATGTTAAATAAACGAGAAAGTAAAAAACTGGGCTTATTCCGCCTGTCTTGTCAAAAAGCACTCTTATATGCCAAACCGGCTGCAATGTGGCAATATATTCATTTTCTCATTCCGTTTGTAAATCTATTGAATTGTTATTTATTATTATATGCACATTGAAACAAGCGCAAAGTTATGCATTGATTTAGCGATATTTGTCAGTCTATCGATCTGCTAATTCGCCGGTTTACATAAAACTGAGCAGTGAGTGCTCCTCCAGCAAACATTACAAAAATGACCCGTCCAAAAATATATACAACAGAATCTACGTCTCTGTGTTCATCTCCCTTGTTGTTGAAAGTTCCCCACAAAAACTAATATAAAGATCCATTTACGGCTAACGGCGGCAGATAAAATTTAAAAAAAGATTAGGTCTGCCCACAATCACGTATGCAAAAGCATACTGTAATCGAAAGTTTGGTAAGAAGCATAAGTTAGTGCAAAAATTTCACTGATGGAAACAAAGCATGGGCCAGAAAAGGTTGCGATTTTGCAGATGACGTAAATATGATGGGTATTAACGATTCGTCTTAAATGGAAAACGCAAATTTCTTACTTGCCTTTCCGTTATTTTACTCCAAGTAAGACACACATATAAAGCAATGAGTACGGATTGTGTAGAAGCTTAAGAAGATACATTTTCCGCTATCTCGTAGTCTTTTAATGTTGTCACAAGTCGTGGCATGTGATTTAATAAGAATAGCGTTTTTCTTCCTTTTTCTCATCCTTCTAAGATTATCAGATTCCAGATGTAGCATGTCTTAGACTAGTTAATTGTTGTAACAACGTTTAAGGGAAGCTGATAATTTATTAACCATAAGAGTAGAATCCGGCCTTTATGATGTAGAAACTTGATTTTTTTTTTTGGTATTTAGTTTAAAATTAGATAATAAACCTGAAATTTATTCCACAGTCATTACATTATCGTTATTATATTTTCTTAAATCAATCAATAAAGCGGAGAAAGAATTTGAGTAATGATAGTATGATGATAACAAGCACTAGCGGCTTGTTGAAAGAAGTTCTTGTAAATGCGTGGAAACCAATTACATTGGGTTGTACTTAAATTTTCTATATTTGATGTGGAGCATCACCTTGTAAACATTGAACTTTGCCGCTCTTTCATGAATAAAACAGAAGTAATACAAAGATTGCTTAGGGGGAGCCTACAACCCTTGAAGAGGTCAGAAACCTCACTGTCTCAGCGTATCCACATCTACCTAAAAAGTGTGAAACGAGTAAAAGTGGATAACAGCGGCGTGTTAAAAGGGAGATAAGATGAGATTAGTCATAATGGCTTGGATGTCATCATCAAAATTGTTGAATATTGATAAAAAGTAATCAATATTTTGGGGAAAACATTACATCCTCCCAATGCTATGGGGTCCACATTCCGTAGACGTGCGCGATAGCGTCTGCTTCGCGTCCCCAATTTCTGCAAGAAATTGCAGAAATGAACAATAATCTAAATGCTGATCTAGAATAGGCTGCATGAAATTAAGAAGAATTCGACAAAATAAGTTCCGAAATCTAGTTTTTTACAGTGACATATATTGAAATGGTTCAATTTTTTATTTAACTATCATATACAAACATATGCCGTTACAATAAATTCCATATTTGATGTAGCAACTCAACCGCGACAAGTTAGCCACATAGAGTAAGTGTTCAATATATCGCAGATTTTCCGAAAGTGTAATCTCTGATACAGAAGCAGAAACGAGCAAGTATTTTCAACATAATTTTTTTAATACTGTATTCAGTTTAACATATCAAGTAATCCAATTGGAAAAAATTTTCTTTTGTCTTCGTCAAGCATTATATAATCTTGAAATTCGGAGATTTTCATCCGTAAAATGCTCTTCCCTCTGATCGGTTTGTTGGTACAAACGAACTTTGTAGGAGCAGCGCATGTTTTTATCTATGAAAATGACAATTTGTCCAGGTATGCTGAAAAACACATTCCTCAGTTCTGTAAAGGGTATGCAGGTTAAAAGTAAATAGTCGAATATTGCGTACAAAATGGAAGAGATGAAAGTGGAAAAGAACGAACGAATGAAACTTGTAACGAATGATTAATGTTAGTTGAAAGCAAAGCAGTGTTAAGGAAGCTCGTACCGTCAGTCCGGAGGTGTCATTCGCATTAGTTGAAAGTAAAACGTGGCTAAGTGCGACAACGCGCGATTGTGTAAATTGAAAGTCGCAGAGTCAATCCGTAGAGTCGCCAGTTCTTTAAACAATTATTTTATTGTTTCATTTTGTCCCATTAAATATTTTAATCAAGGAAAATTTCAGATCGATAAGAATATTCTTGTGAACTGCTGAATTCAAGTAACAGTAGTGTAGTTTATAGTTTTATATAGGAATTCTTTTAATTTAAACCTTAAAGGTTATATACAAACCTATTTCTGGTTTCTCTTAATATATTTATTGTTGCATTGCCGCAACATACATATTTCGATTACTGACATCTTTACGCTCTGATATGCAAAAAAAAAAAAAAGAACGCACACACACATGTACTTAAACATGCACATATGCATTGCAATATATAACAAAAAATATGCATGCATGTGCAAATAGCTTACACCACACATGACATAGCCATATATTTTTATGTGGTTGTGAGCGCGCAAAAAACTTTAGCCTAAAACTTCACTCAGGCAAAAAATTATTTTTTAGCTTAGGCGAATGGTGGTACGTTAATATTGTTAATCGGTTTGATACTGAAAATATTGGAAAAACTTCCATATTTTTCTTGAACTAAGCCTTTAAAGACCCAAACGCTGGAATAAGAATCTACAGTGTTTATATGTATTTAATTTCATATACATATTACGGATTTGTCTAAGAAATATTAATCTACGGAATTAATAGCCACAACTCTCAACATTCTTTTCGCGAAATTCGATTTCATGCGTCAACGTAGTCAACTTCGAGAGAAGTATTATTAGCCTAATGCTTGTCTAACATCTGGCTGCCCTCTCTGTAAAAACACTTTGAAATTACACCTCAGTTTCTACAATGATCCTATCATTTTTTGCAAGCACCACACTTTTCAAATTTGTAGACGGGTAGCAATTCGACCTTTAAATGATGTCATGATAGCCATCAACTTGTGACAGACAGTATTTATTGGACAGTAAGTAAACGCAGTCACCCATTTGATAAACGGCTTTTCCGTGCCCAAGTTATCACGTAAAAGAGTGAAAACATTGCCCTTTGACATATTTAGAATGTCGAGATTTTGTTGATCTGTAGTGGCGTCGACTTCGGGTACGGTGTTGTTTCCAAAGGGTAATGAAATGCAGTAAGATTTGTTATATCATTTGAAACAGTATTTTTTTCCTTTCGAAAAACTATGTTTAATTAACTAACATAGGAAATTCAAATTTTTTCACTGTTTTAAAAGTAACAACAGTAACATTTCTAATATCGATCATATAAACGAAACGAACGGAAAGATGTAGAATTTTTGTAGAAGTAATTTGAGGCGTGAGATTTTCCAAAGATATCATTGAATCTTTTTTTTACATTTTACATTTATGCGCCTTTATCAGAAAATGTTGATCAGTGTGTTGCATAGGTAATCCCAAATGACTTCTTATTTTTGCGTATTTTTGTAATTCATATGCCATGTTGCGGCTGTAAAAATTTTATGCCGAAGTATGCTTGCAAGTTGATGCCTAAGATGTTCAAGATTAGACATAATTCGAATTAAATGGATTTCGTATCTCTTGTCAGCATATCATGTTAATGCATAAAAAAATTCCAAAACTTCTTGGCAATTGAAAGCGTGAAAACGAAGTAAATACTTGAGATTCCGGAATATCTGAAGAGCTGTGATACGAAATTGTGCAAAATATTAGAACAGTATCTGCTAAAAATTAATAGTACAAGGAATAAACATTTAGCACCTTTAGCGATGGACAGCGACTCTTTCCACGTTGATTCTACTGCACACTTCCTGATTTAATCTATGCCTAATCTTTTTTTTTTTTTTGCTGAGTCACGGCCACTATTAAATTTTTTCACCCTCAAATTATTTTTCAAATTTAGCAGACGTTAACAGCGAAAAAGCTCATTTTAGGAAAGTCGAATTTAAATAACTTGAAATGGTTTTGACTTTTATAGTTTGAATTGACGGTTTTGGACAAAGCATCAACGGATCGACAGATGGACAAATATATCTACATCCCTCAGAATCTGGCACACGTTTACTTAGTTTTTTCAGCATTTTTTTGTTTAATGCTGCGAGCGAAATGGAAAGTACACTAATTGTTTACGTTTGACAAATATACAGCACATCTGCTATGTTGGATGAAAACTTGAGCTATCCGCCTTCAAAGTGAAATAATTTAACTAATAGCATCTATTATATATATTATCAATGTATTTATTTAAATAAAAATAAAATAATCCAAAATAAAATAAAATTTAAAATCCATCGTCACAAAAGTAAACGAAGATGTAAGAGAATAAAGTGTTTCTTACGATTCATGCAGGAGGAGTTATTTTCCATCTTTTATGCTTTCATTATATGCGCATATTTAGTATTTGTTGCTACTATTTATGTTTGGATGCAAACGAGTTTGTGTTTTATGCTTTGTCAGATATGTCATAACAGTAAATTGAATTTTGTGTATTTATTTATGTATGTATAGTGGGTATCTGTCTTTCTGTTTCTGTCATTCCTCGATAGTTGTGCATCGATTTACCATTTACATAAGGCATTCTATCTATCCCGCCTCGTAACGCATCGTATGTTTGGAAAGTGTTATGCTTTGGCACTTGACTTTTATCTATCAACCGAAATACAATTTGAAGTAAAAGTTTTTTTTTCTTTAATATTTATCGCAACATACTTATTCGTGCATAAATTCATATGACATATGATTATGCAAACAAGTGCTTACAATGAACCTTACCCACGTATATAAAAGCACAAAGAGATATGAAAAAAGGTGATGATAAACTGAAATTGACATCTACTAGTACGCCCTGACAATCGATGACGTGTGAAAATAAAAAGCAAAACATACTACGTTTTTTTTCCTTCTTCTTGGGCTTCTTTGTATTCCTTCTCTGTCAATCGCTGCTTTGTTTAACTCCAAAGTTTATTTATGATTTTCTTTTTATTTTTGATGTTTTCATTGGGAAATATTTGAGGAATTCGCTGCAACACAACAATCTCTATTAAATACGAGTACATTTGGAGATGTTGTGTTTGCAAAAGAAAAAAATAGAAAACAAATAAGCGAACAACAAAAGCAGGTCATATATTTCTTCTGTAGATATACACACATATATATCTAGTAGAAATCGGCAACTAGCAATCCATCGGCCGCATTCAATCGGCCATAAACATTTGCGTGGCTCCCAAGCAACTGACGAAGTATGCTGGTTTAGGATGGTATTGGTACGTAATGGTATTTTTTTAAACGTAAATTATTCTCCTTGAATGATTGTCAACTCCCGCTTTAGAGTATCAAGTGAATACAAATGCAGTTGTTATTGTAGACACGAAAATTGAATTCCAAAATATCAGACATAAAGTTTTTAAGCTTTAAAAACGCATAGCTGGCATACTGTTGCATCGAATAAGATCGCTCTTACATAATAAAGGAACTTCATATATCAATCTTTTCTTCTTCTCTATAACCAATCCATTCACATTAGGATAATAACTTCATTTTAACATATTAAAGAACATAACTGCTATAGCGTTCTATTCCATTTTGATGCAAAATGAGGTAAATGCAATAACATTTCAATTTTGAAGTCAATTATTATTCATTTAACTTCCCATAACTTTCATATGCAATGTCATCCATTTTGCGGTTCCAAAACCAAAGGTAAATAAGATGCACTTTTAATTGGAAACATTTATTTATATTATATTAAGCCAAGGGTTACGTTTCGCTCATCTGAGATGCGGCTTCTATTTAATAAATGGCTTCGCAAATAAAGAATGTGCCCCTTTAGGGAAAAGAAAATACACTTGCTGTTTCTAAAAGACCTATTGATGTACATAAAATACCTAATAGTTGCGATTTTTGGACTGAAGGTGTTATTTTTAAACATGAAAATGCCATTGCAGTTATTCTCAATACAGAGCGTTACGGAAAGATGATTGCTGGCTTTTGTTGGCACAAAAGAGATGATATGTGATTCTAGGAAAATCAATTTATTGGGAGGAAAGTTCGATGATCTCATGCAATGTCCAAAATTGCCTATGTGAGCCCATGAGATATAATTGTGTTCTTAATTTCGGGTTACGTTGGAGCACTGGCCTGCTCCAACAAGTCACGAACTCTCAATGACTTTATTCACCAAAGTTATGTTTTATTGTTGGTGAAATAAGAGCTGATTAAGGTGGAAAAGTGCAAAAATTTATGGGAAAATTTGTTGGTTTACAAAATCTCAGACGCGGTCCGTTTGTAAACAAAGTGGCATGAACCAATATTTAAAATAAAGGAAAATCCGTGTTGATATCCTTGTCTGTTCAGTTTTCAATTTTTATATTATTAACGATTGGTCAAAAATTTGACTCTGTATCATCGTGGATGTTGTGAAATTCCTTCCATGTATACAATGGCTACACTTACAAAATACTACTCAGCTCTCGGATATCACAAGTAATTTTAAAATAAATCAATTGTCAATTTCTGCAACTCACTGAAATGTTCGCTGTCCGTGACTATATTAATGTATGTAAATAACAAAAGAGTAGTGTCACTCAGCTGCACATCATATGTTATTGTTCCAATTTTATTTAATACAATCCACATTCTCTTTTCTAGAATAACAAACTGACCAATATCAACGTATTGAAGGTAATTGTCAAAGTATTTCTGATTTATTGTCATAATTATTTGTAGATCTGCCCACAGCAATTCGTAAAGTAAAAACTTTCGTTGTTCAGTTCGCAACGTCTTGAATACAACGTCGGTAAAAACAATTTAGCGGTTTTCATTCTTTTCTTCGAACGCGAAAACTAAAACGCACCATCATAAGCATCAGCTGAGAAAATAGGTTATCTATTTAGGTGTATAAGAAATGAAATGAAAGGCTTAAAACTTCGAAAAGAAATGAAAATTTATTTATTTTATTTGAGTGACGCTAAGAAGAGCAGTAAATCTCTCTTTCTGTTTATTTAATTTGCTCATTTAAGCTTTTTTTTTACTTATTTAGTTGTTTAACAACTTTCATTCTTTTTTCAAACAATATCAAACGGAGTAGAGAGAAATATGCTCTACTGAGAACAAGAAATTAAATAAGTAGAGAAACGTTTACGTAACAAGGTATAAAGGATTAAATTTTTAAAGCTTTTAAGGTTGGAGAAAGCATTCATGCGCAGGAGCAGCAAAGTAGAAGTTATTCGAAAAAATTTCAAATTAAATTTACAATTTTTTTTCATACAACAACCTCCAATATTCGACCTAATTGGGTACTTTTTTGCTGGTAAGTTTTCTTAGTTTCCCTTAAAAAGTTAACAAGATGAAGTCCTGCTTTTTGATCGCAGAAAACACAGAGTGCTTTTCTCTTGTGTAGCTGGAAAATCTTGCGTCAAATTCTTTTTCCAAATTTCCATACTTTCAGTGCTTAAACTAGTTTATTTTATATTATCGGAAGATTATGATATATATTGTACAGCAAAGCCTAAAATGCTTGGAGATAAAATTCAAGATGTAGTTTTTAAATCTACATACACTCTTAATGTTTTTTATTAACGCACAATTTTTGGCTGTAAGGACCTCTTTATCGGCTATTTATTCAATATTTAAATTTACTTAAAGAATGACACCCTTGACACTCAGGTGCCTTAAATTAAGTTACCGAATGTCTGTTATATTTAGTACACAGGCAATTATTACTTCAAGTAACGGTGTTTTATACTTATATTTTAGTAGTGCCGTCACTCAATGGGATACATTTATCCAATATTTCATATTTGCACCGTTATATAACACTACATATACTTATATACTTATATAAATAATACTTTTGCTAAAATAGATATTATATACATTTTTATAATCCTCCAGAAATTAGTGGACAATATCGGCTGGCAGAAAAAGATAGAAAACCCTTCGATGTATTCATTACATGTCGTATCAGGTGTATTGTATACATAGATAGATATAGATGAAGACAGAATTTGCACGCGTGCATGATATTTTGGTCACTGTATGCATGAAGGTTTGATGTCATGAAACTCTTTCTCGAACCTAATGCGACGGGAAGACGAATTCCACAACAATTTGATTCCTTTAGGAGAAACTTTTATGCCGAAATTTCGGCAAAGAAATAGGCAGATAAGCCTACACATATAGAGGTGTGGTTAAACCTCTAATTATCTCGGTCACGAACATGTACGTTTAATAAATTTAATATGCTTTGGAAATATCTGATAAATAAAACACGTCCGGTGCTGCCAATGGGAATAGGAACAAAAATTGGATGCTGGATATAAAAAGATTCAATGTGGACAGAACATATTTTTAGGCATCTATTTATTTGTTAAAGCCAATATATAGGTACTTGCATGTATGTTGATATTTTATTTTGCTACGTTTATTGAGAAAAATTGGTACCTTATAAATTAATCAAAATAGTTTCCAACATTTTGTACAATTATTCCCCATCTTTCTGGCAAGATGACGATATTGTGTCGGAAGAAGGATATCGGTTTAGAATTTCGAAGACCCGTGCTAGCCAAGCCATGTTGCATCGATCTGGTGATCAGAAGGCGCAATGTTTCAGTGCCGCAGAACTTCCCATTCGAGCTACAGCAAAATCATCAAAGTTAGCCGTTGTATACATTAGTATTTCGGATCGTTTTATCATTTTCACCAATAGGTATGGCTGATCAAAATACATGCAAGCACCCATTAGATAAAAATGAGATTCTCTCTATTACATAATTTAAGATAAATATTGAAAATAAAGCCACACAAGACAAGAGGATGTCACGTTTTTCCCATCAGCAATATTTTCATCAAAAAAGGCAGGAAAAACTTCAATACACTACAATACAATAACGTCTATCAATAATAAGCTTCAGTGGTGTTTGTGTGACACACGAATTTCAGAAAATATTACTCTTTGCATTTTTATTAGAAATACGAGTAAACATATTAAAAAACGTTCTAAAAAGCTGTGATATGGTTTAAATTACGACTTATATAAGCTTTCGGTATCAAAGTTTTTCATTTATTTTTTAAAATATGCTTTTTCCATTTACTGAAGCAGCTCTTCGTCGTTTTATTGATTTTCTCTGAGGCTATAAACGATTTTATCAAAATTGTTATAAGAATTTTTTAACTAGTACTTTTAAGATTTATTCTGCAGATTCTCAAGAAGTATTCACTGTATATATAGAAACCGCCGTATTAAATATAGATTGCGAATATTAGTTATAATTTAGTTAAACTCAGCAGCAGTTGTAGACAATCGATCACCATCGCACTCTAATAAAGTTCGCTAAACTTTATGAAATAAAAGAAAATTGAAGTGTCAAGCAACAGCTGAAAATCAAGCAAAAAATTTCAGAAATTCGGGCTCATATCGTGGAGATTTTTAAATAACATAAAAAGCTAGTGTCTCCCATTTGGCGTCATTCGCCTCCTACGAACTGCAGAAAAACTTCTACAGATATTTAGGTTTATATAAGTATACTAATATTGCAAGAAGTAGAGTCTATAATTGCAGCAATTATTTTGGTACTATATGTAGGCCAACGGCATGTTTGCTTACACGCGTTTTGCTGCAACCACAGCCGCCCTTACGATTGTGTCTTGTATTACAATGTACTACTTGATATTATGATCCCTGCGAGCACGTTCATTAAATTTTCTTAAAATGCCACCATTTCCTTTTATATTTTTCTTTTCCTGCGCTCCATTGTCTTGAAAATATTTAGTTCAGTTAAAGTTTATAATTTCAACGGAAGTCAGTTATTACACAAGCATTTCGTTAGTGTGATTTTTCCCGAACCCATCGCCAAGTTTTGATAAACAGTAAAGTAATTATCTTCTTTAGTAAGATTGTGTGAGAGTGAAGTTTCATATATAAGAAAAAAACTAGCAGATTTAATGCAAATTTTGTAAAAGCTTACACTTAATTAAGACAAACAACAAGAACGCTAAATTACACTAGTAATAGATTAGTGAAGCGGGAAAGAGGAAAGGAAAGAATCGAGAAAATTTAACGTTAACGTTAATATAAAGTTCAAGTTAGTTCAAAGCTTATTCTTCATTTGACTTTTTTCATTCACTATCAAGGAGTGAGTCCCTATATTTTAGCACGTTTGTGCTACTCAAAACGTGCATCATGCACCTTGTAAACTGGATAAATATTTCATTATTCCATTTAAGCAACCCAAATCCACGGTGCATAAGTTATTTAACTTTCGCATGGTGGTCAAACTTGACACATATCTTGAAACTAATTAAACATTAAATAAAAGCGATGTGAACATCAGGACTGAATAACGGTAATTGATATACACACATATTTGGCAAATATTGAAAAATTGGTGCAAATATTTAGTCTGGCCGTTTAAATTATTAATGCAATGTATATCTTGGTGTGTTGGATGTCTACATTTTTTAATTTAAAAAAAATAAATAAATAAATATCGAATTAGCGCAGAAATGTAAATTAATTATATTATGAAATTCTGACGTAACGAAATACCGAAAATATCTATCCACAGTGTAAAATGCGCAGCGGAGAGAAGACGATCACACACTAAGGAAGATTGTTTCTGGAACTTAGCTGACTTGCATTTTGGTTCAATCAGGCTACATTTTTGAAGAAATTCGTGTATTGGTGAACGAAGAGGTGCTTCTTATTTTTGCCTTTTTAATGTGTCTTCTTTTGTCTTCTCCACATTTTATATATAATTTAACAAAGACTACTACAATCATTTAACTGCACAGGGAAAACCCTCTTAGCTCGAGCTATTGGTGCACAAGAGTTACAGCAGAATAAAAATAATTAAAAATGTACGCTAAATATCGCTTATGACGCTTGAGGACCCTTTAGTTAAAAACATTTTAATTAATTACTGGAAAAATAATAAAAGTTTCTTTAAACAAGAAAAAAAAACATTCGTTATTAAATTATAAAAGGCTTCTTAATGTTTTCATTAAAATATATATTTCTGCAGTGATGTGCGTATGTGTAAATTTAGCCTACAATCGCTTAAAACACGTAAAAGTCATAAATTTTTCTTTTTTAACAGTTTTATTGCTCTTGGTTCCGTTGATGATGACGATGTTGGTGAATAGTAACGATGGCGGTGATGTTTGTGCAAGACTAACGTTATAATTTATGTGTGCATACATGTGACCTAAATTATTTCATGGTTTAACAATATTAAAATGTGTTACCCATTTCTAACCAAAGTAAACGAATACGAACCAGCAAAGAGAAACACACACACAAAAATAGCGATTGAAAGAGGTGAGGCGTGGACGTAGAGAAAGGCATTGACAGGGAGAGAAATATATATATATTGGTAAAGAAAATGAGCCGGAAAGGAGGGGAAGGAAAATGTATTTGTGTTTACAAGTAGGCATGAAGTGGTTTGTTTCATTGGTATGTACGTGGTATAATTCTCATCAAACTAATTGTTATTAAGCAACTTAGACACACTCATATATGTACACGCGCATACCATCTTATACATGTGCATTAATGAGCTGACATTAATTGTTATAATTGGGGAGATCTCACATGTACATAACGATAACCTATGTAATTGTTTATTAAAAGCCATATAATGTATGCTTGCGTGTATGTGTATGCAAACTTTATCGCTCTTACTCGTCGGCTCTAACTGAGTATGGTAAGGTACCAAGTGAGTAAGAAAAGTTCGAAACTAACACTTATCCAGATATTTGATTGGCTTCATGAAGCTGCTTCAACAGCATAAAGACCAAAATTTGGGTTCGTTTGCTGGTGCCTAGTCTAGTCTAGTTCGCCGGTGTATACCCAGAATTCGCGAGTAACTTCACTAATATCTATTTGTCCATACGAACTTCCAACTAGCTTTGAATTTCTTACAAAGCTTCTTTCCTTATGAGTTTACGACAAAGTATGGTTCAGAATTGCCCTTAATCTTAGAAAGATTATTAGACGACGCTTACGTGCCGACAATGGACCAAGAAGAACTAGGAACTCCTCTAAACCTCTGCCCTATTAATCGGTATTACCTAACGATTCAGCAGCCTCGTTCTTCTTTATATGCTGGTTTTTTTTGCTCACCCTGCTACCCATCTATAGGCTGCTACACTATCGCTTTTTCCAAGACTCAGCAGTAGTTCCATCTACACTTAACGGCTTGTGCAGATTTCTATTTAACCACCTAAGTACCATTGCACATTTTCGCACTATTGGTATATTAATGCGATTTACGCTCACAGCTGGCAAGGAAGAATGCCGACGTAAAAGTTCCTTGTCACTACACACGAATAAAATGTATTTAGCTCAACCCACCTTGCCATCGACGTATTTTAAAGGACTCCTTGCTATTTCCTCCCTTTACTTTTGCCGTTTCGTCTTTAATTATATGACACCATATGTGCTAGCAGCACAAATGACTTTATCGCGCTTTAGCTAACAAATTAAAGCACGTCAGTAAGCATAATTGTATTAATACACGTACAAACAATGCTGTATTCTATACACAGATATCTTGAGCCCACACACAATTTGCTACAACAAATAAACAAGCAGACTCAACTTAATGAAAGAGTTTGAGTTGGAAATCATTCAGTTACTGACATGTAAGCACTGCTGTGAAAATATTTGTTCTGTTTTCTTCTAAGAACGGGATGTATTCTGATCAAAACGCGAAATGAAAAAGGTAAAAGAAGACAATTCGAAATACCGACGAAAACTTTAAAAGGCAGGAAATGTTGAAGTTGCAAACGTAGTAAATATGTAGAACGCAGCGATAAGAAGGAGTGAGCCGTGAAAGACGGAGAGACAGAAAAGGAAGAGCAAAGGTCAAAAAAGGTGAGAAATCTGGAGTTGGCAATGGTAACACTATAACGCGGTAAATTGATTCGAAACCATTTTATATGAGAGTAGAAAGCTACTAAAAAAACGGTATAAGCGGTCGAAATGCTTATAATTAAAAAGGCTTTTTTTTAAATTTCTTTTTTTGTTTGATTAAACAATACTGTCTTCAGTTCCTGAACTTTCTTCTAGATTTCCTATAGTTTCTTTTTAGAGTAAAATTATTAATTCCACAATTATTCTCCTCAGAATGTCTTGGTTTTACTTCCGATGGCATCGGCCAAGTCTACTTTGGCACTAACTTTTTCGACAAGAAACTCTTGGTTCATTCAAGAGTCACATTCACGAAACACTTCTCTTCAAATTGATCTAGCAAGTTCTTATAAGCTGCCGATTCCATTTCCTCCCGATTTGGCTACATCTTCTAATCCAAATGCAGCGCTTAATACAAAAATGCTTCCACGCTTCCTTTAATAAGTCTTGAAGATAGGTAATACCTTGATGGAAGGACTGGAGCTCAATGGTCTTAGATGGTAGAAAATCTGTTAGAACGGTAGGATGGCGTAAATCCTTTGGGTTACCTGGAACATTATTAATTAATAATATCGCCTTGAAATCTAAATTTTTCTACTTTAAACATTTCTCAACTCTTGATTGAAAGACATTTATAAACCAATCATTTTCTAGATGCAGATTTACATTTGCTTCCCGATATAACGCGATATAGTTTTCATTTACAACTTTACGTTCGTATGGAGTTAAAGATCCGCAAATGACCTTGGCTTTAAGCATAAAATGTGTGAGAGCTACGGGCATCCTAAGTGCGCAGGTCTCATTCGTATGGCAGCAGATGCTATTGTTAATGCTGCAAAAGGACTACTGGTCCTGCGCAGATTGTAGCAAAAAAACATGTCGACTACTGCAGTTTGTTTACACAAAGCAAAAGGGGATTTTTCGAGGCCAAGAAATTGTTAGATGGTAATGGCCAAATTTAAGCAGTGCCGTCCAATGTTCGGTGCTTGTGAGTTTCTGAAGATTGCGGCTTCATCTCGAACAGCCAAAAAATATTTAACTCGCACTGTGGCGTGCGGACTGCCATCTGCGGCACCGGTTCAGATTGACATCCACAATTTTTGGTCCGGTCTCCCCACGGTTGAAGGGTCCGCTGGCGTACCGCCTATTGACCTATTATTGGCAGAGGTAGTGACAAAAGTCGAGGTTTATCTCGTGACTTGGCCTGTGCACGGCTAAGGAGGTAGTGGAAAGGCTTAGTCCTCCGAGGGTTAACTATGCTGAGGCTAGTGAAGAGCTCAACAGTAATTACCCCTGCACTCTTTTATCGGATTGGGGCCCCCGACAGTATTAGCCTGACGCCCTTAGTTGAGCCGAATAGTTCACATGATGTTGCCTTTGTACCATTGTTAGAGGCCAATGAGCGGAGGAAACAACAAATGAAGGACTGTGTGTCTACCTTCAAGGTTTTACCAAGAACTTCCGAAGGGGCCGCCGCTGATTTGATTTCCCATCAACTGAGGGTGGTACATCCAAGAAAATCTATTTTCCTATCCCGGCTATCGTTCTGTACGCCCACCGAAGCGATTGTGGGGTACTTAAATAATAAGTTCTAAGGAGATGCAAGAAAATGTAGCATTTTTAAGTTTAGTACAGCACGTCATAGAAATATTGCTTCCTTCGAAATTATTGCTCAAGCAGCCGTATTTGAACGTATTATGCCGGCAAACTTTTGTCCATACGGCAGTTTTATTAAAGAATTTGTACGCCGACAAAAGAATATCGCTGGGGTGATTTTGAAGCAATTAGTTCATCAAGTAAATACTGTATCGGAATGTCCGTCGTCTTAATACGAAACTACGCAACGCGTTTGTAAGTTCTGTTAATTCTGATTATCTAGCGGTAGTATTTGCAGCATTTGAGATCTTTAGTTGTGACAGATTTCACAGAACTGGTGTGGGGATTTTAATGTCAGGTAATAGCTTGCTCTCATTTTAGATATCTCCTTCTATTTCTACTACCATTCACTTTATGAGCGTTAAAATAAAACTGTGTACCTGGAATGCATATACTACCTTCTCTTACACTCCTCCAGCGTCTGATATTGCGGTTTACTTAGAGCTTTCATCAAAAAACTTACTTCCCGCCTCAAACAAAGTGATGAGTTAATAGTGCTATGTGACTTCAGTCTGATGACCTTGGAAGCTGTATTCCCTTTTCTTATCCTTTATTTGTGTCAGCTTAAGAATATCTTTAATGGGAATAACAAATTGCTTGACTTAGCTTTTTGCTGAGCTATCGATATATTTGCATCTCGAGCGGAGCTTTTTGACACGCATTTCGCCTGAATCATTTTTTGTTGTCACTGACCGTAAATTGTCTAGCTGACAATGGACCGCGCAAGTAATCAGTGGTGATAACTATTTACTTGTTAAAGCGAATTACGTTAAACTTAGGGTATTGCTGCGTGGCATTGACTGGAACGTGCGCTCTGAAGATATTCATGATTCGTTATTCTTTATTTACAGTCAGCTTTCTTCGGTAATCTCCGTCTCGGTACCGTTTAAGGCTTGTAACACGTCAGAGTTCCTGTTCGGTATACCAACAATTTACGGATGGCCGCCAATATAAAAAGGAGTCTATTGAAAAAATTCATTCGGAGTATTTTGATTAGAGATTGTATGTTATACTCTAGCGGCCTGAAAGCAACTTGTTATTTCAATTTTATTAATGAAACTGAACGCAAACGTCTAGAAAATCCTAGAGCCTTCTTTAAATTCGTAAATTCTAAACGAAAAGTAAAAGGATTTCCTTTAAGATTTCATGTCATCCGATGTAATAATCGACCTTTCTGCAAATTTTTTTTTGAGGAAGTCTACCAATGTTCAAATAGTTCGTCTGAAAGTTATCCGTCCTCGATAAGCTCCTTTGATAATTTTCCGTCTATTCCTTTCTCTGAACAAGAAGTATTTATTGCATTGTCAACGTTGAAACCTTCTAATTATCCTGGTCCTGATGCCGTTCCGTCTGCTACACTCTAACATTGCGCTGATTTACTATGTTCTCCCCACATAATATTAATATTTGTTTTATTTTAGCTTTTTGTAAAAGTGGTTCTCTGCCCAAACTGTCGGAATCATTGGTAGCAAGAAAGCTTACTCCGGTTTTAGGATCAATTATGTCGAACTGTCAGGAAGATTTTTTAAAATGAATTTCAACGGCTACTTTTGGAGTTTTATAACCCAATTTAGAAGGCATTTTCCTACCATACACAAATAAAGTTATTTTCCAAATCTTTCGACAGTTGAGTTGAACATAGGTTATTAGTCTATAAATTACATCGCGTTGGTTTTTAAACAGTGTAATTGCCTGGTTCAGTAGATTTCTCCCTGGTCGCATCCAATGGGTGATGGTTAATTCTTCTCAATCCAAAGTAATTGACGTCGCTCCTAGTGACCCACAGCTCTTACCGCTTTTAATTATTTTATACATGAATGACCTTCCACAGCGCATTGAACATTCCCCTGTTTTAATGTTTGCAGACGGCGTTAAACTGTCCCTCTTCTTTGACTCGATATATAGTACTAAACTTCTTCAGTTTGGTCTTAAGAACCTTTTCTCATGGTGTGCAACCAATGGTATGGTGCTGAATTCAAACAAATGGAAGAAAATTTAATTTACATGGTGTAATACCCTGCCTTCTTATTATCGTATTGATCATCACATTCTGGAAAACGTCTGCAATTGCAAAGACTTAGGATTTGTTTTTGATTCAAGACTCAAGTTTGACAATCATGCTGAAGTGGCAGTTAATAAAGCTGGATCCTTTTTAGGGTTTATAAAAAAATGATCGTTATGATGTGTGTGTACAGTTCTTTAATTAGACGAACTCTTGATTACTCGTCGCTAGTTTGGCTTCCTAGTTATAGATGCCATATTGATCTCTTGGAGTCTGTTCAACGGGACTTCTCGACGTTTATTTTGCGAAGTTTGGAATGGCATTCTGCCCTGTCCCTTCCACTGTAGATAATAATAGATTAAAGCTCATTGATTTGCCTACCCTTGAAAAAAGGCGTGAAATGTTGGGTGTAACCTTCCTGTTTAAGCTAACAAAAGTTGATGTTTATTCGCCGGCTTCATTAGAACTTATTGATATTCACATCCGTAATAAGATCTCAAACTGTTTTGTGCTCTTTCTGCTACCACAATGCCGTATGAGTTGTTTAACCCGTTTCGGGTTATGTATAAAATGTTCAATGATCGTTACCAATTCCTTGATCGGTCTGTGTTCTCCGTTAATAAGATGAACAGCGTTATTTTACGTAACTATCAGCTAAACATTTTTAAGTCTTATACAAAGGTGAATCGAAATACTCCTTTATATTTGCTTTATTCGCATATGTCACTATTAATAAAGTATAAATAAGCTCATACTTATTCATCAATATATACTCCAGTATCTTAATTTAGGGCTTAGATGATTGTTCTTGTATACTATATAATAATCTCCTATTCATTTTTAGTTATTTTTCTTCTTTGTATTAGATTTAAAGTTATTTTGTAGCTTGCATTCGGCTAATGTCTTGTTCTTTAGCGTAGTTTAGTTAAATAAATAAATAAAATCAATATAAGACGATTTTTTTATACTTTAAAACCGGATGTAGATTTTTCATTTTACGATATAGAGGTTGTGGAGGGAAATTTTTTCCAAAAAAGCCGGCATTAACAACTCGATGTGCTATGTATGTTTGCTTTTGGATAATTTTTGTTGTTTTTCTGAATATAAACTCGCAGCTTTACGAACAGCAGATGCAAGCTGCACCTTTAACTTTTACCCTATAAATTGAATAACAATATCCGAGTTTCTAAAACAAGTACTTACTAGCAATTGCGTCGACTAGATCCTTTACTTTCTTTACGGCACTTTTAAATTCTCAAACCTTTTCAATTATATTGCCGATCATTGGAATCCTTTTTTTATTATTATCAATAATTCAAATGCTGAGTGCCTTTTCCATTTTCCTAATAATGTTTCACGTGGACGAGCTTCATATTTTGTGGAGATCGGAGAACCTGCGGCAACCGCACTTATAATTTCTTTTCCACTTTTGTTAATAGTGCAAATTGTTAGTTCATTTAAATTTAGTGCTTCGGAATGTGCAATGCTTTTCCGATTTTAAAAAGCGATCTACAATTTGCATTTTCACTTTTAAATACACGGACTTCCTCTTAATCACTAATTTCTTATTTTTATTAGAGATAGTTTGGAACTGAAATTTAATATTTCACAAGTAAAAAAATATAGTCGCTCCTTAACAGTTGCACATAAAAAAAGTTAATCTTTATTGCACAATACTGAATAATATAAAATAAAATAATTTTCCCCTAGCTTGATTATTAATATTTTTTTTTTCGACTAGTAAAATAAATTTTTAGACTAAAAATGGGAAAAATAGAGGACAAGCAACACTGACGGCCCCATCGGCCCTACCTTAGGAGAGAAAATTAGATATTGAGTCTCGTGCTAGCTTCAATAAAGTAGTATATTAAATTATAAATTTTATAACTGATCTCAGGATATTCATATCTTTCAAGCTTGCCTATATCAAAACCTTCTATTAAAAATTTAAAAAAAAGTGTTGGTAGTTGGTATCCATAAAGCAAAACACGAAATATAAGTAAACTCAAGTTTAACAGGAAAAACCAAAGACGCACATACCTACATAGCATTAACCCGTATACAGTAAAATTCCGGATATCCCCAAATATTGTGTTCACATAGTGTGCAATGTAACTTTTTAAATAATGCTGAACAAAAATCCCGTTCTCATATCGTAGAAGTACAATTTTGTAAGAGACTTAGTGCAATTTTCTTTTGATCTTAGAGTGAAACCGTGTTGCACAATATTATGTTATAGGAAGAGGTGAACTGTTAAACATCGAGTGTAGTAAGGGTTTAAAAGTATTATAGACTTGGGAACACACTGCAGTTAGGTCGAACGAAAAAGAAGCATAAGAGTTCCCTAATGCGACGAGCATAATTTAAATGATAAGAAGACGGGTATCATTAGATGCAGAAGTTAAAAGTGGGCGTCATTAAACATTCCGGATAAGTAGTAGCTCGCTAGGTGTTAATTACACTGCCTTTCCAATTAACATTTCTGTTTTAAATGATAACACAATTACAGAGAGCAGAGGCATTGCCAATTAGGGTGTTTTACCAAAACTCTCTGAACGTTATTTTGCTTAATAATTAGCTTTTGCTATTAAAATATCTATTTCTCAGTTTCAATATGACCTTCTGAAAGGCATATCAACTGTAACGAACCTCTTAGAATTTACTTATCATGTTTTCAAGATCTTCTCTCGTGCCTCGCAAATGGATGCAGTATGTAGGAATTTTGGAACGGTTTTCGATAAAGAAAGTCATAACTCATTTTTCTTTAAACGTAAGTCTGTCATTAGCGATTCATACTTAATGAAATGAATATCTCCCTACCTCTACAATCGTTCACTTAGAGTCCTTTGTGTTTGACTAAAGACAACGTTGTATTTTGCGTGCAGAGCTCACCACTAGTAAAACTACTTTAGCGCATGGTTTTATTAAAACATGATCGAGAAAAGTTGACAATCGGTATATTACACATTAGTTCGGTTACAGCAATACCAGAATATGACTGTTTCGTGTATTGTCCTTTCTACGAGTGATATCTGGATTTCATAGAATCAGTTCAGAAAAAGTTCTTGCTCTTCACCCTGAGTAATTCGGAGTGCGATCCGTTTGTCTCCTTGCCACGTTATGAAAACAGATTGTTGTGGTTAAGCCTTTCTTCACTTACGAAAGAAAGGTTTATCTTAAGTGTCTACTTTCTAATTGGGTTAATAAATGGCGGTGTTCACACGCTCACTTTATTAGGAACGATAAACTCCAGTGTTCCTCATCGTTCTTGTAGAAATTTCATATTCATAAAATTCAGTATGAATTTTTCAACTCCTTTAAAAGTCTTAGCGAAAATCTCGACTATCTATAATTTGACTTCCAGAGCGTAATCCTTAAAGAATGTCAAATTAGTTATTTTTAATACGCACGATTATCTGTAATTAAGCTAAAACAATTTGTAATCTTTAAAGCTGCTTATGATCCGCAAATTGAACATTCCCTGCTTGAAATCATATCGGTCGTGAACGCGCCTCTTTGCTAAATGCTTCCCATTTCTCTTTATTTTTTTTTGTCTCTTGGTTATTTGTACATGGACGTTGCTCTTTACATTCTATGTCTTTCTCTTAAGTTCTGGGCCCAACGTTTACTAACAGATTTTTTGTCTTAAGAGATTATTTAAATCACACGTTGTATTCTTGTGGATGAATTTATACTTCTAAATTAAATAAATAAAACGAACTAAATAAATATACGTAGCTTCCACTTAATCATCTGCCAATATTTATAAGTATTCATATATTTATTTACTTACACATGAATCCCAGCTAAAATAAACTAACAGCCCAACTCAATTGATTCTTGGAAGTAAATCTTACGCGAATTATTATTATAAAGTGAAAGAAAGTATATAAGTAGAAGCAAAGAAATAATAGTAATAATAATAATTTGTGTATAAATAAATAAGAAAAAGGCGTGTACGCATCTAGCACAGAGGCACACTCACAACCGCTACAGATCCAAGTTGCAAGCGAACCACTAAACAATTGAAAATTAAGCAAAAGCTTGGCAATCGATAACAGTAAACAATACCAATTAATTTTCGATTCATAGTGAGATTTTAATATTGCAAGTTGGTTTAAATACCACATAAGCAAATTGCGCGTATTAAGGATAACTGTTTTGATAGAATTTAAAAATTCCTATAGTTAGATTAAGTGATAGATATCACATAGGTTTCAACAAAATTCATAAATTTCATAATTATATGTCCATTGACTAAGCTAAGTGAAGATAAAGTTCCTAGAGAAGCGATTTAGGATATTAAAGCTTATCTCACCAAATAATGGGGACGAATTAATTAACATAAAAAAGAAAGAAACATCAAGAATAAGTTCTATAGCTCTGATTTCAAGGACTGATTAAAAATGTATGAAATAAAAGGACATAACTCATCAGAGCATAATTTGAGTATAGATGATGGAATCCAGGCGCACAACTATACTTTAGAAACCTCAAACCATGTAAAACATCGTCTTCGGAAATGATTACGTTGGGAATCGAAACCTAATTAGTGATCAGATACAGATAGTGAACAGTCAAGTCGGAATCAGCAGTTGAAAAATTTCATTGGAAGTATTCAGCAAAGAAATTTGAGATATCAATATCGCCAAAGAACTCATAGCCATTGAAAGAAATATGCAGAGGATATATGGAGGCTTTTCTTCGATTAAGAAGCAGTGAGGACTTTATAACGTTGGTGGTTGAGGTAATTACATCTATGCCTTACAGTGGAATTGGCCAAATGGTCGTAAGCGGAACCACTTTCCATAAATTTTTTGAAAAGTTTGTTTTTTCTATTCTCGTTATATTTAACTCTCTTGTTAAACTATGCCAAACACTTGCTTCGAGAACAGGGTTGCTTAATTGAAACGGATGCAGAAATAGTGATATATTATAGGACGATGATACTAAGGTTTCAATATTCCCAGCAGAGAAATCGAGCGTAATGTGCCTAAGGTGAGATTTCAGCAGTAAAATATTAGTTTTATTAATATCATAATATTTATTGGAGGAAGTTGGATTTAGAACGTTGGAGTACTTAAACGGATACAAATCCTCCGGTAAACTGAAAGGTGACAACGATTTACAACTGTCTCTGGGAAATTGGCAAAGCAAAGATCGGGCAGTCTACCATTACAGTTAGGAATACGGTGGTATTGAAGGAAATTGCGATCAAGTAATTAATTGAAAAGCGTAAAACCTCTATCAAAGGTTAAAGTGAGGACCATTCATTCAGAAATATCGCTATAACACCAAGTGACTTGTGGCAAATTTAAGTCTACTAAAGTAAGGAGGTATTGCATTTTTGTGCTCTCTACTATTGTTCTTTACCACAGAGAATCGAGACGAAAAGCAATTTAAAATTTTTTTCTTTTTAAGTAAATTGTTTCACATTCTTATATTCTACATCTTTAAGGTTTTGGGGGACGGAAGGTATATTATTACAAGTCGCTGACTGTTAACATTTTGACAGTAAATTAGACAGTTATGCTAAAAAGGCCTTGTAGTCGTGCAAATACCGCTTATATTAAAGGTGGAACAATAACAGCGAAAACATCAACGTGCTAAATGGCTACAAAATTGGTATTATCGAATTCCACAAATGGAATCGTGTACAGAATTTGCTCTTGATAAATATGAAAAATATTCGCTTCTACTTCTTAGGAAAAAAAAAACAATTTGATGATATTATGATAGTAACGCAAATTTTATTTGAAGGGCCCGAATCTGTGTATTTGCATAAAAACACTACATATTTTCGGTATACAATGTTGTAGCAATCAAATAACAATGAAATGCTTTTATGCAAACGTACATACATTAATTCCAATATACAATATTTATAGCAAATAATCTTTATTGCTTTCTTGAGAGGTACGTTTTCTTTTAGTGTGATTCACTTTCAAGAGAACCCTGCAACACTCATATGTTAAAGGCGTCTTTAACTTTCGGTAGAAAAAAAATTTAGCATTTGTGCTATTGAATGTAAGGTGTACTGTGTTTACATTGTTATGCATATTAAAAATGCACATATTTCTTATTTTCATATTCTCATGTTTTCTGAACGACCTTCATTCACATCCACCTCATCATTATCAAAATTACCATTGTCGTCGTTGAAAGGTTGGAAAAGTTACTGCTATTTCAGTTTGGTGATAACAAAAGGTGTTTGTACGGAGTTGTGGGTTGAAGAGGTGATCTTTCGGTTTTGTTTACTTACTTTTATCAATAAGAGAAAACTGTTGAATGGACAATAATTCACCTATTGAATACTGTTTACGCTAAATATTTAGTTATTATTTAGTGCTCATAGCATTCTATCATCAACAATATTTTTGAAGCGGCTTAAGAACATTACATTAAAAACATGACTGTTAATATTTAGCTTCTCATTAAAAATTGTCAAGAAAGTGGCAGTAGGTCACAGATAGAAGAAAATTTTTTTAGTTACCTTGAATACCGTACGATATTGAACTTACAAACAATTTATGATATCAGAATCCGCTTTGGATATTTAAGGTGCAGCTAGACACGTCTGCTGTTTGGTAATGTTGCTTTCTTTTTCACGTAAATAAATGGCGAAACCCTTGACAAAGATTAAATATTTGTACAAATCGTATTACATTAACCTCTGGAAACTGAATTTAGAGATTATAAACATATCCACCAGCTGTAGCATTTCGCATCCTAAAAAACAACGGTTTGTCGAGCATTAATTTTCAGGCTTGACTTGATTACATTTGCAAATGGAGATCATTTTTATCTTTTTTAAACTCACTTAATCGGAGAATGGAACTAAGTTCTTGAATAGATGTAAATTGCCAGTTAACTATGCTTTAGTTTACGCAGACATCGAGAATTGTTATTGTCAATTCTCAATTCAATCTTATACCATTCCTTTAAGACACTAAAGCGCAATTCAATGGAACATTTGCTCTGAACCATGGCCGTGCTTATCGGAAAAAAATAAGTGAAAGATGAGAAAAGTTGATTGGAAGGACAGTTAGAAGATGAGACATAGAAAAGGAAAAGAGTGCACTTAAAACGCAGCTTACTGAGCATAATTATTAACTTTAGGGTCTGTTACCTCTTTTGATTTGTAGTGTGTATACGTATATATATGACATTCGTCGTATTTTTCAGTCGGTGTTTTGTTATTTACAACAACGCCTCTCAAGTAGACAACACAGACTCTGCAAACAAAAGCTTAAGAAAAAAAATCATATAAGAAGTATTTAAACACTGCACAAATGGCCAGGAAAGAAGGAAAAGAAGACAACGCCTGAAAAGAAAACCAACAAGAAATCATTTTGTCTTATAGTAAGTATACGTGCGTGTTTGTCTGCTTTTATATTCATGTTATAATTAACATTCACATAATGAGTAAAACCGAACAAAAGATAATAACAAAAGTTTTATTATTATTATTATTTATTATATATATACAAACAGAGAGCATAGAACCATTTTTGTGTAAGACTCTGTGTACCTTCGTGCATGCACGTGTGCATGTATGTATGATATCTTTATTATGTTTATCTTTAAAAAAACTTTATGCAGTAAAAAGACGTGAATGAATAATTATTATAGGATATGTAGGAAAAAGGAAAACCATTGTTGTGGCTGTAGTGTGTAAATGAAAAGATTTATAGAAAAAGAAGATAAAATTTCATATTTTTATTGTATATCACTTCAACCATTTCTTCTTCGTTTTCGTTTGCCCACGCGCTACTTTCATGACTTAAAACCAAACATAACTGCGAACAGAATTAAAAATGAAAAAAGTCACCTAAAAAAATGAATACAATAAAAACGAGCAGCGAACGAAATATAAAGCCCATTTAAAAGCTGTATCGCATTATAAAAAATGTTTAAAACTTCAATCGCCGCAATTTTTTATTATTATTATTATTATCATAATTATATCAGACTTGTTTGCGGACTAATCATGCTTACTTTGAATTGGAAAACTGTTATTTCCTTCGCGGAAAATACTTGCAAGAGGCGAGTTATTGATGTGTTGTTATCAAAAATGAACAAAAATCTTCAATGATATTGATGGAACGTAAGGCAAATATCTGTATTACATTAATGTAAATTAATTTGAACCTGCTATATTCCGCTTAATATGCAATGGCAAAAATGGCAAAAAGAAAATCACCGGAGGAGTGTTTGAGTGTTTTTTAAACAGAAATCGCATCCTAACCGTCACCGCTTGTGATTTGTGCTTATTCAAGTTTGCATTTGCGGTTGAAAGAAAAATGTTATATTAGTGTAAAAGCATTCTAGACAACTTGCATCGATGCTCTCAAAAAAAAAAAAAAAACGCTATAGACGAGAGGAACCGACTATTATTTTCCGAACACTATATAAGCCCTCAAACAACCTTTTTGAAATATAGTAAACACTTTTCGCTAGAATAATAACATTTTGTTCTCATTCTAAAAAATCTCCTCTCACTTTCGGAGGCAACGTCTACACGGATTTTCAACGCTTTGAATATAATTTAGGTAACACGAAAAGGAATAACATGTAATTTTACAGCTAGGTAGGGTATAAAGAGTGAATTACTGGCTTTTCGTTATAACGTTTCTTTCTTATTAGCAAACCTCTACTTGTCATTTTGGTTTACATATTAATTTGTTTATTTTTGTTTGTATTAAGTTTTTATGAAAGATTCTTACCGTGTTCGTGCCAGATGTAAAAAAAATTGTATAATTAATCTGCCTTCGTGCATCTTAATGAAACGCCTAATGTAAATACTAATATACGTAAGCTAAGTTTTACAAACAAGCAAATGTTCTGAATCTTTCGTTTTTATACCCTACACCATTTGTGATGCAGGGTAAATTAAGCTACTGCAGTCCTATGTAACACGCAAAAGGCCTTAAAATGGGCCCCCCTTTTATTATACCGATCGATTAAGAATCATAATTTGAATTGATCTAAATCTGTCCGTCTGATGTCTGTCCAAGTAAAATTGTGTTCAACTTAGGAGGTCGCAATTTTTGAGATATTTCGATGAAATTTTAGAGTGAGGACTTTTTATTGAAAATGGTTCGGATCGATTCACTTTTTCGACCAGTTCCCATATAACCCTTATTCTCAAAACTCGTTATACGGAAAGAAATTGCAGTTTCCAAAATTTCTCGACAAAAGCGGCTAAGTAATAGTATTTCGGCGTTCCAAATTGGTACGAAATCTTTAAACCGGCTGGGTCAAATTATGAACCCCCTCTCATATCACGAAAACTAAAGTTCATACTACAAATACTTCATCATGAAGCATTGAAAATTATATCACAATAGTAATTTAACATAAAAAAATTAACTGTGCCAAATTTGGACACTATCGGCCTTTCTTTTATTAGGGCGGATAATAAGGATGTTCAC
>NW_023998556.1:469684-625923 GCF_014805625.2 Glossina fuscipes | reverse complement strand
TTCTGTACACAAATTGCTTTATGCAGTAATGGGTTTTCAGTAACGTTAAATCAACAACACAGTAACAGTAAAACGCAAAAGAAATGTTGTGTAATTAAAAAACTGACATTAAATGAAAAAAATAGTTCTGTATTTCCAAACTCTTTAAAAGTAATTAAAAATTGTTTTTGTACTTTCTAACACTGTGATTTTTCCTGTTTCTTTTCTATTGTCTTCTTGTTTCTTATTTGAAATCATTAAGTGGTTTTTCTAAGGGTGACCTGAGGCTTCTTTCAACTACTCTGTTTATATTTAATGTTTATAATTAAAAGATTTACTTTTGATTAAACGAATTGCTCTGGCACACTGTAATAAAAAATGATAAAGAAATAAACGAAAGCTATATTAAAGAAGGCGGATTATAAGGGCATACACGATATAAGAAAAACAAAACAACGAAAGAAGCCATAGCCGTCGTAAGTCGAAATTGAAAGGAGTGAAATCATTATAGTCGGGCTAGGCCCACTATTAAATACCTTCCACCACATTGTATAACACAGTTTTTATTTTTGCCATAGAACAGAAAAATTATACCTGGTTCTTATGGGAACTTACTACTATAGGACTATCTTCAAAAAAAATATACATCTTTGCAGATAAAGGCTTACTCTTCTTAAGAATAGCTGTTCAAATTTCAGCACAGTTAATTTTTATACCAGACTATTATTTTGGATCAATTTCTATAACAAAATATTAAAACTTCGACTTTTCTGCAGTAAAAAAAAAATTTTTTTTGCAGTGTTAATGAGCATATTCAAAAAAAAGGGGCCAAGATGATTCAAATTGGATACGGTTAATTTTTTTATCTTAAACTACTATTGTGATATGACATTCATCATGAAGCACATACTTGTTCGTCATTTGAACTTCATTTTTCGTTGTATGAGAGGGGATTCAAAATTTACTTTAGCCGGTCCACAAATTTCATACCATTTTAGAATGCCGAAATATTATTACTTAACTACTTTTGTCGAGAAATTCTGAAAATTGCGACTTTTTCCATATAGCGGCTTTTTAAAACAGGGCGTTATGTGGGAAGTTCTTTAAAAAGTGCACCAATCGAAATCATTGTCAACTGCGTTGGACCTTGGATCAACACGTGTCAGTATACCAAATTTCTTCAAACTATCTTAAAAATTACGACTTTAAAAATGATTCTGAGTCGATGGGTATAATAAAAGGCGGCTCCATTTAAAGCGCTTCTGCGTGTTAGATACGCCCACAAATCTAATATGGCCTGAACCACACATGGTGCAGGGTATAAAAAGCCAATTTACGTAAGCAGAGATATAAAAAAAATAGAAGATAAGAATAGTACCAGTTATATACTTAAGGTGTTGCTGTTGCAAAAATAATTAAACTGAAATATAATATATAACATGTCATTACCATCGAATCGATGACGGAGTTAGTGAGTGAGTGAATCGTGAGTTACCTCTATTTTTAGGTTTTGAAAAACTAGCACCTTACAAGAATTGAGGATGCAACTTTTTTGCTATAGTTTCTTTCGAACGGTCCTTTCCTGTATTTCCGCCAAAGATTAGGGTCTCTAGAATCTATAAAGCGGAATTTTGCTAATAGCTCATTGTTGTTTGTTTTCGAAGAACTGCCTGCATTTTGATCTATTTCGTTTGTGTGATAAAATTCGGTTTTGCAGCTTAGGCTCCGAAACAAAAATAAGAACTCGGATCTGTAACCACTCAGAAAGAGGTTATTACTGGCAATCTTAAACAAACTGCCTAAGCTTATTGCCGTTTGTTGTAACTGTTCGCTGCATGCTTCTCCTACTAACCGCTAACTTTTCATAAATAATTTAAAGTCGGTGCATATAATAAAAATGCGTAAAGTAAACCATTTGGATTCCAGCCTGCGAATAGTTTTATTGCTAACCTGCGGCATATGCAGTTCGTAATTGATATTGTATTTGCGTAACATGTTGTATGGGGAGGGTTTCAAATTTCTATCCGCGCTAACTTTGCGCGCGCGCTGGGATTATCCTGTGTTATTTTGTGTAAAGAAATTTTGCAATCTCCTTTTTTTATCTTATTGTTTTATTGCTTTTTACGCGTTTAAAGCGCATTTAATTATAAAAGTATAAAAGTGTTCAAACTAATTGAATTATATTGAATTTTTTTTCGCGATGTCCATTTTGGTTTTTCCGAACAACCCTTCGCGCTCTCATTACTAAGTCTATTTTTTGTTTTCGTTTTGCGTGTCTTTGATAGTGTGAAGTTTGCGTCTCACTTGAGAGATTATTTTTGTGTACTTAACATACTTTTTCGGTTTTTTCTGTTTTCACAATCACTCTCTCGTCTGTTATTTTTTGACGTGGAGGATTTTTTTACATCATGTAAGGCAAACACGGGCCCTGATTCTGAATTGTTTATTGCTTGTTGGCTTTGCGGACGTTTTTGTCAGGCGAAATGTGAAGGTGTCAATCGCCATGCTGCAGATGCAGTCCTAAATTCTTCGAAAGGATTACATTAGTCATGTGCTGACTGTAGGAAGCGGAATATTGTCTTTTATAAGGCCTTCACGGCAACAAGGGGTATGTTTCCTGAATTAAGCGAAATTCTCGGCTTTGTTCGATGGGTGTTGTAACCTAGAGCACTCATCTTCTCCTTCAGCCTGTAAAAGGCCAACTTGTAGTGCAGCATATGGTACTTCATCCCCGTCTTCGCTTAAATCTGATTCGTCGACTCATGTGATTGCTCCATCCCTGCCTACACATAACGTTAGCTTTTCCCCCATCGTTGTGGCAGCCAGTAACAAAAACGTTACAAATAAGCTGGAAAACCCTCCTCATTTTAGCTATGCTGAAATGGCAAGGGTATCTCCTCCTAGTGCTGCCTTTCAGGCTACTCTATCTACATCTCCAAAGAATATTTAAAAAAATTAAAAATTCGCCTCTGCCTTTGGCTGCTCAGATGTGTCCGCTGCTCACCATGCTGGGCATGTCGCAGAAACTGCACGTGCTTGTGTGGTCATCGCCTCTATATTCTCGGCAAGTCCAAATTTTATGTCTACGAATCCTACCGTTCCTAATACGGACGACGTTTGCTTGACGGCAGTACTCTCCATAAAAGCGATATTCCAGTCGAGACATGACACACGTGCATATGACCTCTGAGCATAACATAAAATTTATCTGGTTGCAAAAGTCCCATCCGTCAGCTTGAAGCGTGTAAGCATTTTTAAATTGAATCCATTTCAACCTAGTGCTAGAACCATGGTAATTTTGCTAAAGAAACCATTGCGGACAGTTGGACTCGTAATTAAGAAATTCATTCCTCGCGATAGACCCTGTAATAAGTCGATAGCTCTTCCACTCTTGAAAAGTAAGTGTTTCTCCAGGCAACGTAACTTTCACTTACCAAAATGTTAGGGGCCTTAACTCAAAAATTCGCTCTATTCGCCCAAATACAGTAAGCACGGAGTTTTCCTGTTTGGCCTTCACTGAAACTTGCTTAAAGCCTGATTTACATACGTCGGAACTTTTGACAATTCGCTCTTGGCTTTCAGGATGGATTGATTAAATCACCAATAAACCTTTATACGGAACTTTCCCCTTTCTCCCACGTTCTTCAATGAACTATTTGATCGTAATTTAGTTCAATTCAACCGTACTACTAATTGTAATGGCTAGACTTCGAGATTTTCGCTTTGCCAATTTCGCAGATATAGTTGTAAGTCGACGTCTACCTTTTAGTTTACCTGGGCTTCGATATCATTGCTGATCCAGCAACTTGTATTTCCTTTTGTTACAGGGATGATGATCCGTAACCACACTAACCTTCCAAATCCAACTTTCTCCACTAAATATTATGATTTTAATAAAACTAATATTTTACTGTTGAAATCTCATCTTTCACACATTATGCTCCATTTTTCGGCTGGGAATACTGAAAGCCCACTATCACCGTTTTATAATGTATTAAATCTAGCTATTTCTGCATCCGTTGCGATCGAGCAACCTCACCCTCGAAGCAAGTGCCCGCCATAGTTTAACAAGAGAGTTAAATGTTGCAAAAATAGGAAAAACCAACTTTTCAAACAGTTTATTAAAAGTGGGTCTGGTTTCGACTATTTCGCCTATTCTGCCGCAAAACGTAAATTTGATTACCCCGACCACCAATGTTATTGCAGATACTGCTAGTTGAGAAAATCCTCACTGCTTATTAATTCTAAATATTTTTTTAAGTTTGTCAACTCCCAAAGAAAAAAATCTCCGCGGCTATGAGTTCTCGGGTGATATTGAAACCTAAAATCTGCTGATTATTTCCAAAGAAATTTTTCAACTGCTAAATCCAACTGTTAACTATCCGTATCTGATAACTAATTCGGTTTCGATTCCTAACTTGGTCATTTCAGGAAATGACGTTTTAGATGGTTTAAGATCTCGAAAATATAATTCTGTGCCTGGACTTGATGGGATTGCGTCATGTATATTTAAATCATAGTTCGTCGAGCTATTTGGTGCTATTTCAACGATCTTTAATCAGTCCTTATAATCAGATGTTTTCTCTCTGTGTTGGAAGAGAAATTTCCCTATTTCGCTTCACGAATGAAGTAGATATTACATTGGAAACTATAGAGGCATCGCCAAGTTGAGTGTCTTGCCTAAATTTTTTGACCGAATTGTTACTCAGCATTTAGGTTTTACTATCAAAATTCCCATCAAAATATACTTTCCATGTTTTTAAGGCTGTCACACGCATGTCCTATATGCTCATTTCAGTAAAGCGTTTGACTTAGTTATCCATAACTTATTGATCTTCAAACTCCCGGCATCCGGTTTCATTTTGTACTTAGTGAAACGGATAAGCTCTTATCAGATGATGTAGGGATCTGTTTAACTTTATCATTTCGGATGAATTTCCCGTGAAGTTTGGCAGCCACTTAGGATCACGTTTATATAATTTATATATTAATGATCTCCCCTCGGGGATTAAATCCAGCCAGACCCTAATCTACGCTGACGATGCTAAACTATTTTTTTCCTTCTCCTTGGAATCGCAAACGTACCAGCTTTAAATTGACTTAAATAATTTTATTACATGGTGCATGTTAAATTTTATGATATTAAATCTAAAAATGTGCACGAAGCTTTCTCAATACTGATTCACTTCATTGATTCAAGATGATCAAGTTGAAGAATGTAGATTCGTGCATTGATTTAGGGCTTCTATTCTGGCAAAGATTACGATTCAATTTGCACATTGAGCTCTCCTTAAGTAAAGGTAGGGCTATAGTGGCTTATATACTGGCTATATATGTGCTTAGGTAGACTAATACTTTGATATGACTCTGTGGTATGGTCTCCTTCCTATAGGTATTAGGTAAAGGTAGGTTCAATAGAATCCGTTCTAAAGCAACTTTTGCTGTTTTCCCTTACGAATTTAGGTTGGTTGCTTGTCCCTCTTCCTCCTTATGAAAACAGGTTCCTTCTGTTATCCTTACCATCACTTGAGAAACGTGGATTTATTCTTGGTATTTTCTTCTTAATTAAGTTAATTAATGGTACTATCGGCTCTTGGTGAGGTAAACTTTAATGTCCCTAACCGTTTCTCTGGACAGTTTATCTTCGTTAAGCTGAATCAATCTAATTATGAGCTTCATGCATGCTTTTTCCTTCTTTTTTTTATTTTTTTTTTTACTTCTCCCTATACACTTTATACTTATTTTCAATAATAATTTATTTTAGTTGAGTTCCTCGTGCATGTAAATAAGTAAATAAATAAACAAGAGAACGGCTTAACAACAGAACTTTTCATTTTATGCATTGCCGACGTAGAATAACAACATTTGTTAATCGACAATGATGCGTATGTAACGAGCATGTGTGCAGTTACAACCGCTCTGATTAGCTGTTTTGCGCCTCAAATTTATATTCAATATAGCTATCCAAAAACTTAAGCCTCTTGTTTACAAAAATAAGTTTTAGTAAATGTTATGTTGTTCGAACTATCTACAATCAAAACTGTCGAACAGATGTCAACTTTGGGTTTGTCATTGACAATCTGTTCAATGGATCGAGTTTCTAAACATTTGCGCACATCGTGTTGAGAAGGGAAAATAGAGCAAATGTCAGGACTACATATATAATAATTACTTTTATAAAAAATTGAATAAATTGGATATTAAATTCGCTTAAAGCGAAAACAATTTAACTTTCATTTAAAGCCATAATAAGAACGGCAATAGTAATTACAACAATCACAGCGTTTGGTATTTGAACTCATTTCTATATGTTTTTGAAATTAATTCCAGGAATAAATTGTTTTCAAAGATTCTCAGAACAACCCAAGTACACTGAAGTGAATCCAGGTCAGGACGCTTTATTAACATGCAAAGTAATCGATAAACGTGGCACGTGTTCATGGCAAAAAGACAATAAGGTAACAATTATTAGCTTTAAGTTAAAATAAACAACATAAAAAGAAAGTTCTAGTTCCATATACTCAAGCAAAGATCTATTCACCTTTCGTTAGTACGTGCACAAAAATTTACTTCGTTTTCTACAGATGAGGAGAGATAGAGAATTAAACTAATTTTCTGGCCATTTTCTGTTTTGCACTTGTTATTTATTTAGTTTTCAAAAGAAAAAACTGAAAGTACGAATAACAGTAACAACAATAATAGCATAGACTACGTTTTATACGTCCAACAACTAAAGAGAAATTTTCAACACGTTGGATTGGGGCTTTGCATTGGATTTGACGAGGTTAGACGGTGTTGTTTACCGTAGGTTGCCAGAGCGGGTGGATATAATTCAGTATACAAGTATATCTTTCGTTATAGTTTTTTATATGTGCTTACATATGCTGCCGTATGTAAGACATCTGTTTGTTTTGCATGTTTATAAACCTAATGTCTGATAGTTTTCTAAGAAAACATTTAAAATATATTCTCTGACTTTCTTTTCCTTCTTTCTTTCCTAAGTAAATAATATATTATTCTACGTAAGTATAAGTGCACACCATGCACTTACGTATGTATGGGAATAAGTATATTTAAATAAGCATTTACACTCACATGGATTCATTCAGTTTAACTAACTAACATTCAGTCTTATGTACTATGTATATTATGTATTACGTAGATACATACATATAAATATATTTATATATATATATACGTGTTTACATTTTAACCATATTTACATTTGTTTAGCTTTTGTTTTTTGAATGCTTTTCCTTCTTATAAACATATATTCATTTTTAGACAAACACACGTACACACATTCACATAGATTGACAAACATTAAATGACTTTTAATGCAAACAAGCAAACAAACGAAGACTTAAATGAAGGAATTGTTTTCCATACATTGTTGTTCCTGTTGTTGCTGTTTTTATTGTTGTTTTTGTTGCTGATATTATCCTTTAGGAAATTTATTGAAATTTATTTTCACAAAATTAATCCTAGATTATTGCTCAAAAAAGGCAGCCATAGATACAACAACTAAGAAAGAAGACAATACGAAATGAAGTAAACGAGAAAAGCTTGAAGGAAGGGAGTGAATGAGGAATAGTTAAAAAAATATGTAAATTGTTCGAAAATTTATTGAACGTCAAGAGCTTAAATAGTGATAATAAAAACATATCATAAAATTTAAATAAGGCGGAAGTATACAATTGAAAAATTTTAGACAACCTACACCGAAATTAAACTTTTCAGTAGTTACACCCTCAAAAGAAACGGCTACTGTTTTGCTTAACAAATAAAGCAGTTGTCACATCAATCCGTGTAATTGGTAACGTTCGACACCGTAAACTTTAAAAATAATCACTTGAAAAAGTGCTGAAACCCTGTTCCCAACGTTTCATTTGAAGCTTCCCAAATGTTGGAAAGAAAACTGTTAGAGAGACAGAAATATCTATAGATGAATAGACAGATAGAAAAACGTACGGAAGAACAGATTATAGGGCGGAACAATAGATATATAACCAACTCCATCCATATAAAGCAGAATAAATAAAAACCGTAGTTAGGGGTAGGGTGGGAGTGGGTAGTTGAAGAAGCACAGGAGATAGAAAGGAGGAAAGAATGGGCGGTCCTTAAAGTGGTTGAAGGAGAAGGATCTAATGACAAAATAGACTTGTCGGCTGACGGACGTGAAAATGAAATGAATGAAAGTAAAGGGACGAGGAAATGAATGACAGACGAACTATGCAACGAATAAAAATTAACAATATGTACATAATGTATATTATTAATATATATATAATAATATAACGTATATAAGTATAAAAATATTATATATAAAAAAAAGAAAATAAAAATTCAGGAAAACGAGTAGACGATATATGAAAAAGTTAATAGATTAGGGCAAGAACAGAGGCGTTCATTAATAAATAGAGTAGTCGGTAATTGGTCGCAAGGGTAAATGAGACAGAGAAAGGCAGGCTGGGCAGACAGACGGACTGATCAAGAGATGGCAGGTAGGTAAACAAGCGGATAATATGGTAAATATGGTCAATTCTATCCAGTGTGCTCACAATTCTTTTGACAATTGGAAGACTAAGAGGCAGTAGTTTTGGTTTTGAATTTTAAAATATTACGATATTAACTATCATTAACATTGCATCCGCTGAAAAATATATAGCATCTGTAAGTTTTTTTAGTAAAAAAAAAACGAAAGTAATTCGTAGACTCTTCGCATTGACGTCAAGTTATCTGTCTAACAGGCTCTTTTTTTGAATGCTGTCAACGAGTTTTTGGTTTCTAAGTTGTATTATATGTAGCAACTCGTTTACACAAAATATTTTTCGCTTACTACAACTATAACTGACATAACCCTTAAACAATCAGCGGGTATTTTGTTTACTACTTTCCTCAGCAAAGGAATTGTCTAGTGCAGTTTGTACTAAAGATCTTGACTTCAAACCGTTTTTAATTAAATTTCAAAACTGTCGTATAAGTATTGTACTTATTTGCGCATACACCCACACTGATCTTTTAAATATGCATAGTTATAAGTGGACGCCACAATTGCGATGCGCCTGCGAGCCTCTCTATTTAAACATTTTATATTCCCGAGTCTAAATTTTCAAAAATGCCCTGAGCCTAAATAATGTTGTTTGAACGCTATAAGAGCAATTAAAAAAAAAAGTAGTTTGAAAATGCTCATCTTTATGCAAACTGTCAAATAATGTAATTCTGTTTTATGAATGTCCCCTCATGTACATTTCAATTCACTTGTAATCATTCAAAAAGGGGAAAAACTACTTGGCCACAATATGACATTTTTGTAAAAACAAAATGAACAAAAAAGTTTAAAAAAAGAATTTTCATTACACGACCGCAGAAAAATAATGAAAATGTCATTTTTTTGTTTATTGCATTGGTTTGTAAAATGGACATCACCATCGTCAATGTTGTTCTGAATATTTGACAACACCAACTAACGATAAACGGAAAAAAACTTTTTTTATCGAAATTTGCATAAAAATTGTAGAGATTTAATTATAGACAAAATAGGTGTTGGTTGGGCAATCAAAAAATTACATATATACAAATATATGCAGAGAGAGAACATGATAATATGGGATTGGATTTTCAAAGTTTTTTCCAGTTTGCCGGTCTATTATATTGCTATTGTGCGCAGTTAACAATAGAGGATGTGCTCACATTAATTTATACCAATATACAAATTTTCGATTCAACTTTACAAATGCAGTGATTCGCATATAAATACAAATGCGTAATTTACTCAACAGGCCCTTAATAAAAATTGGGTTAGATACGAACATGCGCCCGCTTCGCAAGAAATCGTTTAGAGATATTTGCTAAGGTAAATAAACTTGAATGATTCAGTTATCTGTTAATCGTCATGAAAAAGTGGATAGGGTGGTTTCGACCATTATTAAGAATAAAAATTTAGGTTCGGGTGTATCTCGAATTTACTCACGAACACGTCCAAATCAGAAGTAGCTCAGATTAATTAAGTAACATCTGACATACAACTCCACTTTTTACTAACTGCGAAATTTCCTATAAGCCGATAAATTGAAGAAAAGTTAAGTACGACAACAGTCTTAATCCGAATGTATGTACACCTTCAACATCTAAAAGCATACTTATAAGAGTCCTGTCCGACTTAAAACAAATCCAACGCACCACTTAAGTTAAATGTGGAGCAGTTATTACGCAAAATTGTTGGATGAAACTTTGCATAATTATTTTGTAATATGTGTCCTTTTTTATTTTCTTTAATCTTTTCTACTCTCTTAAAGATTAGAAGCGTGATGGTCAGTGCATCATATAAACTCGGCATTTTACTCTTCAAGATTTTTGAAATTCTAAAAAAGAAAGGATAAAAGAATGAACGAATAAATATCGTTATGTGAGTTCGGAATACACCGCTGATCAATGAAAATCTTGCTTTGCAGAATTATTCTTCAAATGTGTATACCCCAACTTTCTATAATAATATGAAACCCTCTTGCTCTCATTTCTAATAGTGGATGTTTTATATATTGAAAAACTTTGAACAAGAGGTTATATAGAGTGGAAAACATTTCACAAATTGAATTTAAAATATCAAATCGACTAAGAATTTCAAAACATCGATTCATTATATCATAGTATAACGAGCACGATGATTCGCTCTAAACTGTGTATAGCGTCTTTACCTATGAACTTGCACTGATGTTGTGGTCAGTTTTCGTTAAACAAAAAAAAAAAAGAAAAAATTAACATGAACTCCTGTACGAATGAGATATGAGGCACATGCGAGTATAGCTGATCAAATATAACGAAATTTGATTAAAAATATGACAAGAAAAATAAAACATGTAAAAAAGACGACATATTGGCGTGAAGTTAGCTCACTGTGGGTAGCCCACATTTTCGTCTTTAGTAAAAGGTGGGCTATCTTCAAGCGTGGTTTACGTCTATGCTAAGGTAGTTGATAGTTGGACGATATTGAAAGAATAAAAAAATTATGACAAAAAATAAACGAAAATGGAGAATGCAAATATACTGCGAGGGGCTATTTTGCCCAAAACCTGTGGCTGGGGTAGCTCAGCCGCTCCAGGTTTTTGTTTCACAAGACATATCTTTGTTTTGTTCTTTGAACTAAATATCGTTGCAAGTAATTTATAAACGAGTTTTTTATTAGTATAAATTCGTTTTGATACTTTGTCTTATATTTTATAATTATTCGTAGTAACTTTTGGCATTTTTTTTTGCTTATTATAATTTTCTTTCTGAAGACGAGGTTTCTTTATTCTACTTAAAATATAAATTAATTTTCTTGATTAAAGGATCTATTACCACCGTCATGGTGACCGCACCAACCAGACCAACACGTCCAATCTTTCACTCCCCCTGCGACCAACTCAGTTCCTCTAACTCCCTCTAGTCCTGACAAACCTACTAAACTTCAGGTTAAGCTAATTATTCTCAACTTCTTCTGGTTTCTCTTTACTCTAATTTTAACTCTCTTAAGTTAACTTACTCTAATTCTAATTATATTAGCCTAACTTACTCCAATTCTAACTTTCTCAGCCTAACTTAATCTAGCACTCACCCTCAAAGACGAAGAACCTGTGAGGCCAAAACGAGGGACGACTTTGCTTCCCCAAAATATATAGAAAATAAAATCGTACTTGATGTTATTAAAAATTATACATATCTAAGACAAATTTATTACTACATTGGCAGTTTTTTCAGACCCACACCTTGAAATTGATGTATTGTGAGTTTAAAAAAAAAGAAATATATTAGTAAGTGTCAAGTATTTATGGCACTGAATAAACAAGGAATGAAACTAACTAGATACATATATATAACGGTACTTGGAATAGGTAGGATTTAAGTGCTTTTTTATATCTGATTGCACTCCATCTTATACATTCTAAATTAGTTGAATGTATTGGAACTATTTTACTTTTTCTGAATAAATAACAATAATAATAAGTTGACGACAATGAAATTAGATTTTCTGATTGCTGTTGGCGTCTTTAAAGTTATTGCAAAAAACTTTTTTTATAATTTATTTCGTGGTACCTACAGAAGGTATACTATTGCGGATTTTCGTGGTAATAAAGCTTGAAGACGGCAATAATTTTTCTAATAGCTTTCTCTGTCCTTTAAGACATATGCCAAACTTGGGGTAGCGTTATGTTTCTGAAAATTGCTATAATCCGGTTGAAATCTTTCAATGTTTATAGTGTGACCATAAATAAAGGTTTCGTTTGTTTATATGTCCTTGCTCCCTAGTAATTGCATTGGTTTCCTCATTTCTTCACTTCGGTAAAAACATTTATAGCTATAAAAAGAACAAAATATCTATGTAAGTTTAGACAAGAATAGGTTAAATTGGTATAGTGACAATTAATATTATGTAGTTATAGTTATGTACATATATTATATCCGTTAATATATATATATATATATATTATTACATGTCTTCAGTACTGACAAACAACACTTAATGAAATTTTATAACAAAAACGATAAAGCGAATATATTCTGGTTTAATTCAAAAAAACAGAAATAAACGATATAATAAAACCGCATATTCATGCAGACATCATGTAACCATTTGTCAATTTTTTTTTTATAAACGCATAAACATCATTTACAGATGCTTTCCCAAAATCCTCGTATGTGTATTTACACTTTCCCGGACTCATTTTTATTATTTAATGCAAAAGAGATAGACGAGATCTGCCGATACGCTTACATTACTATTTTTAACTGTAGGTTAGGACTCATTATAAATACTCTATACGTATTTCCATTTCAATTCTTCTCTTAATATCGTTTTTTTCGTCTATTCTTTTTTTCTTTATAATTTTTCGTTTTCTTCATAATTTCCTTTTGCTTTAATATCAATGTCACTTCCACCCGACGTCTCCCGCTAACTTCAATAGGTCCTAGCTTTCCCTGTCGTTGCTCTTTTTATTCCTTCTACTTGGCTCACGAAACACATTAAAAACAGTTGAGGCACTGAATTTCATCACTGAGTACTGGAACATCGCCAAAAATGTTGTGAATGTTGCATTTTCCTTTACTTAGAAAAGATATTAGAATACGTCAACGATATCCACAAAACCGGTTTCACCGGGTTTTTGTTGTTCAGATTTGGAATTAGTGCTTGGTCAGATATTCTTACGACAAACAACTATTTAGAGCTTCAGACCGGCCACAGCAAAGCAATTATTTAGGAAATGTGTAATAAAATACCCTTTGATTACAGTTCGAGCGATAGATTGGATTTTGGGTTTTAGAACTAGCCCACAAGCGCTTCCAATTTATGAATACAGGTCGTCTTATTGCCAAATCTCTTGTCTTATACATTAAAAAATCTCTTCTTATCCAATATGAACCGAATAGGAAATAAATAAGGAAGCAAGAAAATTATATTCGGCCGTGACCGTACTTTATAATATTGACTGGGAGCATTAATTTTTTCTATTTTCAGAATAACAGCGGGAATTTTTATACTGTTTTTGCTGTCGTTTATGAGTAACCAGCATACACCACAGAAAAAAAGGCGTTCTGGTTTTTTGTCGCTTAGGCGCATGGGTGTTGTAAGCGTGTCCTTTGAAAGACTTAGTTAACTTTCCAATTCTTTCGAAATTTCCTACCCAATATCTTCTTTTGGGAGAATGTTTACTACGGATAATACACAGTTGCGCAGAGGGACAGACGGGCATGCTTACTCGCATTCCAAATTTGAAACTGGCCAAAAGTTTATGCACTTTATGGGGTTTTCGAAGCTGATTTGTAGAAGTTACTAAAGTATTAAAAATAAAACTGTAATATTGGATAGAGATGGTCCATTTTTGTGCAGGTACTGCGGCATTGCCTATAGAATAAATGTTCAAAACTTTTTTATTCATGTCGAAAAGGCGTGGTGTTGTGACCTTCGGTAATATTATAGGCGCGTTCTTGGGCCGACTTCAAACAAGAACTTCCAATGTTTCTGCCAAATGACAGGAGAATATTTACAACAGACATTACACAGACAAATAGGCGGACATTCTCAAAACTATTTAGAATTTGATGCCGTTCAAGAATATATATACTTTGTGTGGTGTCTGAAGATTCTTTGTAGGCATTGCAAACATTAATAAGGTTGGATTGTTGTATTTCTCCATCTGTAAGACTCCTGTAAGACTCCATCTATTTCTTTAAAATAAACCCAAGCCTTCATGTCATAAAATGCTTACTTGAAAGCTTAAAGCTAATCGAATAACCATGAATTTTAATAAAAATTTAACATTGCCCGCCAAATGAAATGTTCATCCAATATTCGTTGTGATTTAAGATATATTTTTCTTCTCCTCTCTCCGTATATGTTTCTTCGTCTCTCATCATCTGCGATTTTTTTGTTTATATTTATTTATCTTTTCATTTTTATATGCATACTTTTTATGTAGGAATATATGTAGATGTACGCAACATTCTTTCAAAAGATAACAATGAAAATGGATTTTTGAGTAATGGCTGTTGTTGTCGTATGTATGTCCGCTGTATTTGTTTTTGTTACTGTTTGTGCTGCTGTTACACATGACAAGTAAATGCTAAACCCACATCACTCTATCACTATACCAAAAAAGAAATAAATAAATAAAAAAAATAAAAGAAATAAAAAAAGACAAAAAGTTGAAATGTTAAACTGATAGACAGAAACACTGTACATGCACACACAAACGTCGCCTACAACTTTGCAATTGTTGAACGATAGCAATGGAAGCGGCGAATTTTTGGTTCCTTTCCTCCTTTCCATGTTTACTCGTCGCTGCTATTTAAGTATAAAAAACGGACTTCTATTGAAGTTATTATGATTGTTGTTGCCGTTTTTAATAATTTTTTTCGAAATAATAATTATTTTTATGCAAGACTTTCTGACGATTGTTAGTGCTAAAAAGATTGTCAATGTTAAGTATTTAAAAAAATGTCATTAAATTTGAAACACATAGAAGAAACGGCCACAGTAGATGCAAAGAATAACAGTCACAAAAGGACGACGTTTGTCACTGATTAACAGTCAATCCTCCTTTAGTCACAATGTGAATTAAAAATATCAGCGATTCACTTGCAAGCTTACTGTAACATACGTCAAATGTAACATTATATTTTTTCCCTACATATACCGACTAGTGCACGCATCTATTCCGGCTTCACTTGTCGGGCAACGATTGGTTCTAAATTCTGCTCTCCACATTCAATGTGTACTCAAAGTCAAAAAGGTAGATAGGGTAAAAAGAGAAGAAAGGTTTAAATGGTCACGGGCAGCAAACACTTCAAGCGGGAAAGACAAGAAGGACGTTTGGGTTCATTTTGGCAACTGACCTATTATGATTCCGCTTTGGGCGACGCCACTCTATTTAGTCTCTATATCATTTTTATATAAAAAAATTTAAAAGATGACGCGAATTAAATTTCAAGAAGGAATATATATATATATATATTTATTTTTTTTAATCAAATTTAATTCCAATTGAAAAGTTCTTACGTGAGTTGAAGTTCTTATATAAGTTGAAGAGTGTGTTGTATAAGAATACAACAATAATTGATAATTCATTATTATTATTATTATTACTATAATTTTACACTAATGAAATAAATTCTTAGACTAAAAAAAAAGACATCGAGCGCTAGAAACGTAGGCTATCGGTTCTAATTTATAAAAGATATTCGGCCTAGTAGTTTTGATAAAGTAATACATTTTATTGATATTCTGTTCTGTAGTTGATTGTAGAATGTCCATAGGGCTAATCGTTCCAAATGCAATACTTCTAGCCAAAGCAGTCAAAGTTAAGGCAGTCACAGAGAATGTGCTTTATAGTAAGAATTTGTCCAGAATTGTAGATTGGGGAGGAAGACTTCTTCAAGATGCATTGATGAATTACAATTGTATGAGCGAAGCGAATTTTCGAAAATGTTTGAATTTCGATTTTCTCAACATTTGATGCATATAAAGGTGGAGTTATATAATTGAGGGTTAATAAAAGAGTAGTGCTGATGATGATATTGTAGATTTCCTTCTGTCATTTTCTCTTTAACTTTTCTTCCATTGCATCTTTGAAGATCTAACTTTTCCATGACATCACTCAAAATTAGAGGTGCAGAAGCAGCATATTTCGCCGCTCGATAAGCCTGCTTATTTCCCATTAAACCGATATGACTAGTTACCCATAATATTGTGACGAGTTTCCCTAGGCGGGGTATGACTCAGTCAATCCAGGATTCGTTGCAAGAAAATTTAGAAAAATAATCAGGACCTTCGGGGGGAATGGTGTTTAGTTTCCTAGATTTATTGTTTCCTCTTTACTGGATAGAAGTACAGCAATTTGTGTAGAACTGGGCTATGGCAAGGAACCAGCCAGGTGACCCGACTTGTCGCGCTATTACCGTTTTGCTTTTTACTTGCGGGGTTAGAACTTTCACTTCCTTTTCGTTTCGCTTTTAATACCGCGGGGCGCTAAAAGAAAAGAACCGCGTTCGTTGCTAATGTCATAGCTGCCTTGGCCCGAAGGTTCGTCCCTGGTTGGTGTGTGAGTCCGAAAATAATGAAAAAAACGTCTCTCAGTTCTTCAGGGATGGCGATTAAGCTAAACCAGCACATCCCCTATCCGTAAGTCAATGGTCCTAAAAACTCCTTCAGGGATGGGGATTAAGCTAAACGAGCACATCCCCTACCCGTAAGTCAAAAAAAAAAACTCTTAATAAAAGTCAACTTGTCGATTTGTCCGTGGGCACTTATCTCCTTAGACGGCTATGACACCAAAATGAACGAGTCTGTGCGATGCGCTGTTCTTTTATAGCCTGAGTCTCGCTCGCTTGTCCTGTTGCCAACATGTTCTGTGTGTTTACATATGCTTAGGTAGCTTAGGTTGGCTGCAGTCACAACCTTAGTTATGACTTGCATGATCCTGCTTATATATAACTTGATATCCCTTACATCTAGGTTATTATTATGTTTGTTCAAATTTCGACGCAACAGGCACCCAGGTACCAAATCGCGTGATTCAATCACCGTTAGGTATGTGAGTGCTTGTGCCTTCCTCTACCACTGTGTTTGCATATGCTTGTTTGCTTTTTTTTTTTGTGTGTTTCTACATGTGCGATCGTGTCTTTGTACATTTTGTGTAAGATTGTGTGTGTGTTTGTGCTCTTTGCGCGTACGGGTATTGGTGTGCATTGCTATGTGTGACCCTAACGTTTATTTGTTTTGTCTGATCGTATATTCATAAGGGTTTCTACCTGATTATATATCCTAACGGGGTTTATGCAGTAATGCGCATTCAGATTTCTGTATGTTACTATGACCTAACAGTACTATAAAATGCTATGCGTGATTCTTTGGGTATGTGCGTTTGCATGAGCGAGTATGCTTATGCATTGCGTAGCATAAGGGTTTCTGTATGCTTAAATGACCTAGCGGGATTTATACCGTAATGCGTATTATGTAAGCGTTTCTATCGTTCGCTTATACAATTTTAAGGCAGACAGAATCCATGGAGGTTTAAGACCAAAATAGCGGAAGACTTTCAAGGGATTGTTCAATTCGTTTACGACGTACAACAAAAGTCAATTGCAGATAGTGACTTTCGAATTTTCTTCGCAACAATATTCTTTCTCACGTCTTCCCCGACAATAGATTTGTTTGAATTAAGCTGCTTGGGGACTATTTTAGCTTTTAACCCAAAAAGTTTATAATTGATAATATGATTTTACCTTAAGAGAGGGGATTTTTTTTATATTAAATCAAGTTAATTTTTTTTTTTTTTTATAACTTAATTTATTTGTAATGAGAGAAAAATCAATAAAATTAAACAATTCAGATGACGTTTCCCTGATGATGCGCATAATCGGTGAACCGGGCGTTTTTATTGGCCAAAACAGGTTTGCTTTTAACCAAGAATTTTCGTTCGATTTCAAATTTAAACTTCAGGATGAAAACCCCGGGCAGTTTTCTTGATTGTTTTTATAATTTACATATATTAATATTATTTGGTATCCTCAATAATTCGATATATTAAATACGTCAAGAAGTCCATAATTGTCACGATTTTTATTACATTTTGGACGCGTTTTCATAACCTTACCGCCAAAACTTACGTAACGAAATTATTCCTTCAGCATCAAAAACTGACGGACATAATGTTTCCTTTTTCCCAAAATGTTACCTCATTAGTCTTTGTTTTCAAAAATGTCTTTATGTTCTTTAAAACAAACTTTTTAATTCTACTATTTGTGAATGTCTGTCATAATTTTACTACCTTTTTTTTGTTTAACTGTTTTTATTTTTTTTTTCCACCAGAGATCATAACTCCAACTGCTTTGAAGATAAAACTTTTTTTTTCTTTCTCTATGAAAACTTGATAAGAATAAAAAAACAGAATACTGTCTTCACAACACCAAGCAATTGATGCAGTTGCTTTATAAATACTAATAATACGTGTATATATGTTCGGAATGCTCAATTTTCTCAAAACAGAGGCAAGAAGAAGAACAAGAGAATCGTAGACCACCTTTAAATAAATGGCCAGTCCCCTTTAATTAAAAGAAGCGTCCTTAAAGAACTAATGAAAGCAATCAATAGCAAAGGTGTTGATATGCTACGACACCTATTGCACATTAATTTTGCATGGATATATGTAGCGTCAGGAAGATGGACGCGCCTTATATTGTCCACGCAACAGACTTTCACCTATTCTGGATTCAACTTGCTCAGCTCATCCATTGGTTAAATATAGGATAAATAGAATCATTTTTCACGCCAGGGGCAATAAATTCAATCCTAAAGGCAACTATTGAGTCAATCAAAACACCAATATATTTTTGTCAATCTTTTGTAAAAAAATAGAAGGTGTTGGAAAAAAATGTAGGCAACTGCAGACTACGCTGTAGACAGCTTTCAGTAAATCCTAAACAGAACAATTTTATGCTCACAAAATTGTAAAGAACCCCTACCTACTCTAGACGGCTGAGGAAAAATTCAGCCTTCAGATCTGAAAAGAAAGAGCTATACAATTAGTATTGAATGTTCTACCTTACGAAATAAATTACTTTGTTAAGGATCCTTGTTGCAATAATGAATTATTTAAGATAATTTCGATATTTCCAGATGGAACTAACATGTTAAATATACAGCTGGCTTGAAATGGGTATAATATGAAAATACTGATAGAACTGAGATTAACAGATTTGCAACAAGGTAGTTTCTTGTATTTTCGGATGAGATATTCGGCACAAATGTTAAAAAAATTGCGCGAACGTATCAACAAACTCAACTAACTAACTATGAAGTTAATAATGATAACTTTAGTGGCTAAGGTAATTGAATCTGTATCTAGCCAAATAGTTAACGAAATAGTAGTACGCAGATCCACTTTTCACGACTTTTTTGAAAGCTTTATTTTTTACTTTATTGAACCAAGGCAAGCAAGTGCCTTAAAGTGGCGATTAACAAGTGCAGAAATAACTAGGTTTAATACCTTTTGACACGAAGACATTAGGGTTCCCATATTCCCAGCAGTAAGAACTGATAATTTGTGTCAGATATAAGATTTAAGCAGTCCAATATTGGGTTTATTAAAATCGTATTGTATATTTGATCTAAAGGGGTTTAACATGTTAGTGTTATTCAAGTGGTCATCTCACTCGTAATGAAAGGGCAGGATGATGCAGCGATTTACAACTATTTCCAGGAAATTAGCAAAGCAAAGATTTAGCAGTCTACCAATTACAAGTATAGCTGTATTGAACAAAGTTTCGGTCAAATAATTCATCGAAAAATACATTAGCTCTCTAAGATGTTGAAGTCGGGACTATGTATTCATCAGATTTAATGATGACAGATCCAAGCACAGTCGATATCAGTCAGAGAAGAAGTGGGCCAACATGGATAGATATATGCGAAGAGGGATATGAAAGACCGCAAGCTAAGTCTTTTACACGGAACGGAAAGTGAGTGCTCTAAGTAGGGACACTTATCGACCATCATTTTAATTTTTTCAAATTTTCGCACATAATTTCTTATTTTACGAATATTCTTGTCTCCATCAAAAGTTTATAGAAACCTGCGTCTCGTTTCCTATGCTCTGGACATAACCAAAGTAATGCTTTCAATAGATCCAGGACTACGCAGCACGACCAGTTATACCTGCATATTTCGTATGACTGCAAGGTGTCGAAAGCTAACTTATGATGATCAGAGTCGGGAACTGTTTTGGGTCGATTTGGTGCAAATAAGCAATACAAGGCAGCAGACGAAATAGAAGTTATGAAGAAAGAAAATACATAAAAGTTTATCAGATATTCGCAATGATCTCTTAGCCTGCAAAATTTGCACTATCAAAAATGCAGTAAATCAAAGCTCGATATTTCAACATATATCGCAATTTTATAATTTTTTAGCCCTTGAAATTGTTTAAAACAATAAAATAAAACAAGAAGAACAAAATTTATAGGCACAAAATAAAAAAATACGACCACAGTACGCACCGAGTTGCCAAGCTATTACTAATATTATTTGTTTTTTTTAAATAATGACAGTGATACTAGTAAATTTGTTATGTTTCAATGTACATTTGTTATTGGGGCACAGAAAGACGACGGAAAGCATTGTCAACAATGTTGCATAAGTAACCAATTCATATAACTCACTAGGAGAACCTTCATTATCATTGTGGCTTCGAGCGAAACGCATGCTAACGCGGGAAGCCGTATCAATTATCAGCTTCGTCGCGAACGAAAATGAACTTTCAGATACGTAATGGGTCTGCAGACAAAGAAAAAAATTATTTTCCAATTCTCAATCGCGGCAAAAATTTTTTTGAAGGATCTAAACATCAATGGCTAGAAAGCATTTAAAAGCAACCTTTAAATAAATTAAATATCTACCAAACTAAAGCAACTGCAGTTTGAAATAAGGCTGATAGCCAGTAAACCGGTAAATCGCTCACGAGAGCACAAAGCGCTAATTGGAAAAAGCAAAATGGCATTTGCATGTGAAAGTGTCTATATATTAATTAGTTATAAATTCATTTTAAATAATTTTCCGCAATTATGTAGCCGGTATAACTAATAAAATAGCAATAAAAAGAAGAAATTTTGGAAATTTTTTAAGACTTGAACGAAAACACGATCACAACGCGCGCGTAGAGTTACCAAATTCTACTCATAACTATAATTCTGCTGCTATGGAAGAAAATGATAACTAAATTAAATACCATCTTCTCAGGGAATGTTATTAGCATTAGCGACAGATGGTAAGACATCGTCCAATTCCGTCAATTTCCTGGGATATAATTTAGGCCACAACGCGAGACGCATCAAGCGAATAAATGGGACAATAAGGTGTAATTCAAATAGACTCTCATTTTCTCCGCACATTTTCACTCAATTTATGGTTTGAATCCGATTATTTCAGCAAGGGCGCTATTAACGCGGATAACTTCAGTGAACATATCGTCAGTGATCAATTAAGTAATAATAGCCAGTGAATAATTTTGAACTCCTAGCGGCGTTTCGTAAAGTACAACTAGTTCGCCAAAAGCAAATGGTCTCTCGTTCGTTGTACAGCATAATGTAATGAATCTTAATATGCTGCTCCTTTGAAAGTTGCTCGTGTCTCTTGCGTCAACTACACGCACCTCACATAACCCCGATAATTTAGGGCCAAACTCTTTTTTGACTATTTACTCAAAGACTTAGGCACATAATATACAACAGCAACCTCACCGACTGCAACGCGCTTCTCTAGGATTAAAAACGTGGATACGAAATTTGTGTAGTATATTTGTCTCTTAGAGCACAATACGACTGTCTTGAAATTATAAATACTTTTCGATGTTATTGTTCCCCGACTTAACCAAGGTTTTTGATAGAGTTTCTTAGATCCCGCAATTTGAATTATCGAAGTCAGTGGTCTCAATGGTACCTGCCAGATCGTTGCAAACTGTGGTTTAGGCTATGTTATGAGACATGAGAGGCACGTACCGGTGTTTCTGAGGGTGTAATTATCGTTCCATCGATTTTCGCTCCCCAGATATCTTCAATATGTTTAACCTAACCTCATGTAAGACTTCCTCGTCGATATACCAATTGTTTTGAAAGCAATTAACACAAAAACGAAAACGAAATTCAAAGCGAAGATTACTAATACATGCCATGATATTCCGACTATCGTATCTACTACAATATAGATTCAACCCTATAGACAGGTGGTATCAATATTGACGTTGTTAGCAACTTAAAATAAGTAGTTGTGATATTAATAAGAAACTTATGTTCCCTAAACGTCTAGAACGCTCTGCAAATTAAAACTAGAATGATCAACATCCTAACTATGCCTCTGGTATAACACTCTAGAAATCATCCGTTTCACGACAACGTCAAACTTGACAAAAGTTATATGGGAAGAATAAGTAAATGCACATTCTCCTTACTTCAGATTACGTAGTAAATTTCTTCCACAACTGCATAAAATCCTTTTCGTCATTTTCTCAACTTTATGGATATGATTCAAACGGAAGTACGTAAAGATCTATTTAATCTCTTCTTCTTTATCAGATCTATCTCCAAGTTGCTTTCATTTCAGACAAAGGTATTTAGAACATGCAACACTCTTGATTCTCGCGGCTAATAATGAGATTAGTATTAATAGTTTCAATAATGCATATGTGTTAATAAATAAATAAACTTATAATAATTATTCTTCTATATCCATCAACACTTGTAGCACAAGGATTTACCAGGGATGAACGTAATACCCAGAAAGATCCTCCTTCTTTTGCTTGTCCGTCTGACGTCCGTCCACGCAGTCTTGTGTTGAATTTACAGCACGGAATTTGTAAGATATTTTCATGAAATATTCTGCCGTGACGTGTTTTGACCCGAAGACGTTATTAAAACTAGTTGGGATCGGACCACATTTTCGGCCAATAAGCACAGCATGCCTTATTTTGAAAAGTCGAAACATGGCTGAATAGTAGTATTTCCGCATTCTGAAATGATGTAAAATGTGCAGATTGAATATGACAATTTCTTAAACCCCTTCTATATAACCGTTCCTAAGGGAACGATATCCTTTTCTATAAATTCGTAAACAATAGTAGTTTCAAAATTATCCTTTCGTAATTTAGACTACGCACGTTTATTCTTTGCATCGCACCTCCCATTTATTTACCTATTTATCAATGAAACTCAACTAAAATATTTTAGGAGTCGCATTCAATTGACTCTTATAATCAAGCGTCTACTAATTATTATTAAAAATTAGTATAAAGTATATAAAGATCTATATAATGAAAGGGACCAAAAATCGCAAACAAAATAAAATAACAACCCATGTATAAATAAATAAGAAAGAAAAAAAGAAAAAGCATGTACACAGCGGCACACCCACAATCGGTACAGATCCAAGTTGCAAATGAGCCCCTAAAAGATTGCAAACAGGCAAAAGCTTGGCAACCGATAACAGTAAACAATGCCAGTTAATTTTCGAGTCATAGTGTGATATTAAGATTGCCAGTTGAATACGACGTAGGCAAATCTCGTGATAAATACCAAGAATATTTCCACATTTCCCAAGTGACGGTAATGATAACAGAAGCAACCTATTTTCATAGGAAGAAAAAAAGACAAGCGGATCCCAACCCAAATTCCTAAGGGCAAAAGCAAGAATAGCTTTTGAATAGATTCAATTGAATCTACATAATATCTACAGAAAGGAGAGCACACAACAGAAGCATACTCAAATATTGGTCCAACTGAGCACATGTATAGCCTTTTTGTAATGTAAGGATCCTTCAAGTCTTTGGACCAACTCTCAATGAGATCAAGCGTGGACGTAGCTTTACTTAAAGAGAGCTCAATGTGGAAATCAAAACGTACTCTTTGGTCCATAAAAACGAATGGACGAAGCAACGTTTTTCGACTTGTGCGAATCAATGAAATACTCAGTATTTAATGGCGTCCTCCTTGAGAAAGGAAGCTTCTTGCATTTTTTTGGAATAAATTTCATAAAATTTAACAAGCACCATGTAATCAAATTATTTAAGCCAATTTGAAGCTGATGCGTTTCCCATTCCAAGGAGAAGGAAGAAGATAGTTTAGCATCGTTGGAATAACACCAAATAGGTCGACAGAGCTAGGAATCGCCATCGAATTAGTTATCAGATACGAATAGTTAGTAGTTAAACTGGAATTAGCAGCTGAAAAATTTCTTTGGAAATAGTTAGCAAAGAGATTTGAGGTTTCAATATCATCAGAGTATTCATAGCCGCGGAGATTTTTTTCTTTGGGAGTTGACAAACTTAAAAAAATATTTAGAATTAATAAGCAGTGAGGATTTTCTCAACTAGCAGTATCTGCAGTAACATTGGTGGTCGGGGTAATCAAATTTACGCTCTGCGGCAGAATAGGCGAAATAGTCGTAAGCAGACCCACTTTTAATAAATTTTTTGAAAAGTTGATTTTTCCTATTTTTGCAACATTTAGCTCTCTTGTTAAACTATGGCGGGCACTTGCTTCGAGGGTGAGGTTGCTCGATCGCAACGGATGCAGAAATAGCTAGATTTAATACATTATAAAACGGTGATAGTGGGGTTTCAGTATTCCCAGCCGAAAAATGGAGCATAATGTGTGAAAGATGAGATTTCAACAGAAAGTTGGATTTGGAAGGTTAGTGTGGTTACGGATCATCATCCCTGTAACAAAAGGAAATACAAGTTGCTGGATCAGCATTGATATCGAAGCCCAGGTAAACTAAAAGGTAGACATCGACTTACAACTATATCTGCGAAATTGGCAAAGCGAAAATCTCGAAGTCTAGCCATTACAATTAGTAGTACGGTTGAATTGAACTAAATTACGATCAAATAGTTCATTGAAGAACGTGGGAGAAAGGGGAAAGTTCCGTATAAAGGTTTATTGGTGATTTAATCAATCCATCCTGAAAGCCAAGAGCGAATTGTCAAAAGTTCCGACGTATGTAAATCAGGCTTTAAGCAAGTTTCAGTGAAGGCCAAACAGGAAAACTCCGTGCTTACTGTATTTGGGCGAATAGAGCGAATTTTTGAGTTAAGGCCCCTAACATTTTGGTAAGTGAAAGTTACGTTGCCTGGAGAAACACTTACTTTTCAAGAGTGGAAGAGCTATCGACTTATTACAGGGTCTATCGCGAGGAATGAATTTCTTAATTACGAGTCCAACTGTCCGCAATGGTTTCTTTAGCAAAATTACCATGGTTCTAGCACTAGGTTGAAATGGATTCAATTTAAAAATGCTTACACGCTTCAAGCTGACGGATGGGACTTTTGCAACCAGATAAATTTTATGTTATGCTCAGAGGTCATATGCACGTGTGTCATGTCTCGACTAGAATATCGCTTTTATGGAGAGTACTGCCGTCAAGCAAACGTCGTCCGTATTAGGAACGGTAGGATTCGTAGACATAGAATTTGGACTTGCCGAGAATATAGAGGCGATGACCACACAAGCACGTGCAGTTTCTGCGACATGCCCAGCATGGTGAGCAGCGGACACATCTGAGCAGCCAAAGGCAGAGGCGAATTTTTAATTTTTTTAAATATTCTTTGGAGATGTAGATAGAGTAGCCTGAAAGGCAGCACTAGGAGGAGATACCCTTGCCATTTCAGCATAGCTAAAATGAGGAGGGTCTTCCAGCTTATTTGTAACGTTTTTGTTACTGGCTGCCACAACGATGGGGGAAACGCTAACCTTATGTGTAGGCAGGGATGGAGCAATCACATGAGTCGACGAATCAAATTTAAGCGAAGACGGGGATGAAGTACCATATGCTGCACTACAAGTTGGCCTTATACAGGCTGAAGGAAAAGATGGGTGCTCTAGGTTACAACACCCATCGAACAAAGCCGAGAATTTCGCTTAATTCAGGAAACCCACCCCTTGTCTCCGTGAAGGGCTCATAAAAGGCTATATCCCGCTTCCTGCAGTCGAGACATGACCAATGTTATCCTTTCGAGGGATTTAGGACTGCGTCTGCCGCACGGTCACTGACACCTTTTTATATTTTTATAGTTAATTAAGCTTTAAACGCATATGAACCAATAAAAACAAGATAAAGAAAAGAAATTGGAAAATTTGTTTACGCAAAGTAAAACAGTAAGACCACATCGCCCGCGGGCAGTTGCCAAACTAATGGATTCTAATGTAAAATAAGCTTTTATATGGCAAAGGTGACCAGCTTTGTGATATTGCATAATGAAAATTTGGTCATAAAAGTGGCTTAACATAATATTTAATTGTATGAAAGTATGTATGAAAATCAGGTAGAGCTATTTTTTTGACCCCACCACCACATACGAGCTCTCATGAAAGACGACCAAGCCTTTTCTGTGGTTTTTTATGACGAAAACAATTGAGATCATATTTGACGAGTAACTTAACTAAGCCATACCTAACCCACGTTAGTTGACGTTTTGAGCATTCTCTAATATCAGAGCTTTCAATAAAACCATGACTTCAAAGTAGGAATGGTGAAGTGACGAAGTGGAGTATGGTATCTAAAATAAAAAATTGGTTTGTATAAAGTTTTTATATATTAACTATATAAGCACTGAAATGGAAATGAAAAACATTTGTTTTAAATTATTTTTGTAACATTGTTTAAGCTATTTGAAGCGCATTACACACCACATCGGTCTTAAAATGTGCCATAACCTTCGATGTTCAAAACGATGACGCACCTAAGAGTGAGTATGATTACTGTATGACTACTTTAACAAACGAACAAAACAGAGGGACACAAACATTTCAATATAGTAAGATGATTATTAAGATAGTAAGCTTCGCCTACTTCTCAGTTCATTCTTAAGTCTTGAGTATGAAATAATTATATTTAATACCTCGACTTGAAACTTGTATTGATTTATTTTAAATAAATTTTCTTTGCATGAAAACTGTAATAAGTGAGGTTCTGCGATTATCTACTACGCAACACACTTTTCACCGCAATTTCACTTGTTTAGTTAATTTTTTGCTCATTTTTTTTTTCCTATTTTGAAATACGCAAGCGTAAAACAATTTGTAATTGGTGCTGGCAGTTGATATGCTTTAAAGAGAAACAAGCTCTTTTCAAACTAAATATTCGCAGCGCCTGTTGCTCTTAATACTAACTAATGCGCCCTGCATACATTATGAGTTTTTTATTGTTGTTTGTGGCTGTCGATGTTGTTTTATATTGTTGCAACTGCTTGATGTTAATCTTTTTTTTTTTTTGAAAGAAATTGAAAAAAATATTGAAATTTTAATGTTTGCGTTGTTTCCCATGGGCAGCGCAGCGCAAGATTATATTTGATAGCAGTTGCAACACAATTATAAGTTGAAAAAATCAGAGAGAATTAGGATACAGAAAACAATGTTACACAAGCACGATTATTATTAAATGACGGAGAAGCTTTTACAAATTAAGTTCATAACGGGATTTTCCAGCAACAATAGCAATCGGGCTTTTCCTACTTATTTTTAAGCAAAACAACATTCATCCTCTATATACGCCACGCATTGTCGTTAATAACAAAATAATTTAAAAAATATGCAATGGGGATAACGTTATCCGTTTAAATAAATACACTTAAAGTTTTTCTACAGAATGGGATCTGAGTTAAAAACCTAATAATATTGTCGAACGAGGTCAGCTTTATCAGCTAAACCTTTTCAGTGTTCATGAGTTCATGGCTTTTTCAGTTGAAGGTGGTTTCGAATGACTAATATAAGTACTCGATAAGTTTCAGCCGCAGTTCGATATAACGAAGTAAACGCTGGTGGCAACCACGCGTTTTAAAGACCGCAAAAAACAATAATTTGACAGTGTTTCAATTTTAATTAAAACATGTTATATTCTTTCCATACTTAACATCCTTTTTCAATTCCTATGGTAAAGTAGAACTTCGCTCATTGCAGAAAAGTAACGTCATCGCCATATGTTTGTGTGACTTCAACCGTCGTCATTGTATTTAATTGTATTTATTATAGACGTTAAGCGGCTTTTGCCTGGTATGTCGTCCCGAGAATTTAATGAATTTTCTACGTTATATTTGATTATTCCTTCTTTGAAATTCTACGATGTCTTCCTGTAGATAGATAGGACCTATATGTATCTTTTTTACGAAGTTTTAGTATTTCATATGCCAGTGCATGAACGGAACGGCACCTACCACCGACACTTTGTGATAGACATGTCAAAATTATGATATATGCTGACGAAATCTAAAATGAAATGTATAATGAAAGAAATTAAATCAATTGTTTCAGTGAAGTGAAAATAATTTACTTTATGTGTACTTTATGTACTTTCTAGACGGCTCGTTGCTTAACTTCGTTTAAACGTAAGGTCTTTCTTAGGTCTTTCTATAAGACTGTTTGTTCATTATATTCTCCTTACCTTCTGCTTGATGATTGCAGAATCCGATTTCAAACAAACATGAGAAATAAAAAGACAAAACAAATAGAAAATTCTCTAAGCACAGTTTAAAGGTTTTTGTATTGTTGTTTCTGTTGTTGTTACTATAACTTGTTGGTCTGTTATTAATATAATTGCTTTTGCTTTGTTTATAATAATTACTGGAGATGTAGGCAGACGTGCACAGGCTCATTCAAGACTTTGGACAAGCAATTCAGTGAATGTAAATTAAGCGCAATTAGTTTTAAGACAGAAAATGTCAGTCACCAAATCACTCATTCAGTTACTCATTCATGCATTAAATTTTATTGTTTGCTTGATTCTAACTTGTATTTGGATGTATGCGTATACTAAAACATATTTGAAATTGCCTGCTGGTTTGTGCTCGCTTCAGTCTGGCCTTTCGTCCGTCTCTTTTTTGGTCCTTTGCATATGTTTCATGGCTATCGTCTTCGAGTGTCGATAGCTTTGATTTTACATTAAAGCAAGTCTTATTCGCTCTTATCTTTTGAATACATGAAAGAAGTGCAAAAAGCAATAACAAAGACCAAAGTAACGTTAAAAACAACGTTAGTTAAATATACCAATTTGAACTTTGCTCACAGCTCACAGTCTAATTGTAATTTAATTTTCAATTAGCAAGCAAACTATAAAATGTACAAAGAGTTAACACAATCATAGTAACAACAAAAGTTTACGACAACAACAGTTGCAGCAGGAGTAACATCGATTGCAATCTAATAAATTATGCAATACAAAAATATAAGCAAAGCTAAGTAGCGGTAGCAGCAGAAATATAAACAAAGTAATCAAGTCTTACGAAACCATGAACAAACAGATGAAAGCAAGTGTATCAATCAATTTGATCAGCACATTGTTGTTGTTGCTGCCAGAAAAGAAAGACAACCGTGTCTACTTCTCTAAGCACAATGTGATACAAACTTTTTAACATAAACATGCAAATGCTTTACAAATAAAGAACAACGTTGTTGCCAGAGGAAGATGTTAAGCGCAATTTCAACCTCTACAGATCTGGGGCTTATGTGCAGGAGGCAGAAAAATTTTTTCCATTCACCACAGCTTGCCTTTTTCCACTTTTCCTATAAACAATGCAAAGCTAGAGCATAAATCTAAGTTACGTTATTGAATTATCGAATTTCTCATTCAAAACCATTTATTATACTTAGGATTCCTTTGTTTGGATAAGACACTACTGCACATGCTAGGAGGCTACAAGCCTTAGAAACGCTTTTATATTATTCATTTCGGCAAGACCCACACAAACCAACAACGTTAAGTTTATGATGTGCCCTTCCTGTATATATGCTTCACTCATTTATACCTTTATTCCAATTACTCTTTTGCCCATCATATTTTTCATGCCATGCTTCACTCGATACATTTATGTTTTATATTTTCCCTTTATTTTTTACTTGCAGCCTGTTGGCATTTATGCTAAGAAGTACGAGTGGGCTGCCCGTCCTTCAACACCGTCCGGTGGTAGTTTACATTTGGATCTTCATCCGCCACCTATGCAGATTGGCGGCGATTGTTCGTTATGGATTCGTTCGGCCACATTGGATTTTGATGACGGCCTTTGGGAATGTCAGGTGACAGCAAGTGATTTCACAACGCAGGATGCTTTAACAAGTCAACCAGTGCGATTGGTTGTTCGTGGTAAGTCTGATTAAGTGAAGACTTCTTATGTCTTTCACCCGTACATTCACAAAATTTATGCATTGTTGTTTTCGTCGCACGTTTAAAAACTAAAAAATTAATTTGTACAATTATCAGCATAAGCAATGAGTGTGATCGCAATAATAGTTACAAAAATCATAGTAAATTGCAGTTGGGAGTAGTATATAAAGTGAGAATTATTAAGCTCTTGGGGTGATTGTCGAAATGCTAGAATAGATTTTTGACAACAGCACGGAATGCTGAATTAAGGAGTTATAAGTATGGAAATAGAAAATTTAAGGTTCAATTTTACTCCTAAGGCATTTTGCTATGACATTGCGTTTACGGAGTTGGGCTCTAAGCCTTTACTTTCAATATACGCAGGTTTTAATCCATTTCCAGCATCAAATAGATTCGATGTCCTAATTTTAACAACACTATCAACCTGGTCGAAATAGCTACAACCCCCATGTCCCATCTCTCTATTGTGAACAATTCTGTTTCCAGCGAGCCTTTTTGACAAGCTTACAAAGAGAACATAATATGAAAATCCAACGGATGGGTCGCCTGAAAAGGTTCGTTTTAACTCCTTTGTTTTAAGTACCGTAAAAAATAATGCGTCAGCTACTGTTTTGTGACCTTGCGTATCCTTTTCCCAGCTCATTATAAGATGTATGCCGCGTTGATTAATATCTCGCACACTTTCAGTGGGGGAGTGGTGCCAGTGTCCAGTTTTACTTTCTTGTATCGCGGAGAAGGGCTGAACTCCGCCTACGATGTTAAGCTTCAGATCAAGTTTTTCTCTTATATCACATATCGGCGGTTCTAAATGAGCTTTGTAGACACCTGCAGTTCTTTTGAAAAACCCATCCTTCTTCTTCTTCCTAAAGTTTTAATTGTTATTGTATTACGAATTCCAATGTCGCCTTATAAAGAACCGATGTTCGTTCGTTGTTAACGCCAGAGTTATATTCGCCGGTTTATTATAGGCGTTCGTGGAAAATTACTTTGATCTTGGGGTAATCACGTATGAAAAATTTAACTTTCGATTTTTTGTTAAGCTATTTGACAAAAACGGTTGAATACCAAAACGAAAGCTAACTTTAAGCTACGCGATTACCACCTTTAGCTCACCCACACGTATTTCCCAAAAACTATCAATCTTCTTCGAAATAAATGACTTTGTTTTGCTTTACTTCGAAGTTATTGACCAAAAGTAAACCTTGTTCACAACTATTTATTTCGTACTTTAAAATAATACAAAACTGTACTAAACCAGCTGCTTCTATTATAAACAAATTCATGGGCCTCTTTTTTTTGGAGGGAGAAAAGCAACAGAAGGATTATTAATAATATTTGAACAAACTGTTTAAGCATACAAAACTTGTTGATAGAAAATGAAAAAAATGGAAAGTCCGGTGACAATACCATTCTCACAAAGTATAGTTACTGTAAAGACTCTGCACAATCGCCAATTTAAAACTAAACAATTCTTTTAATCTTTGTGACTTTCTTTCTTGTTTTAATAAAACATATAAAGCCTTTTAGAAATATTCAGTTTTGTATGTTTGGTTAGTACTTGAATTAAAACGTTCTATTCTCGTCGTTTCCAAGGGAAAAAGACACCTTTTACTAAACTACTACTTTCAACTATGCTTTAAATTATTTTATCAAAAATCCAGCACTTTCCCTCATAATGTTATTTTAAGCATAATGTGCAAACTGCAGCTTCGGTGCATGCCATTTTTAGAAATAGTTTTTCGAGAACTTTGTTATGCAGATAGGTTTTATTGCTGGGGCGTTGGATAAGGTTCCGTTGTTTCCCAGCTGACGGCGTTATCAGACTTTGATTAGAAAACAAAAGGACTCTCCACGAAGAATTCTTGTTAAAATTTAAGACGGACTGCGTGAGAAAAGGCACTGTGCATCTTTTAGTAGAACTAAAGCACACAGTATACACTGTGAAGTAATGTTGAATATCCACGTTTTTAATTTAGAAACAAAAAAACACAATACCAACACGTAAATTCTAAAAATGCGTATACATTTCTGTGACTTAGCAGACACATTACTTACTCATGCTTTTGTTTGCATTCTTCATTATATTTTATGCGCGCATTACTTAACAGTTAAAAATACCTAATAAGCATCCTCTAGTCAAATTTATATTGTTGTCAATTTTTTTTGTTGCTTTATGTTATAATGATCCACGTCGCAGGACCTTTTTTTGGTCCTACACATAGTTGTAATCATTCCCATGTATTTAAAATAGGATAAGTATATTTTATTTTCCACTTATATGCTTTTGTAGCATGTAGCTTGTTATTCTCGTGTGAGTATCATAGGGATGCTGTAAGTAAGAACGGTATGGAACGGTAATATCACATTCGACATAAGTTAGCTGACATATTTCGAACGTGATGAACTAACCGATTGGCAACGCCAATTCGATTTTGAACAGGAGCACATTGAAGAAGTAGATTGCACATCCTCTTCCTCCTGGATCGAACCGCCGACTAAGTAACACACCATCGTCCGAAGTAAAATTCGTCGTCATCCGCTGGAATTGTACGCTATAGGTGCCGAATTAGGAATATTTTGAAATAAGAGCGTCCCTTCCGTCTGATGACCACTGACGACTGGTCATTTAAGTTAAGTATAAGCATTTTAATTTTAGTTTTTAGCCACCAGGTTCTTGATAGACAACTGCGCCTCTTTTTTTATTATTCGAACTATGTAATTTAGCTAGTAACATACGTTAATTAATAAAACATAATAATAATAACGTTAAGAGATTTCAAGATTTTTATTCAGTTGCGGGAAATAAATAACGAAGATAAGGACAATTTAATTACCCGTGAACTTAGCCCGGCATTTTATTAAAAGGTAAATCTTTCCTACGAAACATAAATTGCGCTCACCACAATGTTAAGGCAAAAAATTTTTGATAATATTTTTATGAGCTAATAATAACGCATATATACTTTAGGTTTTAAAAAAAAAGAAGGATTTTGATGGCTTAAAAATAATCATTTTGATGTTGAAGGTAAAGAACAATCCAGCGCCTCAATAATGTTCGAAAACAATGTGTTAGAAGTGCTAATTTAAGGGGACATATGTTATATACCAAGTAAACTTGCATAATGATTACGGAGTTGATCACACAACAGTTTCGAGAGGATGAGGAATAATCCAAGAGCAAGGTAATTCGGTACCGTACCCGTTAAAATCAGGAGGTGCCGGACGGCTTGTTGAACTTTTTCGACGACACAAATGGAAGATATTTTTGCATCGTAGACTGAATGACGATCGAAAATGGATATTACCATAACCGTAAAAGCAAAAAATTCTGGGGTAAACGTTCCAAATGTCTTTTCTGCATTTGATCAACTGGGTGCCGTTTATTCACGGCATATTCAAATCGACTAAAACGATGACGAGAGATAGTTACCGGCAATTACTGTTGCCTTTGACACCGGTGTTGAATTATAATAGATATGTTTAGTCCAATCTTCTATTCTAAACTCACCGTTTTTTAGCACCCCTGTTATATTTGATTTCGTACTGCTATTAGCTATAAACTTTTATTGGAGCTCCTCTCCCTATTAACACTTCGCAGATCATAGTAAATGCAATTCTGATCTCGAATTAAATTAAATTATATCACAGCGTCGGTCAAACGAATTTCAAAAAGAAACAAGGTATATCCGTGATGAAGACAATAGATTCAGCGAATATCATTACACATTATACCAACAATACCAAGAAAATCGTATCCGGACATTTTTATATGCAATATCCGTTTATTTTTACTATGTTTCTTTCAACATATTTTAAAATGAAGCAAAAAATCGTAACGTGCTACGTAAGAGCACAGTCTACGTAATGCATGGCACATGGCATTTAAACTATTGTATAATACGCTGTTGTGGTTTGAACTTAATGTAAAAAAAAGCAGGCTGATTAGCTCAAAAGCACGAGCAATACGCCACAAATATACCATTTTCAAGGAAACGAGAAAAATATTGCAATTGAGCAAGGCCAACCTTCAAATGTCCTGCACCTCTTCGTCTAACGTAACGTGTGCCATGAAGGTGGTGTAGGATATATAAAATAGAACATAGTATAAAAACAAGGACATTATAATGGACAAAGCTCACCGTTGGATACCCTACACTAGACCGCCTAACATAATCATCCATTCATATAGCAAAAGTTATATATTATTTTTATACAAAGGCATAATTTTCATGAAAACGCTTGTATAATTTAATTCCAAACAATTTTAATATTTTTCTGTTTTCGTCACAAAAAACTAAAAATTTAACTTTTCTCCAAACAAGCTCTACTCACGATAACGCTTAAGTATGTTAGAGTCTAAAAAATATACCTGCCTGATTCAAATCCCTCACCGCCAATTTTCTTGCCAAATTAGTACCATGAACCAATTTTCATCATAAAATATTAAAAAATAAACCTTTTTTGAAGGGCTTACTATTCATTAAAAATCTTATATGGAGTGGAATCCAAGAATGTTGGTCAAATTTGGTCCACCTAATTTTTTTGCCAAATTATTACAATAAACAAGTCTTCTTCATAGAGCATTAACAATAAGCCTTTTTCAGCGTATAAGGGTATATAAAAATCCTTCTAGGCGGTGATATCGAAAAAATTGACTTAGGGAGTCCAAAATGTGTAAATTTGACATCTTTTTCAATTTACTCTTACGAAGAGTTTTCATCAAGAAATATTGAAAGTTAGATTTTTTTATCAATTCAAAATTCAGCGTTGATAACAACGCCTGGATATATGAGGCGGCGTTCAAAAAATTGACCCAGGGGAACCAAATTTTTTGTACCAATTTACAACGTCTAAACTGTATTACTCAGCGACTTTGTCGAGAAATTTTGAACAAATTTTTTGCCACATAATGATCGTTGAAAATATGGCCTTATATGGGGAGATGTTAAAGAAGTAACCCGAAAAGAAACATTTTCAATAGCGTTGTCCTTGTGGCAATGCACGTCATTAAAACGCGTTGAATGTTGCGATCTCTAGTTGTAGTTTGAACAGCAAAATTCATGAACAGACATCGGACGTCCAACCAAGCGTGGATCGACTCTAATTTATTTAATATAACCCGTACAACAAGTTTTGTAGGGTACAAAAAAATGAATATTGACTAACATAAAAATGTAGGCAATTCTGATCGATGCTCCTGCAAGGCTTAATGACAAACGCTTGTCACGCAAACGAGGGTAACGATAAACGATTTAAAAGTTTTAGATTTAACGAACGTTCCTCTTGCAAACTGCACAGCTTCCTTAAGAGTAGATCTTTTTTATATCCAAATTATTTAAAAGAAATAGTAATAAATCTGTGGTATCATGTGTAAATTATAAAATGTTAACCCAGTGGCCTTATTCTGTATTTACTCAAATTAAGACCGATAACGCATCCGAATGCATTAAAATAAATAACACATTGTTTGCTTAAGTGCCATGCGTAGGCGAAGAAAAATCTTGCGGATATTAAAACGATGTGCTTTAGATGCTTAAAAATTGATATACATACACAAAAACCTTTAATTAATATCCTCAATTTTATATTAAATACTGTGTAATCTTCAACCGCAAATGCCATGACGCAGTCATTACTTTTCCATGCTTTTTAAACAAAATCACAGTCAAGGGTTTTCAATACGGGAGTACAAACCTATATACCTGTAACCAACAGCGGCACTAGCAACAAAAATAATAGGTTTATAAATACGTATGTATACAGAATACAGTATATATACAGAAGCGAACGTTTATAAGTGGATTGGAGTAATTCTGATGTTATAATATGCAATTGGTGTTGCAGTTGGGCACGTATCAACAATAAGACCACCACCAGGCAATCATGTTCAACCCTCAGCTGCGCTGAGACGAAAACCAAGCAAACCTAAATTACCAAGTAAGCAAAACGAAGCACGTATTGATAGACAGTTAGACACAAAGATTTATACGTCGAAAATATTTGCTAAAAGAACATGAAGTAGAAGAAGAGAGATAAGCAATTGACGAAAAAAACGAAGAACAAATGTGTAGGCAAAGTTGAAACACACACCTACTTTAGTCAATGTTTGATGAAAGCTAAGATGATAACATGCAGGTAGACGTTGAGCCAGGTAACCAGACAGGTGTTAGTAATCAAACTAACTAAGTTTAAATAACATCTGTTCACTCATTTGACCGCATAACATAACTAATGCAAAGGACCAGATGTGTGTGCGTCCAGCTATATTAGTAGGAATATGCGAGTGTGCACAGACACAGCACACAAAGAGATAGAGAAAGGAAAACATTTACAAAAGCATACTACCAATTAACCCGAAACCTGGAATCTGTACACAATCAAGCCATAGTACTTTTATTGCGAGTCCATAATATCTTTGTATCTGTTACCATCACGTATCTTGTCTGCTTGCCAGCCCGCCAGAATAAAATTTTTGTAAAATTGCTAAAGCCATTCGTTACTTCCAGCAATGGTGGCATTTACCGTTTCCTCCCCTTTTTCAACTTATCTCAGACAGAGCAATTACACTGTACATCAGGAAGAAGACCTTAAACTGCTGTCCTATCTCGGTTTGCTACGAAAAGAAGTGCAAACACTTCTTAATACATGCTATGACATGTCGATCGTGAAACTGGCTTAAAAACGCATTGCTGCGTCATTTATTAAGCTTTGTTTCTTTGAGTGGCATTGAAGACGTCGTTTGCTTCAATCCAATGCATAAATTGCGAATCGAGAGCAGATCAGTTCTTTATTTATTTGCACTACTGGCTTTTGTTGTTGCCAAATTTTTGTATTTCATATTTTTGGGCCCTAACAATCACCGTACTGACGGATCGAAGAACACGAACAAATCACTTCGTAGTGTGTATATCTTATGACGTTAATGTTAGGAGCAAAAAAAATTAATTGAAGCAAAACGTATCGGATAAAATTGAATTTCTGTTCAAAGTTTAACAAGCAGCATTTCACTATTCTAAAGCTGACGCAACCTGCGGAGAAAATCCGCATCTGACTTTTGCAATGCTAAAATGTCGACTTTTCTCGTTAAACAATTGATTGTGATTTTGAAAATTTAATTTAAAATTTAATTTCGATGTACATTTCGGTTAAATTGATTGCATCTTCAATTCTACAATATTTGCACATACATTTTTTCTGAGCTCCTGCCGGCGTTATGTGTGATAACCATTTGATTTAGTCATGCGTTTCAAAGTCGCATTTAAGTCTCCTATGCACACACACCTTTATATTTTTCATTTATATATTTATTCATTGACTAAAGCAGCCGATAGCGGTACTTTAACCCCAACGCCTTTAGTAAGTCGTAGCTTTCCACCTGTCGCTGCAGTCTTATGTATATCCTGTTTGCTTTTAATACAAAGCAAAGCAAGCACTGCAACGGCCGCTCTAGGCTTAGTCTTATCAAAGCTACCTACGATAATGGTACAGATTGAAATTTTTAATTCCCAAGATATCGCGCATTGGTTTTTGCTTCTTAATATTCAAAGCTAAAATGAAGCTTTTGAATGAACGCCAGAGCGTTCTTTAAGCATGATCCAGACATGATTACCCTTTTCTATACTAACAAACTTTTCTTCTTTACTAATAAACTTTTAGTAACAGGGATTTTTAACATTTATTTACTTCTTTTGACGTAACATTTCGCATTTTGTAGTTCGTACCTTCGATTTAGATTAATCGCCCAACATTAACTTCAACCAGTTAACTATAAACATAGCGATAGTTTTTATTACCGCGGCATTCCGCCACTTTTTTTCCTTCATTGCAGTGGCTCCTCAACGCCCTCGTTTAGAGTATGAGGGCACTCACGTACCCCCGGGACACAATATAACAGTAGACTCTGGCTCGTTAGCTACGGCAAAGTGTGTCTCGCACTATGGTAACCCACCAGCTACGCTTAAATGGTTTCTTGGTAAGTACTTATAACGCAAAACTTGTTTCTTTTCTTTAAACATTGTAGGTGCGTTTGGTTGAAAACCGTAAATTATATGAAAATCATTTTTATTTATCTTTACTTTCGCTGCTCTTTGGCTTTAGGCGACCAAGAAATTGAACCAATTCATCTTCAAACGAACATTACTGAACCAGATAATCCACGTACTTGGTCAGCTACATCTGTGGTTCAACTGACAGCTATGCGTGAACGTCATGGTGATATATTACGCTGCTTAGCGTTCCATGAATCCTATACAGCAAAATCGGTACCAGTTGAAGCGAGGTTGGATATAAAATGTAAGTATAACGAAAAAACAGCTTCTTAGTTTTAAAAATGAATGAATAAAAACATTTTACAACTGTTAACATATTTTTTTTTTATAATTTTGAGAGACTTTGATTAAAAGGTCTTTGCATATCGCTCCAGTTTCTACGTATTTTACTGTATATATATTCCTTTTTCTTCTTCTGGGAGTGGGCAAATCGCCATTAGAGGATTTACTGCGTTGAATGAAAAAAGATTCATATTTCCGGAGACGTTGTTCAACATCCGTAAAGGACATAAAATTTTTTGAAAATATTTAAAAGATAGTGTCGGTGGTGGGTGAAAATTTGTAATAGTCCGACACAAATACTCAAAAATCAGATATAAAATCGTTTTAAGCGACAACGGCGCTGAAGTATTCTAAAAAAAGTATTCTAAAAATCAAATCAATAAAGTTTTCTAAAAATCAAACTGTGTTTTTGACAATTTCTTCGCGTTGAAAGATAAGGTAATATAATAATAACGTTCGAGGAGTGACATATATGAAAAAAAATACTTTTTTAATACTAAAAAATGGCATTATCGGACCCATCTGCGCGAAAAATATTTTTTTTTTCTTTACGATACTTTGTGTAAATTGTCACAATCTGAACTAAAAAAAAAAAAAAAAATTTTCACCCGATACGGTAATGCCTTATTCCTGTTTTCCAGTTCGGGCTTGACTTTTGCACGCTTTTCTCGAAATTTTCTCAGAACTGACAAATCGTATGGTTTTGCATGTATATATACAAATAAAACAGAAAGGAAAAAATCATAACAAGAAACGATGATTATTTCTTTTAAACTTCAAAATTATTCGTCCAATGTACGCTTATTTTACTCTAATATACATATTGTTTGTATTATGTGATTTCCAATTTTGTTTTACACCATGCCTTATTTTGTAAGAAATGGGAACAGAGCAATAAAGGCCATTTATTTTATAGTTGAAATATATTCCTCAAATTGTTTTATTCTGATGGCCGCGCATACACATTTGCTCAAACAACGTGTTTCAAAAAGGGATCACAATATCTTCTCATTTGTTGAAATTTTTTATCTAATCAATCTAGAATCAAATCACGAACACAATGATGACATATAACGATATGCTTACGCTATATTGTATCACATATTTTAATGAATTTCAAAGTTTACAAACTTTATCTAATTGTCCGGGTATACTTTCTGGAATTGTATGTACATGTCTTCATATTGCTTTCCCTACAAAAATGGGATGACTACGTCTATTTGGTCGATGTAGAAATCGTGTTTGCCAGATAATACGCATTGATGAATAACGAACAACCGGCGAGAAACGTTTACGATAATCAATCCCCTTCTTTTGAGAAAATCCTTTAAAATCCGTGTCTTGTACTTTTCAACTTTCTTAGCATCACCTGTTGGCAAAAGTTTTCTTTTCGTAGTAGACAACACGACGATTGTTGGGTTTTCGAATTGCTGAGGATCCCTCTTCTCAAATCATCTTCTATTGCCTCCTCTTGTGAAGCTATATTTGAAACATCTATTTCTCTTGAAGGAACTTCTTCAACTCTTCAATTGTTACCTGTGTTGCTTCTTCGTCTTCATTGGCGGATGTTGAATCATCTGAATTGAAAATTTTACTGGGCATTTGCATATAGATCAAGCTTTTGTGTCGATATCCTAATTTAATAGGCAATTCTTGCCTTCGTTTTCATGTTCTGTAAAAAAAATTTACTTTCAATGATAGTTTACGTCCAGATCAGGTACTTCCGGTGTGCAATGTTGACGACTTTTACATGGTAAACGATGAATTAAATATAGTGCGACATTAAAAACTTCTGCTCAAGGCTTTTCCCTCAACTTTGTTTGTGACAGCCGACATTCTGGTTTTTAAACGATTGCGCCATTTATACTTTCCGCTATCCCGTTCTCTTTTGAATTGGATGAAGTAGACGTTTGATGCACGATTGTAGCTGATTTAACCATTTTTCCATACAACGATTCCAATATTACCTTCACAGGGCAGTATAGAGTATATACGGTATTTAAAAAGTGGAATTTTTTTATAGAAGAGGTGGTTAAATTTGTCACTCGAAATTTCTTGAAATTAATCGTTTAGTTGTTGAAAGATGTGTTTACGAACTACCCGTATTGCTCCATTGAGAGAATATACTGTGGACAAAATTGCATTGTCAAATTACCCCCTTTTGGTACAAAAGTTGGTCTTTTTATTTAAAAAGACGAAACAGGTGTGCTTACAAGATAAGAGTCCTCAATCTGATATTTGTACATCATCTTATGTATTTCAAATACATATTAATTATCTGCATTTTTTTTATTTATTAAAAGTAAAGCTGACTTGCTATCAGAGAAAACGAAAAATTTTCTATGACCCTTCATTGCAGCTACCTTGATAGCACGTCTGATGGCGAGCATTTCAATAAAAGTGAAGGAGAGTTCCTCCATGATCCTGACTTTATGTGAGAGATAGATGCTTCACTACCGAGTAAATGGATATGTTATGACCGACCGGCCCGTCGGTAGCATATATATCATAGACTTTGTTATAATTAAGAGCAACTTTTTCTTGACATAAAATCCTTACAAAGGAACGATTGGCATTTCGCTTCGTCGTAGAAATCGATTCAAGGATGATGGCGAAGAATATAGATTTGCTGTTGACGACATTTCAGAGAAGAATTGCGTTTATATTGTGAAAAATGTTAGGTAGTTTTTGACTCCATGAGACAACCTGGCTGAGAGACCTAACTTACTGGAAGTGGGAATTACACATTAGCTTAACCTTAATATACTCCTTAAAAGTACAAGAAAAAGCTCTTTCGATCACGGGCTTTTCACCAGAAATGACGTTGAAAACACAAAATCTATTATATTTGTGTTGTTAGGATTAAAATATAAATTAACATCGGCATCAAAGAAAAAATTTGTTTTTATCCATAGATTACTCACAGCCACGAAAGAAGATAAGTCAGCGAACACTAGCGTTAAATGTTCAGCGTTCTGAAAAATATAAGTTTTGCCGTCATGCAACTTAGATGTTTACAGATTGAAGACGGTGTTCAAGCAACTTGTGGAATATGATAATGTACTTCAACTCTGTCAGCACTTATAACTAGAAAGCTTATTGTTCACGTATTTGTGACTGAAAAGCTTAAGACAATTTTACCAAGTCATCAAGTTGACAGAAACGCTGACTTCGTTGATATCCACGGCAAGCATGACAACAATTTTATCAGTTTTCTTAAAACATGTTATAGGCAAAAACAGTCCATTGACGCGAACGTCCGTAGATATTCCTTTTTCAATGGCATAAGAACGAACTGGAATAATATTCACAGTATTCGAACAATCCATATGCCTCTCCTTAATCATGAAATTAGTTACCTGAACACTGAAATTAGCGTGATGTCAGAAATTTTTTAAATCATTGAAGTCTTTACCTGCTTTTGGACAAGAAAAACCTTAACACATCGCAATTCCAAGCATATGATGTTATTAGGCCAGCACTTATGCACCCCCAGAGGGTGCCCTGGCATTACCTGATTCCATCTCAGGCTGCGGCACTAACCTTCTGACTGGGTTGTGAAATATGTCTAAGTTCACAAAAATAGAAGGGTATGTTTTACGATTAATAAAAAGATTTGAAGGTATTACAATTCGATCGTGGCTCCGAATATAATTATAAAGTATATCTAGGAGCTTTTTAGTGTAATGCCTATTCCCCATAATGTGACCATTTAATGTTCGGCTTATTTGTCGGTCGCTGTTGATACAATTCAAGAAAAAACGCCAGTTGCCACTGATGCACATACCTCCAATCATGATAACTATATAATTCCTGCAGATCTTCATTGTTGAAATGAAATTTTCCATTTTTTGTACCGAATTATTGCAACCTTGAAATGAAATGTGAGAGTGTTGGCTCTTGCCAATCGAGACTTTGTTAGTATTCCAATTAAATTACAAAATAATTAAATTAGTGAAAGTTAGATCTACGACACAACTCGCCGCGCGACCACCCATTATAGTAAAAAGTAAGTTTTCCATTGTTTAAAACCTTAAAACTTCTGGTATTAATAAGCACCTTGCCTTTATTGGTTGAGAGATGACCGCCCTACGAACAATGTCTATCAATGAAATTTCCGGGAAAAGTTATCTTTCGTTCATCGTCAAGAAAGTCACATAATCTCTGCATTGCATCACGAGAGCCTTGTATATCAACACTTGATGGAAAGGAGCATGAAACTATGACAAGGTTTGGTTTATGATTTACGATAATAACCTCAGAGGCTGAATTGTACGGGGTATGTCTGAAATTAACTTTAGTCAATATACCAACGCCACCGTAGCCGTCGTCACGACGATGTATAATTGGCGATTATAACATAGAAACAATTTGTCGTTTTTTAGGGTCACGTAGACTTTGATACGGACGGTCGTTGAGGTGGACTAGTAGAAGGTTTTGAGAGAAAGGATTTTCTTTTTTTTTTTGGTTATGATTATATTTAAATCTTCATCGTCAGTTTCTGAAGAAACTGTAGATGAATTTACCAACCATGGGAAGTCTCATCTCACGGTTCATTGCTGAGACAGTCTAAAAAATTGGATGAGTATTTTTCGCTGACCTTTTTCTAGGCAATATTCTTTTTAGCCATAATCTTAATAAGAACTAGTTTATGCCCTCTGTTTAGATATATCATATTTACAGTATTATGGTCGTTCGAACCACAAGCGATAAATTTGACTCCCATACACTGATCACTGCATTTAGGTGTTTTGCTATAATTTGTCAAACCCTACAAACTAAAAACGTTGTTTTAAGATGGGAACCAAATAATCGATTGGAGGAAAACAAAAGTTGAAATTCATGGGTTTTGGCAGAAATTTTCCTTTACAATCGGTTTTCACACTACTGGTAGGAATGAATTTATTTATGTTGACTAGATTTCTCCGCCGAAGCTTTTTGTGAAACACTTACCAAAAATCCAGTAGTAAAAACGAAAACATTTTTTTTAAGGAATTTCCGAGATTGTTGGTTAAATCATGAAATTGTAATTATTAAAGATTTATTTTAATAATTATTATCTTTTATCTTTAATTTGTTTTTCCCTAATATGAAACAAGCGTTTTTTTTTTTAACACAACTTAACTAGAAGAGAATGCACGTCGGAAAAGAAAATTTTCAGTTGCCGTTTGCTTGTATGTGTTGTCCCAGCGTCAAGTGTTGTTTTGTACAGTAAATGTAGACAAATATTTTAAAGATAAATACATAGAAAATTGTGGATAAAATGTATTTAACGACTTTTACTAACAAGAGATTCCCTTATTTCCCTTATTTCTTGAAACGTAATAAAAATCGAATGTTTACATTCGGGATACTCGTCAGTCACAAAAAAATCAATATTTTGAAATATTCCAAATACTTCCTTAAGTGCAGACGGATAAAATGACACAGTCCTTTTTTAGAAACTTTGCAGCCGCTACATTATGGGGCGCAAGATCCCTTGGCACTTTTAATGGTTTTCAAAAAAAAAATATATACATATGAATGTACACAAATACATAAAAATGTAGATATAAAAATATATACATTTTTTTTTAAATACGTAAACGTACGCTTACTAACTTCCTGAAACCTAACTTTTCTAATGTCGTTACTTACTTCCCAAATAATTGCCAAAAAGAAGTTACATCGATGGGTTGGTGCATCGTATTAGAACCAGCCATAACCTATCACGCGCAATGTAAGCCACCCCGTGAGTATTCGCAAAAAAATTTTTTTTGATCATATAAACAGTTCTTCAATACTGAAATTTTCGATCCAACAATCGATTTTCTGGTCCAAGTGAAGGTTCCTCCTTACTACGAACCCGTCTGGCCACTATTTTTCAATGTTTGGTAGATCATTCGATATTAAAATATCAAGAAATTTAGAAACTACGATTAAATTTAAAATCATGATAATAAAATTTCATTTTTTTTTTCATTTATTGAAGTTACATGGTGCGATACCTAACCTTCACACTTTTTTAAAATGAACTCTTAAGAGGCCTTGACATCGTGTCATGCACTTTGTAACTTATTAACGTATTTAGTAGCTCAATATTGTAGTTAATTTTCTTTTTTCAAACTTAACACTGACGTTGTATCGATTACTAATCAGCTTAATAAAAAGACAGAAAATTCATTATATGCACTTTAATAAAATATTGCGTCCTATAACCAAACACTTTTTCCTTAATATCCTGCTTCTCTTGACTTAAGAACATTTTACTATTCTGTTCTTTCCCGCTTTCGCGCTTTACGAAAAAATGTATACAAATAAAAGGATTGTGTGAGAAGAGAAAAGGGCAAGAAAGTGTAAAAAAAACTTCATTAAATTTACATCCAGTCTATCCAAATTAAATTTCCTTCGTTGAGAACGAAAACCAGTTTACACTTTGTGTCCATGGATACATAGTCTGCTTACTTGCGCTTAGGAACGTAGATAGCAAGTTATTTGCGTTAAAATAAAACTAAAAAAACGGAAAACATGAGAATTGTTAGCATTCAAAAGCTAGTTAAAATCCATGTACGCTTTACATAGATACGCAATCCTCCAAGGAGGCCAACTTATGCCAGAATTAAATTTGGCATCAATTCAAATTTGAAATCCGCTACAGATGCCTGTCAGTCGTCGCCTTCAATTTTTCTTTTCCCTATCGTATTTTGTCTCTTTTTCTCTTTAAAATTTTCAAACTGCATGTGTTCAGCTCTGGTCCTGGCGGAGATTCTTGCATACTAAATCAATTAGATTACCGACAATTTTCCTGTAAAATGCATTCGTTCAGTCATTCATTCATTTATTGTTTTTTCTTTTCCCTCTCTTTTTTGCTTTCTGTGTTTTGCGCTCTTTGCCACACGCCGCCCTTCTTCCTTTAGATGCACCAACAATACGTCTAATTGGCTCACCGGAAATCGACTTGGAAGAGGATAAAGACGCACTGGTTTTACGCTGTGTAGCGGATGCCAATCCACCAGCTAGTATTGTATGGCGGCGTGCAGGACGATCTGAAATTGCAAGTCTGCAGGTAATAAGTAGTAGTTTTAAAGGAAATGTTGTATGTTAAACAGTTTTAAAAGAAAATTTATGAAAAAAAGAAACGAGTGAAAAAACTCATGTTTTATCCCAACAAAAATTTTTGAAGCTTTGCCAAAGAAAAACTTATACACGTCGTCTAATGTTTCTTTTTCGTTTTTTGTTTATCGCTCTTTACTTCATTACTCATCTGACTCAGGAAACATTGCAGCTACGCCCGGTAGGTAGACGTGATGCTGGTTTGTACACCTGTCAAGCACAAAATTCTGTGGGTACCTCAGAACAACTTTCGGTGCAATTAGATGTAAAATGTAAGTTTTGATTGAGGTGACATAGTTACAACTGTACCAGAGTGCGAATGTATGACCGTATACGTGTGTATGGCTGCATGTGTGATTTTTCCGAGAAAGAAAGCGATTCTGTTTAGTCGTAATTTGCAAAATAATTCAATTGCTTTTTGCAGATCCACCTAAAATATTATCTGCCGGCCCTGATCGTTTAACCACTGCACCATTGTTTAGCCCCGCAGCTTTCGAATGTGTGGCAGATGGCAACCCTATGCCAACTTACAAATGGGTGCAACGGTAAGTTGAAAACCAAATTTTTAATATTTATTTAAAGTGAAACCACTTTTTTTTGATCAGTCTAATGGGCATAGCTTCCAGAATATGTAGAAAAAATTCATGAGATGGAAGAAATTTTTTCCAAGATGTTTCGATTCCTTGCGAAAACAGTTCGATGTTATGCCTATGTTAAATGAATCCTTGCCGCTGAGGCACAGTTTAATGTGTTACCCATTGAGTTCTAACTTCTATAAAAAACAAACAGATGACATCTGTCCATATTCATTTGAAAGCAGCTCCAAATAAAAATATATTAATACAGCTTTATAACGATGATAGCTGAGCAATTGTGAGACTGAGGTCGATGCGAAAGTTTGCACCGTTCCTTTTAAGAAATTAAGAGTTTGGAATGAAATTTTTGGATTTGATTATATATTCTGCAATATTCTCGTCCATTTTCATGCAGTGTTTCCATCTTGACGTAACACGTACGGGATGAGTAAAAATATTTGAACATGGCAGCTTAAACGTCTCGGAAATGCAAACTAGAAAAAAAAAAATATTAAAAAATTAATTATAAGAGAAAAACATGTCTGTAACACATTTGAAAATTTTAAACGCGTGTTCCTTCTTCGAAACGGCAAACGACACAGCACGAACGTTGCTCGTTTTCTTAATTTGAAGTTTTTACAACATCTTTAAGATAACATTTTGAAACAAAATTTTTCTTAATCTATTACACCGACTTCGCTCTTAAGCGCGTTATTTAAAATTTCTTACTCAGCATAAATTTCGTCCTTTTATCCTTCAAACATTCCGTTAAAAGTAGTATGTTGATTCTCAGTCTTTCAGAGATTTTCACAGCTAAGTAACAAATTTTCCACATGGCCTTTAATCTTAAAACACGTACCCTATTAAGTCAATACATAAACGCAAACGCTGTGTCAGAATTATAAACCACCGTTTCACACCCTAAACCAACCCTACAACTTCATGCTGCCTTTCATGTTACTGTTCCTATTATCGTTGCTGATGTTGTAATAACAAAGACCCAAGTTGTACAAATATTCAACGGTAACGGGTCTATCTGTTTGCTTCTGCAAGTTGCTTGAGAAAACGGCAAACGATTGACAGGACATGTTATATGAAGAAGGAGAAAATGAGGACAAAGACGACGATGATGGTGACTATGATAATGATAGCAACGATGAAAAAATGATGATATAATAACTACCGCAGGCTATCATGTCTTTTCACGTTATTTCATTTTGTTTGTATAAACAAACATTTTGTGAATGTTAACGATATGAAATTTAATACATATAAGGAAACAGGTGTGAACTGTTAAGGAGAATTCCTAAAGAGAATAATGTAATGATACTTCAAATCCATAACCGATTGTTATAAGACACGAAATTGATATTATCACAAGTGGCTCGATAATTTCAAAAAAAAAAAAAAAAGTGAAAAAATAATAGTCAAGCGTGATAGATCCTACAATACTTCGCGACCTAATACAATACTTCATTAGTTTCGTCCCAAAATACCCAAAATCGTATTCCATTGCCTTTTTTTGCACAAACAAAAAGTTATAAGTATATCTTGGTGCTGCTCAAAAGTGAATCTATACTATTCTAACCGAGAGGAGCAAATTGTTATGCCAAATCGCTATTCGAGATCTATTTCCATCATAAAATTCTAAAGGTTCGATATTGTCATATAAAGGTTGAACTTTCGTAGGACCATTTGAATGGATCCAAAACATGGTAGCATACGTTTGAAAATTTCCACATGTTTTGGGTATCAAAAATCTTTGTTTTCCGATTTTTTCGGCAGATATCGCGGAATATTGAAACTTGCAGCATTTAATGATTTGTCCAAAGTATATTTAGAATATAGGTAACGCTCAGATGGCTTTTATTATCTTGATTCAAAACCATATTGTAAATCAATTTAAACTTGTCGATCCCTCCGAGTACGCGGTGAATTAAAATACACTTAATTGCTTTTTGAAAATTTTCTTATTTCCTGTCACCGAAAGAATGGGAAATCTTAGCAGCCTATGTCAAAATTACATTTTAATTTTTTGGACTAGTGCACATTGTATATCATTTTAAATTTGAAATGTTATATTCATTTCATGGTGCTTTTAAACTATTTAGCACTTAAATTGTATATATAAAGATTGGAAGGAAGATGAGCACACGGTGCCAAAGGACGCACGGATAAACAGAAAGAATCGAATTATTTGTTGGATTGAAAAAAGAGGGAAGGAGCGACATATCCAAAAACATTAACAACACGGACTATGGCGGATGCCACCAGAAGAGGGTGCGAGGGGACGAGTGGCGAATTAACGCGGTAAAATTGTGGGATAAACGAATGTTGTGAAGATCTTGCGGAAAAAAGGAAAAAGGAATGAAGAGGCAGAGACTCGTAGGAACGGATGGATATAAAATGTGAAGATATGAACTTCGAAATTTCATCTAAAAAGTTTCTATGGATATTTTGATTCTTACTTTTCCTGGGATCGAAGTTAACTTCGATGTAGCGATTCTCATTTTCATATAAACGCTCTTCGTCGATGCTGACAATCTTGCACCATTTGTTGTTAATACTTGAGGACTTTGACGAGTCAGTGGTGTACAGCTATCCATCATCATTTTTATTATAATGCAAGTAAGGCATACCATCGACGAGGAGAACAGACAAAACCAGTAGGAGACGTTAAGGAGGACTAAAAACAACAATAAAAATGGAACACGGAGACACTGCCCAAAATCAAATTTCTTTTCTTAACATGAAAGAAGGATAACAAACCCGAAATTTAGAAGAAATATCGTTTTAACTCTAGGAAAAATATGAAAAAAATTTTAAGATAGACTGAAAAAACTACTCATTGCAGGTAAAATGAATTTACATGCCTCAGCAGTTTATGCAAGTTATTCAAAAATCAATATTGCGTCAGCCAATGTACCAAATTCAAGCATGATATAAACGACTCTTTAATCGGCATATGCCCTCGCCAGTAGGATGCAAAATTGCAAAGAACAAGAAAAAAAAGCAGAGAGTGTAGTGATACAAATCTGACGATTACACATTAGTCTCAATAATTCTTATCTATAAAAGCAGCCATCGTTAATAAGACCGCTGTCTTTTATGCAGGACAACCGAATGGCTTTCGTTCTTTACGTAACTTCAGCGAGTTTAAAGCACCTTGTAAAGATGCAATTGTTAAAGGATTAGTCACTTTTACCGATCAATTGTCAAAATATTAAAAATTTATTGTATTCGGTCGCCTTAACATAAGCTGGTGTTACCAAAAGCGAAAGCCAATTGTGAAGTAGAATATGGAATTTGGTATGAGAATGAATCCCTTTAAAAATTCGTTTAAATTGACATTACAAAGCTGAAGAAGATAAAAAGGAGCAATTGACATACAATGGAGCTCAACGAATAGAAAATACAAAAATAGTGCATGAAGCTATCATCTACATACAACATGGCTGGGCGCCATTTATGCATAAAATTCATGCATTAATTTTCTTTCTACACTTTTACTTTTTTTTTTATGATTATGTGAAAATTTACGGCACGTTTGTGCTGGTGTTTTTCGCGTTGTCTGTAAATCTAGTTTACAACACATTGCACATTAAAGAAAAATAAATGCAAACGTATATATCGATATAAATGCACTCGTTTTTTACATAATGTGCTGAATGTTCAAGTAAGAAGGCATAACAGAGCATCCAGCGTACTTTCAAAATTGGTTACAATTCTTCACTATCTCTCTCCCAGTTTTCCATCACTTATAAGCTTCTTTCCTTTCAAACAATAGGTAAACGAAAACAATATTTTCAACTTCAACACGTTCATTACAACACATTGTAAAAGTATACGTATTATATTATAATATAATGTTTTGACGTTTCATATATGTGGTAATTCATAAGGAAAATAACAAAGAAAAAGAAAAATGGTTTTACTTGCTACACTTTTACTTTCCACTTAACACTCCTTAACAAACGTGATCAGAACTTAAAAAATTTAGACATGATCTGAAGTGTACCAGTTATCATAATAGAAGTGTGTGCCTAGCAAAAAGCATGGTTAAAGGGCGTTTTGTTAAAGAAAACTGTGGACGTTATGGTCGCTTAAGGCCTATCGTTACTTCTCCTGTATAACTTCGCCTAACACAATTCTTCGTTTACTTTCGTGATAAACTTTTCACAAAACTACTTTGTTTCCATGTAATGGTACATTTTTCATGGGCATACAAATTTAGCAAAAACAATTTTCCAATGATCATCATAAAGTGCTAAAAATGAACTTTGCTTTATAGTTAATTTGCAAGCCATATTACTGCTAAGAAGTATTTTTCGCAATAAAATACGAAAAGTTAGAATGTTTTCCACATAAAGGCTTACTTTTCGTGAGAACGCTTTGCAACAAAAATTAGTTTGTACGATTCAAATTTTCCAAACAATTTGGTCTGCCGTGCAATTTAAGGAATTGAAATTTTTTTCAAAATAAAACTTCAAATAGTAAAAAGTGGTATCCAGTCGTCTAACCCATTCCACCCGCATTTATCCGCATGAATAGCCCAGTAAGTAAGAATCGCGACTACCAAGTGTGTGCTCGCGAGTTCGAATCTCAATGCGGTAAAGTTTACTTTGGTCGTAGTTATGATGAGTGCTCTGTCGGTAAAGGTGTAGCACTTACCGCTTGAACATACACCCACAAGGCTGAGGCCGTTTCCCTATCTCTTTCTCTCCTTTCTCACTTCTTTCCTTTTTCTGTCCTTGGGCAAAAAGATGTCAGCGTACCACATTTGATCCAAACACTTTCAAAATTGCAAACTTGAAGTCTTAGACAAAATACATAGACAGACGTCAGACGGACGGATAAGTAACAGTTCTTACCTGCTTTTAAGTAAAGTTTTTATTAACATTGTATGTAACAAAGTAGGAATGAGGAAGCCAACTGTATCTGTAGTATTATCTAATATGGTTCGAAGATTTTCGCTAAAAGCATTCTACACTTCTGGCGAAAAATGGACGGTCTTCTTATGATTAATGTGAAAACCTGACAAAGGTCGACGTAAAGTATGCGACGTTTTTGGTACAGTCTCAATACACAAGGATGGGGATTTCATTATTTTTTCCTTTTCATTTTTTTGTTTTGTCATTGCAAATGTAAATCATGATCAATTTATAAAAATTTAAAGGATAAGTTCCGTTAGCAATTTAAGAATTACTTTATTATTACTTACCATATACACACTTATAGTTATATTAAAGATAGACTTTTTCAGGTTGTCGACGAATGAATGAAAAGGCTTAGTTGATAAACATTAGAAACTTTTGATGGTGTTATAGTTTCTACACTAAGCAAGTGAAACTTCTGAGTGGCCAATGTTAACGTAGAACAGAAATATACCAAGTGATGTAACGAATTGTAAATTTACTCTATATTCCACGTACTTCACTCTTTCTCATTTTTCTCTTCACATACTTTACTTACGTTTTATAGCGTTTTCATATACGCCCACACGCCAACTTTATCCGTTCCTTATATTAAAGCAATACCCCCAGTAAAGGTTATTTGAATTTAATTTGTCTATTTTTTATTATTTTTGGTGATAGCTTTTTTTTATATGCATATACTTTAAAATCCGGTTGCAAAATTTTTATGTTTTACGTAACACTTTCTCTTTAAATACGCCGCAATAAAGACGGCAATGACAAGAAGTGTAGCAAACTATTTACGTGCGTTTGTTCTTCTTGTTGCTCTTATCTTTTCATCCATTTTTGCTTTCAGTATTTCACATGGTTCGAAATATGTAGAACGTGGCCATGAGCCCCGTTTGGTCGTCGACAATGTTACTTATGACTATCAAGGTGAATACGAGTGCCGTGCTACAAATTACATTAATGGTCAGGAACGTGTGGCCATATCGGAACCAGTGTCGTTGCAAGTTGTGGGTAAGTAGTACATGCGCAAACAGTCATACTGATAAATTTACATATTGCACACACGAGATGATATTTTTATATGCATAACAAACTCACACACTCAATAGCCTTTTGGTTAAATCAAAACAAAAAAAAGTTATTTTATCAAAAAGGCGGTAGCGAAACGAGTAAAAAAGAAAAAGTTGAAAAATTCGAAAAATCAGGTCAATGCAAGTATTACGAATGGAAAAGTTATGTAAAAACCAAAGCAATGGCTATTTTGAGGTTATGAAACTAATGGGCATAATGTACGAACGTAGTGAAACAGATACGACCTGATACGTGTTATAAAAGACAAAGAGAACGAATGAGAATATGTAATGATAACACATTTTTACCTGTAGTTACATAACACTTAAAAAAGCTTTAAAGTGCAATATAGTGAAACATAATGTCAAGTTAACGTGAAGAACAAAAATATTTTGATAATTTGGCTTTATTTTCCAATCTACGTTATGTGGAAAGTTTCGATTTATATAAACAATTTTGATCGACGAGATAAGTTCCTTACGTATTGCCCCGTTGGCGTCAACGTTACACATAAAGCTGAATAGAATAAATTGAAAGGAGCTAAAGCATCCCTAAACTAAAGCAGATTAAAATAGAGTTTTGATCAATGAAACTAAGGTAGCGATGTAAAACACCAGTCAATAAATTCGTAGCATCGACAATCAAACAACATTCTTCAGGCAAAATTCGATTTTATCCATTAATATAAACTTTTATTCCGGTACTTCGTTAATGTTTCCATGTCTTTCTTATAGAACGATTTGTCCGCCCCTTCAAAATACGCTTTTCCACATTGATGATCATTTTTTTTTGCGATTCATGACCAGAAAATAGCAGCTTGGGGTTAAATCAGCAGTATACAGTACTTTAAAGCGCAATTGAAGCAATATCACCATTGTTGTGCTCGACTTATGATACGTTGAAGGAGCATTTTCTTTTTCTTCATTTGGGACCGTTTTTTGAAATTTCGTCATTCACACACACTTATAATGCTACACAGCGTTCACCGTTGATCCTTTGTCCGGGTTAAACTTTCGTTTTGGAGTGCTTTCTGCACTGGAATGCTGCGATGAATCTATGTGCCATCCACTGTCACGTATCATATGAAAATATGCGTTCTATTTCACCTAAACAGAGTCCAATAGCGCCCTGAGTAATCACAGCGTATTTCTTTTCGGTCATAAAAGTAAGTGAACGCTGTACTCACTTTAAACAGCGCTTTCTAATGCACAAATGTTCATGCATAATTGTAAATATGTTGTCTTCCGAAATTTTTAAGGTGCCAAATATCTCGCGCAACTCCACTTTTTAATGCGAAAATTTATTTTTTCGACAGACACGAGTCGACGTAACATCTTTCAAGCCAATACTGGTTGTAAAGCTAATTTTTTTATTCAAAAAGCAACTTTTTCCATCAAAATCAACGCATGAAATTCAAATTTTTCCATCGTTTTAAAAGTTACGAAGGTCAGCGTCACTGAAACGACTGTAACTTGTTAACTAATGATCGTAAAATCATGCTATTTTGGTGCATTTCCTTTGACAGTTGGTACTATCTGAAAATCACACGGAGTCTTCAAGAGGGTGCAATGGAGAATGCCTATATGACATGGTATGAACTTGTTGACTGGTGTGTTAATGTCAGTAGGATAACTTGTACTGCCGCAACATTGTAACTATATTTATATAAAATTAAAGCTGACGCACAACTGCGTGATATTTATTTTATATTTATCTAACCTAGTTGAAGCATTCAAAAAGTTTTCTAGCCTCTGTTAAAAGGATTAGGAAGAAACTGGAATATGTTTGCTTCTCATAACTGCCAGAACCTGAATGACATTTTTTCAACTTTTAGGTGCTCCGCAGATATTACGTCTACATCCTTCTATGCATACAGTACTTACGAGACGTGGTGATGCCGCCACACTAACATTTATAGTATGCGCCGATCCCAGGCCGCAGCGGATAGCTTGGGAATGGGGTTCGTTGCGTTTGGACGCCGGTTCAGCAACAGGTACATAAATGTTATGGAAAAGATAATTTTGTTATTCAGACTTTCTTCGTCCACAATCACTTGCACAATGCCTGAACGAGTGAAGAAGCTTAAAATTTCCAAATTAATAAATTCGATCTGAATTGTAGTCTGTTTTGGAATTCTGATCAATCTCCTCCAAACTGGATTTCCAACACTGATCTTAAGAGCAATTTTCGTCAACTAAGATCAATTAATACGCAGCACGCAATAAGAGAAATGAATATACTTTTAAATGTGGTCAAATTCCATATCAATTTAGTGCAACTCAACCGAAATACTCAAACAAGTTTTAAAAGATCCAGAAATTTTTAGTTACCAACTTAACAATCAGTTTTGTTTGTCGTAAGACGAACGCGTACTTTTTTAACCTTTGGTTCTTCTGCTAATACAACTTTCAATTCTCATTTTCTTTCTATGCGTTCTTCACTGGGATGTACATACTCCCACACAAATACAATAATCAAGCAATTTTCAAAAATTCATTTACTACCAAAAAACCCATAATTAATATTAATGAAAACCATATATATGCGTATCCATGTGGCGTTCTTTGGCGTCATTATTGAACATCATTATAAACGTGTGGGTGCTTGTCTAAAATAATTTAAAAATATATACATATATAATACATGTGCCATAACAAAATGTTGGACAAAATTATTGCCTAAAACCATAAAAATAATATCACACATACAAAACTATTTGAATAATAACCAAATACCGGGCATTGCGGCGGCCTAACCTGAATAAAACGTTAATGAATGCATTATGTATTACTCACATATGTATTGGTTGCTGCCGATACATATTAAATCATGCAATAATGCAATCTACGACTAAAAACAATTTGCATTTTCTGCTAATTAACGGAGAAATTCATTTTTTTTTTTTTTTTTTTTGGTTTTTTTAATGGTTATTTCTCTGTCTCACATCTATGCGACCAACGAAAACATGCACGTATCGCGCATAAAATTTATAAAATGCCACTAACAACAACAACAACAATAATAATGCTTTTAAACCAAATTATTTGTGTTTGCTGAACAAAAACAAATGTCGGCTAAATCAATGATGATGATGATGACGCCAACGTTCGCTATTATATGTGAACATGTCCGCCTGCGTCCATTGTGGGTGACTCTAATTTGGGCGAATTAATGAATTGCTTCTTGTTCGGTGAATTTCAATTGCTGCAAACCGCACACATATATACATATGTATCCATATGTATGTGGATGTTACCGACACTCTGATACGCAATTGTGGATCGCATCCATTTACTGACTCAACACAACTTTTTCATGAAACAAACCGTTCACGTTACATCACACTTGTTTCCTCACCCACCATACGTAGACCGTTTTCGTGCTGATGATTTGTTACAAGATGCACGCGAGGATTGTTACCTATCAACATTGCATATACATCATACCAACGAACATGATGCTCGTCCCTATTATTTGGTTGTGGAAAATGAACGCGGATCCGATCGTCATGCCATACAATTGAACGTGGAGGGTACGTTTTCAGGTGCAGACAAAATCAAATCATTTTCTTCATATCATATGTGTGTAATGTATGTATGTATGCACCGTGTTACGTAAATATCATATAAATATTATGTACAATTCTTTTTAAGCAAAAAAAATTTTCAATGGTATCGGCAGTCACTGTCAGAGTTGCACTAACGCTAATTTTCATTTTAAATTGCATGAGAATCTCCATTTTGCCTCTCATTTTTGTTATTTTTCTTCGACCTGCTAGTCTAGAATTACATGAAACAAGTAAATGTCGTAAACTATTTATATTTTTTAATTTAAAAGCACGCATGGTTAAGTGATTATAATTCTTATTCAGTCATTTCGAGTATATGTAGCAGTAGCCTTTCAAAATGTGCTATCATTTATATAGCTAGCGGTTAAAAAATTAAGTCTAAGCATTGGAAACATATTTGATTTATTTATTAAACAATTCAAAATGCTATTTAGAATGCAGCTGCAAAATCAACCAATGTTTTGAGAAAGATACTCCTTAATCCTCTTGAAATTTTTACTCCCACAATTTTAATGATTTTTTCTGCTAAGAATCTTCTCGATCTCGTTGAAGAACACTTACTGAAAATAAGATTCGCTAAAAAAAGTAACATCTTACCCTTTCAAGTGAAATATGAAGCTAATTTTGGTAGTTTTTCCACTTGAGAAAGTCACTTAGTGTGGAAAATTGGTACAATATGTATTAATCAAAATAGTTTTCATCATTTTCGACAATATTTCACAATATTTTTGGCGACAAGTTGTAATCATGATGCGCTTTGTCTGGTGAATATGCTAGGTGTGGTAGAACTTTCATTCCAAGCTCCAAAGAGTAGGCTCTTGCAGCAAGGGGCCAAAAATGGCATTTTCAGCCCATTCGTGTCGCTTCTCATAAACCGTTGGAACTAAAACCGACAATTGCGATATGATGGAGCAACATCACCATAGTACCTATTTGATGGTCTTCCGCAGTAGATTTCTTCAAATAAACAACTAAAGAAGGAGATCAAAACTATCGCATACGACGGTTATGTTCACTGGTATTTCCCATTTCTTTAGAATTTTTACCTGAGAGAAATCGCCTATTAAAATTAACTCGATCACCTCATAACGTCGACTGTCGTGCAGAAATGTTGAACCCTCGTGCAACTTTCGAAATTCTATCAACTTTACGTACATTGTGCGATTTAAGTATAAATGATTTGTTGAAATTCTTCAAAACTTTGCGGATATACGTTATTCTGTGATGCTTCAAATGAGAACATCGTAATAGAAATACAAATAAAGTTATAAAAATTCTACTAATAAGCGCTTCCCAGTTCTTAATAATGTACACCCAGGTACTGCTTTAAAGCGTAGATGCATTCCAAAAAAAACGACGCAAAGTCGGTCGCAGTTATATAGGAAATCGTATAAATTTCGAAGATTTTTTTATCGATTGTAGTATATGTGTACGTATTTTTAACCTAAATTGACAAAATTTTTCATTTTTTCATTAAAGTAAAAAAACTAAAAAAATCGACACAATAAACGAACAGTATTACGCAATAAAAAACAAAAAAGTGAAGAAAATTTAACTGAGTTTTGTAGAGGACTCAACTGGCGTCTCTTTGTTGAAAAATTTGTCTAATTTCTGCTGAACAGATTTTTTTTTTCCCATTTCTAAATAAATTTACTTTTAGCGGTTAATATCGGATTGTTACCGTTCGCATAAAAAATTTTCCGAATTTCATCAACTAAATCCATGGCTTTAGAAAGATTTTGTGATGTAAGATTTTGTTGCATTTCTACTGGGGTGTCCTTTTCGTTCGCGCATTGCATATCCACATCGATTAATTCTTCGTTAAGCATTTCGTATTTATCGGCAGTTAACAATTCGTCCACATCCGATTTATTTATTCCTTCAAAATCGATCTTCATAATCAAACTTCAGGAAAATCGAAAAAAAAATTTAAAAAAACGACACAAATCGAATATATGGCAACGCAAAACGAAAATCAGTGGTCATTCAAGAGCGACGCAACATCGAAAAACAAAAGTCGGAAAGTCGAATCACGCAAAGCGGAGCCTGAGTGTACGTAGAATTCTTTAAACTTATATGGGCTTGTTCCTAACCAAAAATTAAGTAAAAATAAAATTTATTATGTATTTCTCCTAATTTCCCGTTTCGCCGCTTCTCGTTTATAATTGCCTGTTCATTGGGGTTGATTTCTGTTGCTTGTTTCGTTGCCACGATTTTTGCTTTCTCTAATTACGTCTGAAACGTAATCAGTGTTCAATGCGTTTCTTGAACATCATATGCTTTTCATCGGCCGTTTTTTAGCTATTATCTCAAATTATTTACTTATCATTTTATTCTTTCCCGTACATATTGTTATGGAAATCCCAAATGTGGTCATTTTCTACAACCAAATTTACATTCGCTAGGCGTCATGCAGCTGCAGATCGATGAAAGCGATTAGCGGAAAAACAGACAGGTAAAAGCAGAGTGCACATTCGCAGGCGCCTCATGCAGCTGCATGCCGATGAAACGATTAGAGGAAAAACCAGGCTGGGGTTAGAAATAAAACCATAAATTTAGGTATAGAATTGTGGCCAGGGTTTAAAGTGTGTTCCTGCCTAGTTGTTATGAAATTCGCTTTTTACAAGATACAGTCCGTATCTCTAGATCGTAGATATTTTGATCAAGAGAAATACACTTCAAAGTTCTTTTATTTTACTACTTTGTCTCTCACAACAGTAGGAATATTTATTTACGATATATTTTGGCCGTACTCTCAACTTCTAAGTTCTTGCCAGACTAACTCTACTTTTCACAAATATTCGATTTATATACAATTTTACAAGAATGTTACTATACCTACATTTATGACTTGACATTTAATTCGTTAACTTGCTTTTGTTGGTATCCGTTTTCATCGGCATGCAGCTGCATGAGGCGCCTGCGAATGTGCACTCTGCTTTTACCTGTCTGTTTTTCCGCTAATCGCTTTCATCGATCTGCAGCTGCATGACGCCTAGCGAATGTAAATTTGGTTGTAGAAAATGACTAGATTTGGGATTTCCGTAACAATATTATTAATTTCGTGTTGTCCCCTTGGGTATTTACATCTACGAAAATTGATTTCGCCGAGTTAAAGAAGCTTCAGAGCTCGGATTATATAGAGGGCGTACTGCGCGTATTCTTAATTGTTCCCTTCAGAAGTTCTCACAATTTAATAAACAAGTTCCTTAAAACTTCATGATGTCATTCATGATGAAAAAACTAAAAACTATGCCATAAAGCCATTTATATGTTATATGTAGATTTAATCATCCATATGTACGTACAATGCATTTACTACATGCAGAGCAAAGCTTATAAACAAACCCAACTAATTTACATAAATAATTAGTGTGAATTTTCTGAAATTTCCCAATGAAAGGATGTTGAAAAAAATGTTACAAGAGTTTCATAGACGAGATGAACGGGAAGGCAAGCTATAGCAAGAGAAGGAGTATAATTTGTTTTTACCCTTCATTGCATTGATAATTAGTTTATAATGGTCATTTACATTTTTTTGGATGTTAAATTTGTAACGACGTCGCTGTTTTTGCTTTGTCGGTTGCTATTGCTTTTGCTTTCGTTGTTGTTGGTTTTATTATTACTGTTATTGCTTTTAAATGACCTCCAGATAAAATATTAGCTTTAATTAAAATTGATGGCAAATTTGTTTATGATAATTAAATAAACAATTAATTATGCAAATGTTTAATTAAAATCCTATTCAGTCAAACGCAGATGTTGCATAATGAAATTACATGAAGTGTCCTATGTAATGATAATAGAAAAAAGAGAAGAAAATCCAAAACCACGTGCATTTTATTAATTAATAGAAACATAAGAAAATCAGGTAGAAATTTGTTTAGAATATTAGTATATTTATTTAACTGTCACCGCTATAGAGAGAGCATCAACTTTTTTGAATAGACAGTAAGTATAGCGTCCTATCTTGTGACACTTCAACTTTGGTGGTTGCTCGATCCTCAAATCATTTCATACACCTTCTTGTCAACCGATATGAAATTATTGCGGTTTATTATATATGAATATTATTTCGCTACAAAATTACTTATAAAATGGATATGATATATTTAGAAATTTAACGACACAAACGCGCGCTCACGAAGATATGGTTAATCTACAAATAGTTATGAAGTCGATCCTCACTTACTTTCAAACAGGCTAAAAATTTGACATAAAGTCAAAGCCGCGATTCAGGTAACACATTAGACTTTGACAAAAGTGAGCGGAATGCTGTTGAGGCGGCAGGGAATCTTTTGTGCTTTAGAACATGTTAGTTTGTTCTACTTTCCATTCGTTTTACATCGCTCTCTGAAAAACTATCCGTGTTTCTTAAGGGTTTAATCTGAACAAATAATTAGATCGCTGATGTAAAGGACATTCAATAAAAATCACATGCATGTTTTCTATTTTATTTAATGTAGTTTGGTCAACTTTTTAAAATTCATTAATTGCAATTCCTTAATTTGTTGTATATTATTATCTCTTTATACATATTTATTGGATATTTATTTTATTTGAAAAAAAGTTTTATTATTTTGCTTACGCTTTAACCTTCTCAGTTTAGTTTTTAATAAATTCTCTACTTTGTCTCTATTTAATTTAAGCAATAATTCTTAATTTTCCCTAACATTGTGTGTATGTCGTGAAAAAACATTCGCATGTTTTTGCTTAAACTTGATGTGTCTAAATAGTAAAACTTATTTATTTATCGTATCTTAACTTGAAGTTTTTCCTTTTCTTTTTTTTTTTTTGTTATCTTTCTCCATTCATCTTTTTTCACACACTTGAAAATTCCTGGGAAACTTCCTTAATATACATCCACCGAAAACTACGTAAACATTTCTTTTTCGCTGATGCCATATCTGACGCCATTGCTGTTGCTATTGTCGTTGTCGTTATTACAGAACCTCTGGAAATGAGTTATTTGTTGGGCACAGCCGGCGGTTGTTTGGCGGCCATATTTATATTAATCTGTCTTTGTATATACGCGTTACGTGTAAAAAAGTGTTGCTTTAAAGGTAAGAATTGGAAACTTTTTGTATATTTTTTGTTTTTCTCTCAATAACGTTGATATAAATGCGATAAAAAAAAGTAAAAGGAGAAAAGGATATAATCCGTTAATTACAATGTTTATATTTACAACGCGATTCCCTTTTACATACATATTACAATTTTGCGCATGCCTGCGTAAATATTAAAAAGGTAAATGTTTATTTAGGTTGAAATGCGTTAATGAGTTTCTTTTGTTTTTTTTTGTTTACATATGGAGGTATAATTTTTTATTCTCCAGAAAATTGAATAAGTAAGCTGAATTTGAAGAAGCTCAACAGAACCACAACTACGCCTCAAATAAATATATCTTTAAAAGAAATTTTCGTTGAAGGTTGATTTATGATTGGCTAAACGGTGATTTGGTGCTACACACTGATGGGAATATAAAAGCTGTAAAAATTTACAAGTAAAAACACTCTGCTGAGACACAGCCCGCCATTAAATTCCCTGCACAACTTCATTTAAAACAGTTATTCATCTAACGAGTTTTCAAAATAAGAATTTATATTAGAAACCTGTCGGTGTCGCCAATTTCATTAAAATATTTCAGAAATTGTGATTTGTAGATCGAACAAAAGAAAACAAGAAACGCATATGGGGAGAACAAGCCGAGATCAATTCAGAACCACTTTCTCGGTATGATAAAAAATGGATCTATGTCAAGTTCTTGTGGATGTGCCATACATCGACGAAAACTTAATACGTTCTTCTACCACGAACGTATATGTATATGTTTGCTCTAGGCAGTGTGCGTATACCACTCGGATGCGTTTTAATCTAACCCTTGATGTATTTAAATGCTTACAAGTAAGAGTAGTTCAAATTACAAAATATTACAGTATATAGAAATAATCCAGTAAATAATCTCTATATATTCAGTAGAAGCAACTAAAAACATTATAAACGGACAAGACGGATACTAAATACATTTAATCATTCGTTTTCACCTGCTTTCGTCCAGAAAAACAACAAATTAGACTTAGTTTTCCTAAGAGCGCCTACATATAGTAGGATCTAAAAAACAGATTTATGCTATCCAAACTCCCTTTAGTTAATTTCTACAAAAACCCGCTAGTATGAACCAATTTTCATCGTAAAATATTAAAACTAAGCTTTTTTGTCACAAGGCTTATTATTCATGAGAATACTTTCTTGGTATTGGTCCCAACAAAATGGACACATGTGCTTCAAATTTGGTTCATTTTAAGGTTAAATTATTGTTCAAAAATTACTGTTATAAAATAACTGGACAATAATTGGCCATGTTTGGTATAGCAACTGTAATTTTTTGTGGAAGCTCTTAATTGTGTCGGGACCCGAATAATACGCCTACATTGTTTAAACTCGAATTGCTTATTTTACTTATTTAATGAAGCATTTTTATTCTCAAGAAATTTAATTTTTTTTTTTTGCCTTTATTAATATTTACTTACGTTAACAGATACAAATATAATACAATTAATAAGTTTGGAAAATAAATTGTTAATCGATTTGAATTTTTTTCGACAAGAAAATCTGTTATCGGTAAACAAGTAATATATATATATATATAAAATTTTTCAACAGACGTAATTATAATTCTGTCAATAAATGGTATATTAATTACTTTATTTGCCGAAGTAAAAATGACTAAATTGTCAAAAGGCCCTTTGACATGTGTTTAATCAAAAAATAAATCACGTGCGTGATGTTTCCGCTTTTAAAAAAAACGTACACGGGCACGATTCGCTTCTCCCATACTCCTCTACGAACACCGCTTTCTTCATTGCGCGTGTAGGCAATACCCGTTGAGTGGCTAGTAATATGCAAAATAAACATAAAGGTAATTGCTTTTAAAATATTAAACCATATGGAAGTGCCCTTTTCGTTAGAGGCCGTGTATTGAAAAAACTTAAAAAATCGCCCATCCGATCCAAGTTGTCAACATCAATTTTCCGCATGCTGAAATACTACACTCAGCGAAAAAGTAGTCCGATGCAATCTATTTTCAATAGAATTGATGCTTGGGACAAAACAAATCCGCATTTTAAAAACTTCGAACAAGCGCGTTAGTTTGGGGAAAAAGAAATCCATTGTTTTTATATGAACTTCAGGACTTTATTTAACATGCTTCGCATTGTCCGATTTGGGTCAAATATGCACCGTTTTGTTGTACGATTTGTTGCCATTTTAAAGGTAACTTCAAAATGCCTCTCTCATAGAAGTCCTGGTCTCTATTTGCAAAAAACTCTAGTAGTCGATTTTCACAATCCTCCCTAGATTCCAATTTTTTATCATTAAAGAAATTTTGCAATGCAAGAAAAAGATGATAATCGCTTGGTGCCAAGTCCGGACTGTACGGCGGATGCATTAAAACTTCCCAACCAAGCTCCCGAAGTTTCTGGCGAGTCACTGTAGATGTGTGTGGCCTAGCGTTGTCCTGGTGGAACACGACACCTCTCCTGTTGGCCAATTCTGGCCGTTTCTGGTCAATCGCTATCTTCAAACGGTCCAGTTGTTGACAGTAGAGATCAGAATTTAGCGTTTGGCCATATGGAAGCAACTCATAATAAATAATCCCCTTCCAGTCCCACCAAATGCATAGCAAAACCTTCCTGGCCGTTTGAGGTGCTTCACCGCTCTTTGACCACGATCGTTTTCGCACAGGGTTATCGTATGTGATCCATTTCTCATCTCCAGTCACCATCCGTTTAAGAAATGGGTCTATCTCATTCCGTTTGGCCAAGGCTTCGCAGATGGAAATTCGATCCATCATGTTTTTTTCTGTTAATTGGCGTGGCACCCAAACATCGAGCTTCTTTTTGAATCCAGCTTTGTGTAAATGGTTTAAAACTGTTTTATGGTCGATTTTTAGCTCCTGGGTGATGTTACGACTGCTAACATGCCGATCAACTTCGATCATTTCTCCGATTTTATCGACATTTTCGTCGACCGGCCTACCTGTGCGAGGTGCATCTTTAACATCAAAAATTCCTGAACGGAATCTACGAAACCAAAATTGCACATAATTGGCTGTTACAGTATCGGAACCATAAACCCCATTCACAATTTTAGCCGCTTAGCTTGCATTTTCGCCTTTGTCAAAGAAAAACTGTAAAATGTACCGAATTTTCTCTTTGTTCACTTCCATTTTTAACACGCTGTAACTCACAACTGAATGCACCAAACAAAAAACAGCAAAAGAATTTTTTTTACTGCGAAATGTCACCTTTCCAACGAGCATAAATCTGAAATTGTTTGATCAATACTTTACGAGAAATCTATCAGTGCAGCCATCTACCGAAAAAATAATGGATTTCTTTTTCCCCAAACTAATATCTGCTTGTCATTCCTTCTGAAGTTTTCCTGCAAGCTATATACATGTGCAAGACCTTAATAAGCCCTATGCCACGAATGGTGTAAGGTATAATGAAGGATATTATCTTGTCCTTTGAATGAGAACACAACCAAAAATGGGAATCGTAAGGACGTGAAGGCTAAGGTTCCAATTTTCAGTATACATTGCAACGTAAATCCGTCTTTTGTGAATTTTACGTTATTTATTCAACGCTTTTTGAAATGAAGTTCGTACCGCTGAATTGGGATTGTTAAGATTGTATAGGTTTTATTTATAAAAGTAGGGGATCTACTTACAAATTATTTACAGACACTTACATTTATAACGGTTTAATTCTCGTTCTGGCCTTCTCCGTTCGAACATTGCTACACAATTCTCTTAACTCGATTGTCGCAACTCGTTTTTACGAGTCGAACGGTTAATTTCTACCAATTGTTGATGATCTTCTTTCCAGTCCAGTCCAGCTGTATGACGTGGGTAACGCGCATTGAATGTGTATTTAATTTTCCATTTCTTTAGAATTTAGTTTCTTAAAAAGCCGACTAATTTTCACGAAAACTCAAATCAAAAAAAAACACATATTCTTAATAGTGTATACACAATGCATATAAGACGAACTTTATCTGCCGTTGTAGTTATCACAAACGGTAAAAAAGTTGCAAGTATTTGTAATTCACAAAAATTGATGCATTGAAGTGCATATAGTCTCGATCACTACTACTATAACAGTTGTGAGGACGTAAACTTTTACTTTGTTAATAAAATTGTACCTTAATGTCCATCTAGCTACACTGGTGTAACACTCGCTGCGTAAACCAGGGCCCCCCCAGGAAAATTTGCTTGTTATAATTACTGTTTATTCTACTGGGTTAATTCAAGCTAGACTGATTAGCATAGCTAAATCCCTCGGTGCGCCTCCATACAATACTTCTCTATTGAACATTCACTCTATTTGAATATTCACTTCAGTTTATTTCTAATTCATACGTTTACCTTCCATTAAATGACTAGACGCACAATGATCTTACACTCTCTTCGTTTGACCCTACATCATCAGATCTGTCGGTCTGTCTGCAATTACCAAAACATAGATTTCCTAATAGGAGCAAAACAATTTTACCTCAATTTTTATCCTTTTGCTTAGGTTTTAGCTTAGTAAGGTCAAGTCAGGTAGCGGTAGAAAAATTACGTAGTACACAAGCCGATGATGGATAATAAAATTTTAGCTCAAAACGTCGAACATAATTTATTTACTTTTATTTTATAGGACAACACAGTAAAGACGGCGTGGAAAGGAAACCTCCCACGCCAAACGCAAATAATAATCGCTCGTGTACAGTTGTCACCTCTGTAGCCTTGCTTGCTAGTATTCTTTTACTGAAAATTTTGCATATAAGAAAGTGTAATACATACATGATATATGAAACAAGGCGGATGCCGTGTTGTGAAAATCTATAGTGAGTTTTGTAGGAGATTTACTAACGCATTGAGCTCTTGTTATGAAAAACCATCAATTTATGACAATTATCTAATCCGTATCCATAAAACTTATTGATTACATCTTGGCCATATATATGGTTGACATCGTTACTGGAGAATTGTATGAGTAGTTAATCGATAACTCGTTCGTTTTAAAATTCGTGATTACTTCATTTAGCAGTTACATATTCTTTAGTGAGAGTTTAAAATCCTTTGCTGCTACTTTGATATTCAACCTCCGTAATAGTAATTAATCAATCAAAGTTGTAAAAATTATAAATTTATGACATTTTTTTCGTTTAATATTCATTCTACTGTACATCATAAATTATAAATTCGTAACAAATTCATAAATATTCATAGGTTGCCTTAAAATATGTACAAATGGAATGAAATGGTTCAATTATTCCTTTTATAAATTCCATTGAATTCACATTTTGTATAAAATAAATGTAATGTTTTTTTCCTCTAAAAAAACAAAAATAGAAAAATAGCATAACAAAAAACCATAAAGGAGAATTTATATTCATTAATCGCTAAGCAATAAAGGATGGGCAACGAAACCAAACCAAGGAAAAAGAAATGAATAATAATTGCTGTAGCAGCTATAGAGTGATTAGCATATGGATTGTTTTACATAGGCCTCCGAATAATTTATTTTCATTAACAAATGGCTAATTACAAACGAAACCGAAAAATGATCATGGAGCGTTTTGGACGAATTTTCTGCAATCGTCAGTCATCAAAACCAATATAGAATGCCTTAAGTATCTAATTATCCAATTTGATCTTAATATATAATGATTAAAAAAAAAGACCACTTTAGATTGTAAAATTTGTTCAATCCGTTGAATTGCTCCTAATTATATCTAATTTTATTCTAATTAACAAATCCGAGAGAATAGAATCGAATTTACAAAAACTAAAAAGTCTATAAAACATTATCTTATCTTGTTACAAAAAGCGATGAGAAAATATGCCTGCTTAAGAACATAATTAAGCACTCGGGTGTAACTCCACTACGGACTACAATTCGGCTTGCTAAGTGTGCGTAAAATTTTATGTAATATTCCAGAGTGCAGAATGAGTTACAAGTTTTGCGGTAGAAAAAAACAGGTAACTCCTGATCTCTTGTTGTTAGTAAAACATATATATATATATATATGTACATATTATAGTTTCTATTTCTTTTCTTACCCGAGCGCGTATTACACAAAAAATTAAAATATGTCATAATAAAAATCATGTACATAAAACAAACCATGCAGTAAAAAACAAAAGTAACAACTAGGGCCAACGAACAAATTGCCTCCAGATATATATAATAAAAACAGCAGACATTAAGGTTTTTTATTTTTCCTGTCAACTTAACAATGCCCATTCTTTTCCTTCTTTAGTCGTCTCGCGGAAAACAGAAAAAAAAAACTCCGCGATTCATTAATTCATATAATTTTTCTTTTGGCCATTAAAACTGACCGTTAACTCAGTCCATGAGCATAACAAAAGAAAACCCACAGCATTACATCAATTGTAATATTTTTCTCTTTTATACCCCCTTACCCTGGCTTCTCTCGCTTGCTTACTCCGAAGATCCGTTTCCTGCTTTTTTTTGTGAATATAATTTTTTTATTTCAAACCAAAAGTTATACAAAAACGATTTTTATATCAAATACAAGAGGTATGTTAGATTTATCATATTTTTAAGTCCTATGAAAGCTAAGTATATGCTTATGTCCGATCGCCTTGAACAGCAAAATTCATTTAACAATGTTTATCTGTCGATCATATTTCCGTTCGCTAAGTTCATCTTCAAAATTATCTGAAAACTTTGCCTAAAAAAAACAATATACTCTTTTTTTTGTGATTGCGCAAAAACTAATTATTTTCTTCTCTTGCCTAAATTATACCAGTCTTGAAATTATAGAATGTCGAATTTATAGACGGAATAAAGAGATCTGAAAGACAGAAGCACGAAGGATTCAGTCAATTACCAAAAAACCTACATACGTAGTACGAAGTGACAACGTTTTTAAAATACAAAATTATTTGCGGCTAAATCTTATAAATGTGCGATATAGCAAAAGCTGGGTATTATTAGCTTCGCTTCAAGCCGAATACATCTTCTTTCTACTTTTTGGTTATTATAGCGTTGTATACATTTAATAAAATAAACGAAAGGGCAATGCATTGTAGAAAAGCTTACTTATACGTAAAATTTTATGGCTGAAAAACAAGGTACCGTTTTAATGTATTTTTTAATTTATAACAACGCTAAAAATGAAATGTAGAAGGGAAAATTTATAAAATGAATGAGCTTTATCCGAAAAAAGTATAGTATGAACAATCTTGATATTTATGTCCAGGATCACTTTACACCTAGCCGCAAAGTGTAGAACAGAGGGGGATTTGCGATGGTTGGCGAGCAATATAGTTTAAAACAGAAATTATTGTGTTTCCTACACAGTAGTTTCTTAAGCGTACTAAACTTGCCATTTCGCTTGTAACGCCCACAAATACCAATCGAAGCTGCCATTACGTCTATCCATTATAGATCACGATAATGTACTAAGTTTTTATTAACTTTGTTTGAGTTAATGCATATGAAGGTTTCGCTTCAAAGTGCATATGACTTTATTACATCTTTTTACACTAGCCTACGTGTTGTGCTCGATAATATTAAGGTTGTGCGAATACAATACGTATAAGGGCCTAGTTTTCAATTATACCCATCAATGTAGAATTGAGGTTCCGACTCGAGTTAAGCTTGTCTAGCCGTCTGTCTATATAATGTATTCACCTTTGGGTTTGAGATAAATTTCCTACGCATTTGGAGATAGGACGAAGTCTTTTGCAAATTAATTGGATAAGACTACTTATGCAACTGCTACTCATATAACCTGTTATTGTGGAAATTTTTGTATGAATAATTGTGTTAAACGAAGCCATGGCGGCCGGTGGCTCACTGTGATTTTTTTGTACTTCTTTTTAAGATAAAATACCAAAAACTTATGCTCGCTTTCCGAAAAGTATACATTGTTTACTGAAGACACATATTTCTTCCGTTTTATGGGTACAAAAAATACACGTACATAGCCCAAATTTTGTACAATTAATTTTTATGTGAAATTAATATCATGAGCTAGTTTTTATTCTAAAAGGCAAATATTAAAGCTCTACGCCATACTAAAATTTACTTTTCACCCATTCGGAACAAATTTTTCACATCAGTTCATTATACTCAAATACGCAGTGGTCTTGGACGTGAAATTTTGAAAATTGTAATTTTTTCGTGTAACGATTTTCCCAAAATAATGCGTTGGTCATAACTCTTCAATTCAATACATTTTCAATATGGTTCTTTCTTGGACAAAAACAGGTGAGTGCACAAAAATTCCCACCTATAGCTTGACAACAAGTGTACATGCGCCTGTGACAGTCAATCTTGGATCGATTCAAAAAATGATACTAAATCGATTAGTGTGATGAAGGATGGGTATACCTTAAGTTCTTCCGGGTGTTATAACGACTAGGCTGCAAGAGGCGGCAAATAACTTAGCTCAATAGCAGTTTAGATATTGTTGTATATATTTGCAATTTATAACGATTTAGTGATATATAATAGTATATAAATAAAGATAAAAATAATAATATCTTTATAAAGGAATTGAAGATATTATGTTAAAGTTTATTAAAAAGTAATTGAATTTCAAAATTAATTAAATACAAATAAATAATTAAATAAGTAGAAATTAATTAATTAATAAGTAGAAGTAGAAAGGTTTAATGTCAGTACGATTTTACAAAGTGACTTGACAACTTCTACTTAACTACTCTTCGACTTTTGAACCCATCTTGCACTTAAAGAGTGCGCCTTGCTTCTCTTTATTTCACTGAAACGTCATTTTGTTTGCTTTACTCTTCGCTATCAGCACTCCCCTGTTTGCTGCTCTTTCACTCATCTACACTTAACACGTGCTGTTGTGCAAATGAAACTAGCTGAACAGGCGGCATAAAACATAGAATATTTGTTGGAATTACTTTTTTGTAGCACTTAGTAATGTTTAATCTTCTTTATAAATACTTCAAATTAATACTGAGGAAAAATATCTTTCAGTATGTAATAAATAAAAATAATGTCACGTAGCCAAAAAGTTCAAATGAACAGTCCAGTTGCAACCAATAGACTTTCAACCATTGGCATTTTTACCTAATACCTAGCTGAATCAAACATTAATTCTAATCGACTCGGAAAATTCTCTGCGGGTGGCCATCTTGTCGCAATGGGTACGCTCAGTAAGCAGCATAGCTACTAGTGTGGCCACACATGACAGTAAGCTCGAAGGTCAACATTGAAGCTAAGAACAATCGGGATTTGTAACCTAAATGGCATGTAAATATCGATGGGTCTCAGGTAATTAGATCACAACGGAGAATGAAATGATCAATGAAGTTCACGGTCTTACTAGGTTAACTTTTTTTCCCTAGAAGAGGATGAGCCGATATATATAACGGCGCCAACGTTGTAAGCGTAAGGAAAACCTATACCCTTCAGGAGGTGACGGCAGACCACTAGAGTATCTACCTCAAGGAAAATTACATGCAAAGAACAATGAATATACTATTCTCGATCTCCGTTTATATGAGGGCACTAAGAATTCAAACATGCCGTAAATATCGCGGCGTGGAACTTTCGAACCTTACATAAAGCAGGAAAATTTCACAACGCAGTCCAGGAAATGAAACGCCTAAACATTAATATCCTTCGCTATTTTGATAACGTGTATTATTAATTCTAAGAAACACGCAAAATGCCTTGAACAGTTCCTTTCTTACTCTGATATAGTCCTATTGCTTGATATTAATGGCAATAAAAGGCGTAGGAAGCCTTTAATCATCATAAAAGACTCTTATGGCCCGTAATGAAAAACGCCAGTTGTGGTGTATGTATGGTGTGATGAGTCACTCAACAAAATATTCGCCGAGATAGAAGAGGAGAATGAGATGATTATATTCCTAAATTGTTTTCAGACCATACTAGATGGTTAGACTTTCCAAATGATGATCAGCAGTTTGCAGAAGATGAAATAAGAAAAACTATAAAAAATGCCAAAAACAACAAAAGCCGTGGGTAACCGTGGTACCGAGGTTATAAAGCTGATAAAACATGACAGTTTAGATATCCTGCATAAACTATTTAAAGAGTTCTACGACACAGTCGTTTACTCTGATGCCTGGTTAAAATTATCACTCATGACAATTCCAAAGAAAAACAATGCCAGGAGATGTCAAGATTGTAGGATGATATCTATAAAGCCTCACGTTTTGAAAATATTCCCAACAATATTTTATGCTTTTTATGGTCTTTGCTTTTGTATTATGCAGAACCATTGGCTTTAAAAATCAACACAATGAACAGACTGGACGGATTTGAGATATGGTGTTACAGTAAAATATCCTGGGCAGACCGTATATTCAACGCTGAGTTGCTAAGAAGACTAAACCCTGAGAAAAATATTAACTACTACACTTTATAGTAGAAGTCCGTAACGAAGAGCGTAGAGGCATGGGTGAAAAACAAATGCCGTGACTACGTAACATTCGAAATTAAACAGAGAGAACCATTGGTAAAAATATACACACAACAATGAGCCGAAAAGATTGTTCGACGTTAGTTAATAATATAACTTAGTACTCAATAATACCACAAAATGTAAAAAAAAATGTGATCACATATGTGCAGCAATGGAAGTATATACTTATGAAAGTGGCTAAATGCTTGCCATATTGTTGTCTAGTGGTAATGTTTTGCAGAGCTGCTAAGATATATATACATACATTTAGTCAAAATTACCTGTCCAATGATTAATTGATTATGTTGATAATATGCACCTTTCAGAAAATGTAAAATGTTCTTAATTAGAGCCAGTAAACAAGTAATATGTCTTCTCTATTACATAACAGTTCTTACAAACCTAGTGTATCGCGAACAATCGCTACACAAAGGATGATAACGTAGCTAAGGAAATTTAATTAATCATACAAGTAACTTATAAATAAAACTAAGTTGACTTTCCTGAATGCAGGTGTCGTTGGCATGGAGTGTTTTCGTCGTCCACATTAATGATTGGTCCAGTTTGCATCACGCTTTGGATACCCCAAGGTACTCATCACCCGTCGCGAGTCAGCAGCACTATTTTTTGAATTAAACGAAAGAAGTTTTGACATTTGCGGTCTTCCGGCACGATTCGATACTTCGTTAAAAATCCTTAAAAACTTGGTTATGTTTCTATTAAGTTTCCGCCGTTGTTTCAGCTTTTTCAAATTTTTTTCCTTCGTGCCTATTATAAATATAAACCATATCGTCATCCAGTATTTAAAAATACACTTGGGCAAATATGGAAGAATTTATAATTTAATCAAGAAACTCAAATGGAAATACCAGCAATTTCCCTTTGCGAACATATTTAATAATAGATTTTCTAATATGATTGCTGTTGCTAGCGTTCATAATATTGCAAGGAAAATTACTTTGACACAAATCCCTATTTAAGTTTGCTTCGATATTGCACCGAAATACGCAACACTATGTGAAAAAAAACATAGAACATGTATAGCAGAACCCAAGTAGAATAACAGTAACGTAGTGTGCGTGTGCAACCACGGAAACAGGAAATGCATGTATTACAAATAACATCCGCTGTTCACTTGAAAAAATAGCAAACAACAAAAACAAATGGAAAGAAAGAAAAACTCACAATATACACAAAGTGACGCAAGCACATAAAACTTACCTAAGTCGAACCTACACTAAGTATGAAACGACAGAGTGGGGATTAAATGACAAAGGTAACAACCGCTACGACTACCAAACAGGTTAGGGATGAAGACAGGGCAGTTTACTTTGGGCAACAGCAGCATCTACCCAGCATCTACCACGAGTGTCAATCAATATATCAATGTGCAAGTAACTCGCAGTTGTTGTTGCAGTCATCGAACGGGAAAAAATCGAACACCAAATTGAAAATGCCTTCACAAATTAGGCAACGGTAGAACAAGAAGCATTTAAGTAAAAGTTGATTTGCTAGCAAGTCTCCTTTTACATGTATACATTAAGAAATGAACCCTAAGTTCAAACTTCGGATAAATCAACGTGTATTAAAAGAATGTGAATATACTGGAGATGACATAGCGAAATCTAAACTTTTCAGAAATCGAATGCTCCCTTATAATTTTCAAACATCAAATGCTCCCTTATAATCGTAAAGGGAACATAAATTGTAATACATTAACTTTTGCTTATTTTTTTGTTATAAGAAAACAAAATAAAAATTCACTATCCGTTTAATAATTTATGTGAAACGTCAATACATGACACTTTGCTATGCATTCATTTCCTTTCGCAACAGACAGGGAAAGTCAAAAGTGACTCGGAAATCATTCATCAATTATTACAGGAGAGGGGTGTACACCGAAGCGAGCAAAAACTAATTTACGTACATTTAGAAAAATGTATTTCTCTTTTTAGAATTTTTTCTTCCTTTTGTTTAAAATGTTCTTTTTTCTCTTTTTATTTTATGCATAGGCAGTAGCGGTTATAAATCCTCCGATAAAGATAGGTAAGCATATAAATATGAAATTCTTTCAAAACATTAATGGGCGGAATTAAAGCACAGCAGGTTCTGTTTGGAACTTATTTATATAAAGTCGTACCGTATATATGTGATGATTTTTGGTAGAAAGTGAAAATATGCAAAATATTTCTAATTGTTTCCTCCTATTCCTATAATGTTCCCCCCTTCTTCCGAGAGCTTGAAAATTTCTCTTATTACTCTCGTCCATTAAATATCTATATGCTGACTTTTGTTCTATCCGCAACATTATCTTTTAGAAAAGGTTCTCCACTCCCTTTTGACTGCTCCGGCCTTAAAAGTCTTTTTTATATTTCAGACTCCCATCTTCTCATTATCTATGACGTTCTTCACAAACATTCAAAAATATAACAACTGGACTCACTAACAGGTTTTCAATTATTTTTATTTTAGAAAAAATATTTTATAAAGCAACACGCGCAGCAAATTCTTTTCATATCATATTGCAGCCGTTTTAGACCATTTTTTATGTACATTCCGACCCAAGGAACTTTCGTTACAGGCAATAGCGTTTCTGAAAGGTATGCATGAAGTAAATAACAATTGGCACAAAAGTTTTCCCAACGTAAACATTTAACAATTCTTACCTATATAAACAAGGTAGAAAGTGAGGCAGTTGACACAAATATCACTTATGATAGATCTCGGAAGAACGAGAGTAGTTTAATTTAAAAATGGCAATACATGAAAATAACGATCAAGAATACAAAATTTTGAATGTTCCAACAAATAAGGAAACTAACTACACCTAACTTTCTCTGTGTTGAGCGGAAAAACGAATGAAAGGAAGAAAAATGTGTTATTTTTTAATACACCTCTGAAAGATCTGTTACTTTATGCCAATATCAAAAAATTGCAAAGTGCTTTATTAATTAAAGGCTTCTCGACAGATCTAGACCATTGCAATCTACGCATTTTTAATATGAAAACACAGTTCCATGACCTTACGCTAAAGTAGCAACAGTAGCAAGTATAACAACCCATTAGATGAAATTATTACAATTTGGTTTGTATTTTTTTTAAAATTTTAAAAATCTTCCTTTCTTTTCCCTTTAGTGAGAAAGCTGATCTTAAATCACGTTCGGATAGTACTAGCGGGCCACAGGGTGACTCGATATATACCACACCGGCAGGTTTTCATCATCAGCAGCAACAGCAGCAGCAACAAGTCCAAAGTCAATCCCAGCAATTGCATCATCAACAACAAGCGGCAACTACAGCAGCTGCTGCTGCTTTAACTCATAATGAACATGGATCGCCCGAAGCAATGAAGGTACGAATGGCTGCAATGATTTTACAGCCACCCACTAGGGTCTAGCAGGCAATAACTAATAACCGTAACAATAATAATAATAATAACAATAATAACGATATTAGTAAAACAGATGATACAACAACAGTAAATCTGATTGTTACTAACAATATTACAGCTACTACAAAAATAACTACAATTGAAACTATAGATATTAGTGCGACAGACACCGAGACTATAGGTGGTAATAATAGTAGTAATAATATTGAAAATGATTTAGCAAATGAACCAAATAAAAGAATAGACCAAAGTAGAGATACAGTGAACGATAACCAAACCCAAAATCCTACACAAGATAGCAGCCAAAACATAACTAACATGAATAAAAACAGCAGCATCGAGAGTAACGATAGCAGTGACAGTAACAGAAATGTTAAAAATCTAAATAAAGAAAAGATTTTAGAAGCTTCCTTTCGTCATGAGAAAAATGTATTAGTTGACTTGGATAGTGGCCGAGATGAGTCGGTAACAAATGGAAGCACTGTTAAGTCTACTGATAACTTAATTAAAAATGCTACCACTTCTGCTACTCTTGCTACTACCGGTAACTCTGTGATTTCTTTCAGTCAAGACAATAATCATCAATCGTTACATTACGTTGATGAAGAAAGTTGGCTATTAATACAAAAACTTACTATTAATAATCCATTCTACCGTTTTCACAAACAATCTCAGTCACTAAGAGATAAAAACCCCACAAACCACAACCAGCAAACATCCTTTAATTATGTTAAACATTTACGTAAATTTAAGTCTGATTCGGATTTAAGAAAATTCCTTAAAACTAACTTAAATGTTAAATTAACAAGCAACAATAAAAACAATGTTATAGTTCTAGCACAAAGTAAATTAACCCAAAATAAGAATTTAATGAATATATGGTTAAGGGGGGAAGAAGAGGGGGGAGGAAAGATTATCGGTGAACCGGCGGTGACAGTAGCGGCAGCTACTATGTGCGTCACAACGAAACCCAACGATTTTCATATGAACAGTACCGTTATAACAAATCCTTTTTCCATATTTCACGAGGATGAAACGCAAATGACGTTGCGCGTAGATACACGTTTACGTTGTGCTTCGAATGCTAGCCGTCGAGTGATACGTAAGCCTCAACAAAGAGCTTTTATGAGTCAGCACCAACTGCCTAATTATCATCACGTTTACGGCGTACCCATTAAACATTACGAGCGGCAAGATTTTCCTTTGCATCATGATAGATTGAGAAGAAAATCAAAATTATTGTCCGGTTCAACGGGTAACGTTTTCAAGCAGCTATCGTTGAGAAAATTAAATAAATCAACACACGTCAGCATACCGCAACATCAGGATTTAACTGCAAATGCTAATGGACCTCAGTTGAAAAAACTTAAACTAAACTACCCTTCGTCTACCCAAATCGGCTTAACGCGCGTTAATACCTTGGTTCCCCCGACTGCTGCTAGTAAACATAATTACTTCTCACGCTTACACGCCAAAACTAAACAGGGCTTTCAAAAATTCAAAGACAAATGTCGCTTGATTAAGCACGAAACCTCTCATCTGGGGCATAGGTCGTCCCACACGGGAACGTTTCAGACCTTGGCAAAGGTCGAAAGTTTTCGGTTCATCAGCGATAAAGCTCATATTAAACATTACGAGAATCGATGTAATTTGGCCTATCAGGAAGCCTTACAACATCAACAACACAGCCAACCGGCAATAACTTTATATAAAAGTTATAAGTCAGAGTTGGATTTGTCGAAAAATATAAACTACCTCGAAGCCTATCTAAATGAGAATTTTGAAAATCCAAACTCTCAATATGTAAGCCGTGCAAACCAAAAATCGAGACCCCCATTGACGAATAACCACAAACGTAGCTTCTCAACCATCACGACCTCGACAACGGCCCAAAAACACAACTATGAAAATCTTAACACTTTACCAATGCAAAACAGTGATTCTCTGACCAGCTCCGATTATGCCTCTGTCTTTAGTGCTGGCGCCAAAGAACTAATTTTAAAAAAGACTGATACTTCTGACGATGAAGGCATTGAGAAGGAGAAAAGTATTTTAAAATACGAGCATCCGAAAATGTCTTTATTTTTAAAAGATAGTAAGAGAGGAGTCGAAACCGAGGTTGAAAAAGACCTACGAGCAGAGTTTTCGAGGTCTCCTTGTAATTCTGAAGGATTAAAACTTGACCTTTTCTATCGACCAGAATTGCTAAATCATCATTTGAACTTAGAGCAAGAAATCGATGACAATGACGATACCGCTGCTAATAGTATAAGGATTTTAATTAATGCCACCGACGATTTTGAAGTTGATGGTGGCACGCACAGAGGATGGTATAACGCACAACACTTGGAAACTGATTCCACGATGTCAGCAATAGACTTCTATCAGTCTTTGAATCAGCACCTGCAGCAAGAAGAAGAAATTGAACAAAAGTTAGTGCCATCTCCCTATGAAGTCTATTTAGAGCATTATCAAAAATCGATAACACCGCCCACCACAACAACCACCAGCAGTTATACGACCGATGACTATCAGAGTTCTTTATATTATGACAAGGACTTAATAGCGTATGAAACGGACAGCTGTTCGTTAGGGCCGTCGAGCAACAATGACCGAAGGAGGGAAGAAAGTACGCGTAAAAAATCACCGAGTTCCATGAGCCGCCATAGATTGCGTAATAAATCTTTAATGAATAATAAAAATTACGGTTTAACAGAAAATGAATTAATGCAGCACAAAGCATTAAATCTGGTGGATTATCGAAATGTCGCTTTAACACAAAGCTCTTTTAAAAACTATAAAACATCGATGTCGAACTCCTCCTCTTCTACATCATCATTGGCTCCCCAGCAATTATATGCAGGGGGTGTTAATATAACAAATAGAAACCAATTAAACCAATTTAAGGCTCTGTCTGGCAAAAGCTCTTTAGCTCAACAACAACAACAACAAGAAGACATAAGACGACCGTCAAACGCTTCGAACACTTCTTCATCGGATAACTTTGATAATTTCATCAGTTTAAGGACATCGTCAAACGATGGCTGCTCGAATACCCAAAAAATGCCTAGCAAACGTACCATGTACCAGCACTATTCACAACAGCCACAGCAACGCTCACCGAATACGCCTAGCTCTGGCCCATCGTATAGCTCTTTGAATTATTATGGCTGTGTAACAACTCAATTGCCTGCTACTCACGATACATCTATCTGCAGTGTATCACATAAGGCGCAATCTTCGTCATCCTCTTCAAATCATTCATCAAAACTTTCCAACTCCCCTATTACTTCCACTAGCAACTCAACAACGGCCACATCAGTTGCGGCGGCAGCAGCTTTATTTACTACAAATCCCAATGCCATAGCACTACCGTCAGGCGCACCAACGTTAGCAGCAACATCAGCGCACAATCAAGTAAATATTTCAGCCGCAGGAGTGCTAAAGGGAGCAACAACAAATTCTCAAATGAATTTAACCAAGTTATTCCGCAATTCAACAACCACAAACAATTCTTCTCCTAATACAACAGCCAGCGTAATGGTGAATTATCATCAACTGCATCATCACCATTCTCATCATCAAAATGAACCACGTGATAAATTTATCATAGAATATGAGTGTTAGCAGCGCGCAATAGTGATGGCGACGACAATGATGTTAAACATGATAAAGTTTTGTTAAAGAATTTTTTTTGTAAAAATATTTTACATCTTAAGCCAACACGACAACAACAAAGTTTTAGCAACAATTTCAAACTTCCCGCCATTAACAAAATAGTTAATTTACCTTAAGCAATGTGCTATACAAAATTGACATTGTTTCAAAGCTTCGAATTAAGTAATGACTATTCTGAGGTCCTTTTTTATTTAAGTAACGATTTTCTTGTGCCCTTTTTTTAGAAACTGTACATAACCCTGTAAGGGATGTCGTTAGGGGTCCTCTTGTCGAACCGCCAGTTTGTCTAAATCATCATAGAGTGCAAATGGGCTATCCACATCGGTTGGAAATACACAGCAGCAAAAAGTCGCCACAACAGTCTCATTTTTTGTAAATGTAAATGAATTTTTTGTAAAGTTACAGGTAAGCGGTTGACGGCTAAGGTGTGAAAACGCTATTGAAACGTTTACTAGGCTTCGATATAGAAACCCCGAAAGAACATATAACGAACATCATGATACAGCTACAAAAAATCCGCCGCATATGTGGCACCCTTACGCAAAAGTCCTATATGTATATATGTAGCAATTTGGTTATTTATGAACGAAAATTTATAAATAAATTAAAGTTAATATCGAATTATCCTCTAATTAATTAATTTATAGTAATAATAATAATAAACTAATAGAAGAATACTGATAAATTAATAATGGTAAAAAATGTAATGTAAAATTTTAAAGCAAAAAATTAAAATAGATTGTCGCAAACAAACACACCCTGACTTACCCTCGTACGCTATATATATAATTAATTACAAATATTTAACTATTAAACAGAATATAGTTAATGTGAAAACTACTGACAATAATGAGATTCAATTAGTTAAAAAATAATAATAATAACAATAATTATTAATTTAATTAAAACGGAAAAATAAAAATATAGGCAAATACTTATGTAAAAACATAATTATTATTTAAGTTAATAATACGCAAATTAGGCCACTAACTAACTACAATAAATGAACAAACTAAACGAATAATAAGAAAAAATCCATCAAAAAAGCATTCTAGAGCAAATTAAAATAACGGAAATGAAATTAACATGAATAAATGAACTTGTTTTTAAACTCATCATTAAAGGATGAAGAAAAGTTTACGTACCCTGAAAATCCAACAGTTATATTGCCCGTGCATGAGCATGGGCAACAACCACCGGCGGCCTTTAATAGATTCCCTACGAACTATCGATCTGTCGAACGGATTATTTCATAAAATCACAAGAATTCTTATAATAGTAAACTTTAAATCAGACTTACACTATTTGCATTTATATCGTAAAGCGAAAATTGATGATAGCATGTAAATAACCAATTTTTTCAAAAATAATATTATGCAAAGTCGATAGTGGTACTTGAACGTTACTTTGTGGAATTCGCGGCAATTATAAATCATATAATTTGTTTATCTCTTGGACCATCTTGCAAAATTATCATTCAAACGAGAATCACCGATTTCGTTTTTAAAATCAATCCAAGTTGAGAAAATTTGAAGTATGGACACTGTCTTCTACTTTCACCCTATGAAAAGCCGCATTTCGTGAATCTGTTTGTCTGATGATAGCCTTATTATCTGTCTTTCTAAAATTAGAGTTAAAAAGTTTGCTGGGAAACCCACGAATTAAAGTTAATTCCTTCTATTTACGGAAAGATGAGAAAATCGAATCGTTAGTAGATTTTTGCCTCTTACCACCTTCTAATGAAAACGTGAATAATCTGGATAACGGGTAACTTAAGATTCGGCTCAAGCTGAATATATTTTTAAAAAGTTTTTTAATTAGCAACAGATTGCCTACATTGCACAGCGACAACAAACATATTAAATGCTGTGTGCAACAAGGTTAATATTAATGTTTAAACAACGACCTGTGTTTAATACTAACAATTTATATACGAAATTTACTGCATTCATTTCAAAAAATAAAATTTGCATACATACATTCGAAACGGTAGTTAAGTTGTTAATTAAATTAATTAATTATATATTCTAGTCCAAATTATTATAATTATTATATTATAAAACTAATTGGCTTTCAATTAACAATTTATTTTTCGCCAAAAACTTCATATTTCATTTCAATAAATTAATTTATAATTTAATTTTGTTTAAATATTTTAATTTCATCCCTTATCAATTTAAAGCAATTACATTTGTTTTCCACTTAATTAAGAAGTCTGTATCCAACTAACAATAGCGAACCACAGCCCACAATCGCACGCCCTGCGCCACACTATGATTATTCGTGAAACGACTTCTCAAAATACGCTGTCATATAAGCTGTAATGAAAGGAGTGGTCGGATCCGAATAATTATCAAGAATGATCATTCCTTGATCAAAACACGCCATTGTCCCACATTTCATGAAAATAAATCAAAAATTGTGGTCCGTAGATTGAAAACAAGTACCAAAAGCTGTGCCGACTAATGTAATATTACAAGGTTTTCTTAAACGTCTGGGTCAACTAGATAAAAAAATTTTAAATATAATTATTCTGAATTTAGTGCCAAGAACAATGAGAACGTTATATACTAAGACATCGCATATGTGCTTTGCGTCCGGATAGACTTAAATATATGAAGTCGCTCCATGGACTCATCATTAACATTCTCTAACACTGCCTTGTTCCTAAGTGTAGAGCAATTACTGAGTAGAACATATTATTCACCGGAGACGTTTTGAGTGTATCAACTTCTAAAGAGCATTTTATAGCCAAGAAACATACTCATTGCCAAACTGAGACGCTGACGCGCCTCCTCCTTATGTTTTTTCCCTCTGTTCAGAAAACTGAATTGTTTAATAATATTAAGTGTGACATCGTTGTTGTTTTATTGCAAGTTTACACTTCCTTATGTATTTTTCATAAAGCAACAAATATTTTGCTAGGAGAAAGCAAAGAAGAAAGCGTTGTTAGTGAGCCAAAGTGAAGATCCAAGGCTACTTTTTTAAAGCAAACAGGCCTAAGTACTGGAGTGATTAACATTGTTCATCGGAGAGCAACACGCTCATACAAATGGTAATTCACTTACATTAGTTTGGAGTAGAGTTTGCACCGTAGTTTAGGAGAAACGTTTGTTTTAATAAAAATGTTCTACTGGTATCTGTCTATTATGTTATCTTATTAGAGATAAAAGGATATTTCTTCTTGTTGGGTTTTTGTAAAACTTTTTAGCTAGCGATCCAGATCGTCGCTAAGCGTCTAAATAAACATTTAGAAAACGTCTATAAGTTCTTCTAGTAAAACGTAATAAGATTATTTTTCTTTTGACAAACAAAATTTTTGTGTTACTTTCAAACACATTTAAGAAATTAATACAATTAAAACTAGTGATACACTACAGGTGGCCGCGGCTCACTAATAAAGTCCTTTAGTTCTTCAAAATAGGGCGTAGTCTGAGTAGTGGTAGAAAAAGTGGTCCGATCCGAACCGTCTACGATACCCTCCGTCTTTCAGTAAAAATTATCCAAGAATTTGACCCTATAGGCTTAACACAAAAAAAAAAAGGTAGATAGGCGGACAGGCAGGCCCCGATCGATTCGGAAAGTGAATCTATCGGTATGATAAAAGGAGGATCTATCTCAAGTTTTTCTAGATGTTGAATGCATTCTCACAAACTTCATATACTACAAAAGATTTAGGACATAAGAATTGTTTCTTCTTCTGGCCGTCTATTTTTGTTGTCTACATAAAAATGCATGAAATTACTTCGTCCCTTAATACTATTTTCATTAACTACAATTAGTTGAACATTGTAACAATTATTGAACATTATAAATCAACTTTTTTCAAAAAAGGCTGAAAAACACAAATCGTTCGTTCAAGTCGAATAATTCATTAATAATTAACTGACTGCTTTGGAATGGTTTATGGATCTATCAGTTAGTTTGCATTCAATACTACATAATTTGATCACTTGATTCGAAATGCTGCAAGAAATCAATAATTTAACGATAGCTTTATTCTTTTCAGATTATTGTTAAGAAAAGTCAAGCCTTATTAGTTGAGAGATATCTGAAGAAGACTAGATAGCTCGACAACAGAATATTTTAATTGTTAATATTTGGCTTATTAACTATGTACTGTACTTTTATTTGCAAACATATGCTGGCATTGAATCAAAAATCATTACTAATCGTTATGAATTTAGTTTAATGCTTATTCACAAAGCATCATGCATTTTCAATAAATGCATTATTGACGTTATTATTTAAAAACAATTTTACATAGCACCAATAAAATTTTTCTCTCCCAACCTAATGATGTAAAACAAATAAAATTTGGGATAATCGAAACCGAAGAGCTTCCGTATGGTGTAGAAAATTTCAATAAAAGAGTTATGTTTGAAAATGTAATTGTTTAAATGTTACTAAAATTAAGTTTAAAACGAATGACATATGTTGTTAATTAAATTAAAAGGGAACAAAAAAGAAAGCTTCAATGTTTAATTAAAATCGAAAACAGAATGTATTTTTAAAACATTTAGAAATTTTATAAAAGACAATGAATTGAATAATTTTAATTTTATCCTATAACCATATATATATATATATATACACAATAACTAATTTCTTTAAACCATTAAAGATAGTAGGTAAATTGAGTTATAATTCAGTTCAATTTAAACAATCTATAATCTAAATAATCGCGAAAGTAAAAAAATCAATAAATCATTATATTGATATTTACTGAATGATATCTGTATATTATCAATCTTTTGAATTGGATTTAAAAAGATGAAAAAAATGATTTAATTGATTCGGATAAATGTTAATTAAACCTTTATGCTTACTCATAAACAAGTTAGTTCTTAATACTTCTTCCAACTGAGCCTTAAACTTCTTATGGGAGTCTACGACTAAAAATTTCAAAACGTTTAAATAATTCAAATTAAAACGATTAGATAACGGTCTGATATTACAAATTTAGTAAGATAATAGAAATGGAGCAATTATCGATTTTTAATTAAAATCAGTAAATATTTAAATACTGAGAGTAAATTGAAAAAATTAGCAATAAATTAATAAACCATTTAACGAACACGATCATTTTAAAATTGTGAATAATGAAATATTTAATAATGAATAAACTCGCGATTTCTTCTTTCCTATTGTTTAGTTAGATTCATTATTGATTTATCATTAATTTTTCATTTAAACAATTTTATCACGTAATGATTGCACTGATTTTAAAATCCATTCTCTCTCTCCCTTAATAATTCTATAAGTTAAGTCTAAATTGAATAATTAAATTCGCTTCCGGTTCCAGAGTTCTTACTGAAGATAGAACCTGCCAAATTCGATTCAGTGGAGAGGAATTAATTATTTAATATTTTATATTTTGTCACATATTTCTACCGGACGGTGACGACGTTAGGTGCAAAGATCAAGTCAACCGTTCCATAGATTCCTTCAAAATTGACATTAGTTTGTAAAATCATTTCTAGGATGCGATGAATTTGTGTCAAGCAACAAAAATTCGCTTAAAATATAATTTCTAAGAAAAGTAAATGGTGTTTTATTACCTAAAAAACAAGTGCTCCTGCAAACGGAATACACCCCCGTTTCCAAACCTGATGTCCAAAAATAAAACAACCATTTTACGTTTTCATACAATTTTTATGATAATTACATTGCTAAAGACGAACACTTGAAAATTTGTAAGGAGTACGCACATTTTGTTGAGGCTCTATGGATTCGATTGCTTTTCAGAAAAATCAAAAGAACAGAAAATTTTTCATTTTAACTGTTTAAGCTTATTTCGCTTGCATTATGTATAAAGCTGACCAAATCTCTCATGATTCAATACTAGGATTTTCTTTTGTTTTATACCTTTGTTGGTTTATGTAATGGTTTAAATATTTAACGTTTCTCAATCAAGGAATTTTATTATTTTGTAATTTCTTTATGTATTCATTGTATTAATGAGTCTCACTGATTAAATAAATAAATTTAAATATATACGCAATTATAATGCTTTCTTGATTTAAGCATTTAATGATGTCTTCAGTAACAAATTTCCTGATGGTTTATTGATTCAATGACTATGTAGCACATTGAAGATTTTATTGAATTGTAGAAATATTTTTCTACGCATTAACACAAAGATGTTACAATACGATTATAGCAAACTCTATAAACTTTTGTTACTTTTAATGATTTTTATGGTTCGTTGTCCCTCAAAAGGAAATTTATTCTTAAATTAAAAAAATATTTTTAAGACTAAAAAACTCGTTAAAAAAGTGATGGAAATTTTGTCGTTTGCCTTATGCTTTTAGTGATTTACATATTAAAAACAATCATTGCCACAAGAACATATTGTTAACATATTTTGTCCTATTGATGTGCTGCTGGTGGTGGTTACATAAAAAAGCAAAAGATATATACATATTTTAATATATATACATTTACATAGGAAAAAACATTTTTCCCTTCTTATAAATTTTGCAGTATTTTATTGAACCGCAGAGCACAAAAAATTTTTTTCTGCCCGCATTTGCCGAACCAGTAAATAATTATGAAAACAAATTGCACCATACATGGGAAGACGAGTGTACTTTTATATGAAATTCCTAGCCATTATCTTCACCAAGCAATTTATCTCATTTGCGGTTTGACTGTGCATATATGCGTATAAATGAAAACTCATATGTTAAAGTTTAATCATCGTGCATAGAGTTACGCGGAGAACTATAACCGTAACTCAAACTGAAACAGACGCTAGGGGTAATTGCATACTTTACGGCAGCTTTTCGGCTTTTTTCATGGTTTGTTACATTCGAATACAGACATATGCAACACACTAACACTGACAAACTTTGTATTACTGAGCTTGTGAGATTGAGGGTTTCAGTTTCCTTCATTCACAAGATTATATGGAAGCTTTCATGTATGTGTGTGTGAGTTTTATACTTTTTATACTTTTCCACTTAACTTACATCAGCCAAGGATTCAATATATATATATATATATATATATATATATGTATGTATGCATGTTGTATATATATATATACATATAATGTTATTACATTATTGTTTTTCTTTATTGTCGGATTCATTCTTTGCCCCTTTTTTTTCAAGGTGTAAGTTATGGCTTGGCATGATGTCCAAACCAACTTATGCAAGCCAACACCCAACTAATGTTTTTGTTAAACTTTCATACATGTTTGATTATTACTAAGGTTTTTATATTGCTGGTGCTTTCAATTATACCTACAAGCATATTCGCACCAAGATACTTATACTAGTATGAGTTTATATTTCTTGATTTTTATTTTTAGAACTCATACCCAAGCTTTAAATGTTTGATGTTTATATCGGGAAACTTTTTGTAAAACAAGCACGTGTGCATTCATTGCTTCATTGCAGCATTTTGTACTTTTATTTCATGGCAACAACAATAACAACAAATAATTATAAATAAACAGTGCTTGTTGTATAATCATAATAGCCATCACTATCATTATCATCATTGTCCGACTCTCGTCATTAACAAAATACAGCAACAAGATTGCGTATTTTGTAGTGTCGTCGCCAAGCATAATTTAATAAATGTCCTACACATATTATTTGAAATCGAGTAATATACATGAGCACGCATGCCTGCCTATGTGAATAAACAAATAATGAATGAATAGCTCACTGACTGACTGGATCGGATTAAATTGAATGATGTAAAAAAGTTTTATCTTTGTTGTGCTTTGTTCCTCTTATTTTCACCATAATTTGTTTAAAATATTACCACCCGTCCCTGTTATAAGCACACTTTCCTGCTTGCTCGTTTATACTGGTAGGATTCATAATCCAATCGCTAGAGAGGAAAAGAAAGCATGAATATCGCCGAGAGCCAGTCACTGCGTTTGGTTGTTTTTTTTTACGTATGCAATTAAATATATCAGTAGTTTATGTGTATTTTTCAGTTTTTGGTTTTAAAAATTTTTGTTTTCACTTTTCTGCTTTATTATGCATATCAACGCATACCAATTGAAAGCTTATCTCCCTGACATATTGAGTTCAATTATACATCTGAATAATACATATTTGCAAATGGATGTGTGTGTGTGGGTATATGTGTTATGTAAATAGCTTTACTGTTCGGGATTATTAATTTATTACAAATTACTTTAATGAATTAAATATATTTGGTAGCGTATTGTAACGGGCGCGTCACAAAAGGACATGGACGTTTTCATTGAATTTATTTCCTATTTGTTAAATAAGTGGGAAAATTAATGTTTTCGAAGCTCCGTAAAGTATGCAATTAATTTTTACGATTTTTCTTCAAAGTGAAAAGGGTGCAATTTATAAAATTCTAAATCGGGAAGTATACATACAATTTTTTTTCAATATGCTTACCAATAAAATTTAGGCTAAAAGGTTTTTGTATTAATCCAACTTGACGCAGAATGGAAAATGTCTTACAGAGTAAAAGTGCGCAATCACTACCATGGCCGCTTATATTTACTCATACTCAATAAAAACTCGAGCATTTCCAACAAAGCTTGCGGAAGTTTCATTGACATTGCCATCTATTCGTCTCTACAAGACGAAATTGGAATTGGAGAAAAGCAGTTAATGTTTAACCAGAGAATTCAAATTAATTTTGTTCGAATTTTTTGTCTGTCAATGTTTTCAAACGTCTTATAATACGTTTATTCATTGGCTTTGTAAAATTTATTGAATAATTCTGATTAATCACCAAATTATTTCACAAAACCTTGCCCGGAAAGTTTCTTTCACTTTTGCGGAATGGTGCATCTTGAGTCTAAATTAAGAGAAACTCAATTATTAGAGACTTATTCTCTTGTCTTATCTGTATAAAAGTTACGCAGATGTAGCGAAACATATACATTTGAAGTCATTCCCGATTGCATATGAAGTATAACGTGGCAATTTCTTGCTACTTTTTCAATGTCCACACGGGATCTCTCAAATTGGGCTTGTGAGTTTCTAACATTTAATTATTCCATCCCCAAAAAGTTGACAGCAAGAAGCAAAAAGCGCAGAAGTGTTAACTTTAACTCATTATACCAATAAACAATTTTCCATAGAGAGCCCAATGGCATATAGCCCATGCCAAGTTCACAGGGAAAACTTAAAAATATATTTCACGAAGAAATCGCAATTTCGTTATAAATATTTTAATTAGATAGTATGTTTGTATGTATTTTAATGGGATTTATGAAAAAAAAGAAACGTGCTTCTAACACACATCGATTCAAGTACAGTATAAATTTTATGAATTTATTATAAATCTAAATAAATTAGCTTAATAATTGGCAAAACATTTTTTAACAAACATATTCGTTATTCGTTGCGGCCATGATAAGCGTTTAACAGAAATTTTGAAACTTGTTTAGTTCAAAATTCATTGCTGCTGTGATTGCGTTTTTATAATTCAAAAGGTCGCAAATATTTTAGCTTAGAAAACCTAACACTTAACAATTTTTAACTGCCACATTAAGACCGCCGACATTATACTATAACTTTACAAATAAAACGGAGCTGAGTGCTTGTGTGAAAAACAAAGTTTTTTATTTTACCTACCGCCGAAGGAAGAATGAAATGAATGCCAAAATTGTGCTGATATATACGATATATACGAGATTCAAAAACCACTAGCCGATTGTCCGCTCGCTCTAATGACTTAGAGTCGAACCTATCTATCATAGTCACATAGTAAGTTCTATGATAAAATAATTTAGTACTCTAAAAACTTTTCGTTAGTGCCTTAATCACTTTAACAGACATCCTAAGCAATATAAAAATAGTAGAGTTGTTGATGAAGAAATTTCCACAAACCCTAGGTGGTTGGTATCCAAGATTCGCTCTAAGGGCGAATGATACTTTTCTTATTTCTCTTTATATTTTTTATTCGTTTTAATAAAGCAACGATATTTAAAAAATAAAAATAAAAATACATATATATATATACGTACACATATTATGTGTATATACATATATACATATATACACATAATATTATACACATAGAATTATGCGTTTATATATATACATATATATACATAATATATGTATATACACATAATATGTATATGTATGTATGTATTTAGGGTTTATTAAAGCAACAGTTCTTATGAATATATTTTCCATTTAAATTATTTTCTATAATTTTTAAACAATCATAAAAAGTTTTACTTTTTTTCTAAGAATTTGTTTTCATTTTTTCTTCAGAAAACGAAACAAAAAAATTGTTAAATTTTTTCACTCACGCATTTTGTGCATTTTTGATTTAAAAGAAAAATTACTTAAAAATTTTTTTATGGCAAAAATAATTTTAATAAATTTTATTAAGTTTTTCATTACGCGAAAGTTTTTTTTTTAAATTCTGTTTTCATTATCGTTATTTTTAAGATTTTAAAATCTCTATTAATATTCAATTATTATTCCTTTTTGTTTATTTCGCTTCGGTTTTCATTTATTTTTTCATTTGCAAAGTTCCCATTTGAAAAAGTTCTCATAAATTTCGCAAAACAAAAAACCAATATGTCTTAAAGTTAATATTGGTTAAAAAAAAAATGTCGCCGATCATATTTTATAAAGAGACAATTGTTCTTTACGAATATTTCTTTAGAAATTATTTGGCATTTTTTCTAAAACAGAAAAACTAAAATTAATTGATTTCAGATATTCTATTTTATTTGATTCGTACAAAATTAAAACAATATTATTATCGATTTTATTCATTAATTAATTTATTTTATTTTTTCATAAAATAGGTTTTAATTTTCCATGTTTTCATTTTTTATCGACATTTTTAATTAATTTTATTTTAAAGTTTCTTTTTAACTTTACTAATTTTTTATTCTTTTTAATCTTTAAATCGGTTACTTTGAAAAAAATCATAATCCCCCTTTGAAAGAAAAAGGTAAACCAATCCATTGCGTACTGATACCCCTAACCATAAAAAAACAAATAATAAAAATTAAATTTTTAACCAATTTTTTTTTTAATATATATACTGTTTTAATTTTTCCATAAAGGTGCTTTTCGTTTCTAAATAAAATAAATGTTTTTATATAAAATCTACCTTTAAAACTTAATTTTATGAAAAATCTGTAAAAAGGCATTTTATGGTATGCGTGATAAACAACGTCTTGAAAATATATATTTTTTCCTGGATATATTTAAAGGAATATTATTTACAAGGAACTTTTGTCTTGTGTTAATTATTTAGGGGCGTAACAGTTCTGAATATTTGTATATGGCATGCTAAACAATGTAAAATGTTTAAAATGATTTCTTTGTTTATAAACAAAAATTATTTCATAAATTGCAAGTATGTAATTTGCATTTGAACCAACATTTAAGAAGAATTTAATTTTCGTTTGCCCTTTTTTTTATTAATTCCTCTCTCCTTAATACAATCAAAAATTGCTAACTAAAGTTTTATCACACATTCAGCCCTTTATAATTTATAGTAATTATGAAATGAGGAAATAGACAACGTAAAAAGTATTAAAACATTTACGTTAGACCCATATATCTCCCTTACTGGAATATTAAGTAACTCTTTTCCGAGGTAAATTGTCTTATCAAAAATCACGAAAAATAGGCCGAAATTGTAACTTGTACACTTCACGTACTCATATGCTTAACCCCTTCCAGAATTCGTTTATTTATTTGCGTTTCCGTTTAATAGACTTTTAAATTTTTTTTTTCTTTTTAAACTCACTTAACGTTTGAACATATAAAATACGTTAAAAGCGTATATGTATATGAATTTGTGGAAAGCATTCACTTACCAACTTGCAGAACAAAAACAAAACTTGTCGGATTTATTTAATTTAAACAAAATCCAATTTAGTTAATCACCCGACACATCAGTTGTATTGTAGAACAATAAAAAATGTACAGCATGTAAACAACAATAAATCAGGTACTTTTTTTCTTTCTCTACATTTTTTATTTTAATTTTTTTAACTTCTTTTTTCTTCACTTGCTTTGGTTTTTGTCAACAAATCCGCAGAGTGCCAACACCTACAACAACGTACACATTCATAAAACAAAACAGCATACACACTTACTGTGAATAACAAAATAAAAACCAAACTCAATGTGTGTCAGCACTCTACTCAACCACTGTTAACCACGCTGCTAACAATCGTTCCACCTTCCCATACTCCTCTCATTTTACTCACCATATGTTTTGTCAGAAGCACTAATGATTACTCCTCGTTGCGGTATAGAATTACACGATAAGCCTACTTCCAGCTTAATTTCCTATTTCTAATAAATTTTAATTTTCAATCTTTTTTTTTCTTTCTTAGAATTGAATGAAATGAATTTAACTTAAATATGCGTCAAAAGCTTAATTGGAACTTCGAGCGACTTTAAACTGTTTGTAAACCACAAAGAGTGGAACACCCATTCAAATATAGTTAGTTAGCTTCCCTAGCTCGCCCATTCTCGCCCACAAAGGATCTGTTGCTATCTCGATTTATGTTTTCAAATGAAACAATTTTTTTTTAATTACAAAAAAAGATGCTGAGGAGCCACATTACGAGAGTTTAATCCGAGATTATCTAACAGCCATTTCTCTTCTGCTTTACTTTTGAGTATGTAGGATCTGGTTTCACAACTTACTTATTCAAAATAGCATTATTTGGAAATTGAGCTTATGATTCAAATTATTCCAATTGTGCTATTTCCGAGTCGACGAAGATACCGATTCCAAGAGATCTAAAGTATTCACCATTCAGCACTTAACTATCTGAGGTAACATGTTTTCTTAAAGAATATTTATTAAGAGCTACTAAATGAAATTTAAAGTGAAACTTTAGAGTAGCTCCCTTCCTTGAAGTTTTACTTAACATTATTTTTGTTTTATTACAAAAAACACTATATGCTCTTTAGGATGAAAATTTTTTCTTTTTTGCAAAATGCGTGCTAAAAACTAACAACAAAATTTGACAATCTTTTTGCTTGCTTTTTTTAGTTTTTTAACACAGTTCTTACTTAATGAGTCTCATATAATGACTAATTATTATAAATTATGATGCAATTAAATGAATATATATCGAACTCTTATTAGATTTTTTTGTGTTTATGGTTTTAACTAAATTTTTATTTTTTTGACCTGTTTGTTTTGTTGGTTCATGTCTTCATATGTGATTTTTTATGTGATGATTGATTGGTAATGATGATGGCAATGACGATAATAATGGTAATGATGATGGTGATGATGATTAATAATGAACTAGTATGTGTTTCTAAGCATTTTTGCATTTGTAAAAAAGTTTCATTTTGAAGTTGAAATGCATTCCACACACACATATATTATATATGTATATACGTATTATATATATACATATAAATCTGTTTACATACAGTTATCTTAATTAATATATATTATCCACATATATATCATCAGCATAATTAGAAATTTTTCATAATCGAATTTAATGCAAACAACATATAAGAAACTTTCCCTTCTTTGAAAAACAAAAAAAATTATTAGAATAACACACAAACATTTTTGTATTAAATAAAAAAAATTTATGACAGAATATAAAAAGAAAAAATTTTTTGAAAACTGATTTAAGAGAAAATTTATCTTATGTCTAAATGTTTTTTTTTTAGTATATTCTTTGTGTTATGGCCGTGTATTTTGTGCAAATACAAGAATTGTTATACAAAAAAAGTAATAAAAAAAAAAATATCTATCTAGGTATCTAGCATTGTTTAAAAATTTGTTAAGAATGAAAAAATTTATTTTTTTGATTATGTTTAAAATTATTCATCTTGAAGTTTTCTGTTTTAGTTAGAAATACGTTTATCCATTGATTTATGCGATAGATATGTTTTTTGAGAGACTGAGTATTTATGGCTTTCTGTGAGAAGTCCCGAATCATTGTAAATCGATCAAAAAAAGAGAAGAAGCCTAAGATAATCAGCGCCGAATACAATGAACGATAAAAACACTTTTGCCGCTCGTGCGTATCGATTGAAAAAACGTTAAAAGGAAAGTCTGGGCAGGCTTCGAAGCAATCATGTAAAACGAAATTTAAAATCATAACTTATGGATTTGATGCAAGTAAAAGTGAAAAAATCCGCCTGAGTGGCCGAGTAGGCAAAAGTCTCGACTAGCAACTCAATGGCCGTGGGTTCGAATCTCAAGTGCGGTAGAGTTTTTAATAAAAGCCGATGGCCTTAGATGCTAGTGCTTTTAAGAGTTTAGTCTTAGAATTTATTTCTCTGGCGAAATTAATAATAATAATAATAAAAGTGAAAAAGTACAGAGTACAGACCATGCGAGACCATGGCATATGACATTATAGAAAATGCTCTGATGAGCATAAAAAAGAGAATGGCGCATTGAATTACAAAAATAATAGAAACTTCCTTTTAAGCAGAGAGCCCAAATTGATTTAAAGATATTAAGAGTTCAAGTTTTGAGTACATGTTTAGTACCGTATAACTGTATAGAATTAAAATCTTGTAAACCAGTTAGCGAGCAAATATAAAGGTGGATCTATTTGTAAAGAATACGTACGAAAATAACAGTAAATTCCTTAAGGTAGACCAATAATTATGGAGTGCAACCCGGCCTTAACCACATAATTACGTAAAGAAAAAATTTGAATTCGCTAAACCACAACAAATAAGCATTTATTTTCATTTCTTTTATGAACCATTAACTTCGTTTTTAACAGCAAATTTTTATAAATGTTCAATAATGAATTTGCCTTTATGTATTGTTTTTAATTTTTAAACGTATTTTTACATTTATAATTTTTTAACGTTAATAGTAATTAATTTGTTTTTAGTGTATATAAACTTTTTAAAAAAATCAATTGCAAACAGAATATATTCTTAAATTAAAAAACAACAAGAGAATATAAAAATGGAAACAGAAACTATATTTATATTTAAATATTTGAAGTTATTTATAATTATTATTAAAAAAATATATAAGAAAAAGTTAAAATTACAAAAAAGAAAAAAAACAATAAAAATGAAGAGAATCTAAAAGGAAAGCAAAAGAAATGAAAATTAAAAAAAGAAAACAGCAAAGTAATATTTATAATGAATAAATCAACGTTTAATTGTGTATGTTTGTGTGTTTTTACTTTTTTTCTGTCACCTTTCGTTACTTTGTTTGTCGATTTATTATTAGTTTTTATTTACACTTCAATTTTCTCTATAGCTTTTAAAAATTTTATATATGTGCGTGTGTGTATTCGTTTGTGTATTTGGGCAGCAATTCACTATTTTGCTAACCTATGAAGTTTTTGTAACTTATATTACAATCATTGCTTACCATTTTTTTAATTTTTTTTATTAGCACCACAAACAGTTTGTTCTAAAAGCACCTTTTTGTATGCAATAGTCTTCATTTTGTTGATTATGAATTATATTAATTAACTGACCAATGGATTGCAATAAATTTTTAATATGATCCTAGTAAATTTGTGTAATTTCAGGATAGTATGGGGTGTAGTTTGTAAATTATTAATCTTAATTTTGTGGCGTCTTCTCATAGTTATTTTCTATGCCGTTTTAGGAAGAGCGCATATAGAAAGAAATTAGTAGAACTCGGAAAAACAAGAACGTTGAAATGTGTACGTATAATCATAGTCGGTCAAAAAGGTGGATAAAGTAAAGAGTAAAGGCTCGGACGTACGAACGGAAAACAGATGTAAAACCAAATGAATGCATCCGCAAACGAAGGGACATAGACAGCGAGGGAAGGCCGCAGAAGTCCCTGTAGTAGTAAAATCGGTGATGAGAAGACGGGGGCACATAAGAACTTCTATTTACAAAACAAAGCTATGGAAGGGCGAATTTACGTTCCCAGTGTTCCCATGTTATGCATATACATGCATACGTATATATATATATATAAATATATATAAATATACATATACATATACAATATGTATATATATATAAATCTATATATTTAAATATATACATTTGTTTACATATATATATTTATATAAATACATATATTATAATGAAAAGGTAGGGACTAATTTGTTAACTGTTTGATGCGCGGACTGGGCAATGTATCCGTGAACAGACAAGCACGTACAAGCTGAAGAGCAAATAAATAAATATTTCTTGTGCCGCACAAATAGATATATGAATGGATGGGTGTATGAAAGGGAGTCTTACAAGCCCTATAAACAATGGAAAGCAGTTTTTCACAAGAGTATATTAAAATAAATATTATGTGGAGCGCCCGGTGAAACAAAACAAGCGCACTTTTTATTGACAGTGATTTTATTTTATAAAGCAATTTTAAGTTGTTTAATTCTTTTCACGCACACACGCCTGCCGAAAAAAAATGAAAAAACCAACAAAATCAAAATGACGTGCTAGTCTTAGCCTGATTTAAGAAACGCTTTTATTCTGTAGGAATTTATGTTACAGAAGTTTAACATGCACCTCCTAGATTCAGTTTAAACGTGTTCTTCTTACGTAACATGTCTGACTCTAGCTTCGCTAAGATGACGTAATTAGGTACCAATCTTCTGAAATATGATATGGTGAAGGAAAATTTTCTATATCGGCAATCTTTTCAATTGGTGTTTTAATCGACGAATTTTGTACAATATACCATAAAAAATGTGATTTTTCTCATTAAGAACCGACTCTTTTTCCACGTAATTCGCAAATTCTGTTTTCTTCCCACTTCTAACGCTCTTTTTAATTTGTGGAATAACGACATCATTCATGTAGGTTATTATTGTGCCTCCTTGCATTAATTCTCGAAGTATACTCTCAAAAAGGCAGCAGAAGAGTTAATTAGTCGCTCCGTTTACTTTTATATCTTTCAAAACGCGATTGTATGTGTTCGACATAATTTATTTTACTCGTTGGTCATAATTTTGTAGTATGCAGAAGTTAGTCAGACTTATTATTATGTTTAGGCTGATATTCAGGGCTTTTGTGACCGTCTCTATTCCATCTAAAACAAATGAAAGCCTTGCAATGCTTCGCTAGATGATCCTTTTCTACGTATTTGAAGCATTTCTTAAGAAAATGAATTGCCCGTTCATTATCTACACTTTGTTTCGCTACCACAGGTTTAGATGTTCATGCTTCGATGTATGTCAGACTAGGAATTTTTTTAATTTCTCCTTAAGATGATTGTTCTGGCAAGGACACTGTCCGCAAAATAGTGAGTTAAGCTTTCTTCGTTCAGCTCAATTGGTTTTCATCATTTCCATCGAAGCATACGGATATTCCCGGTAACCTTCCTAGTCTTTTTTCTTGCGAATTTGCAACATACGGTGAATGAAAAATTTAGCTGTTCCATTGAACAGCTGTTTGGCACATATGAGTTTTTGCAAAGCATTCCAATTCACTGTTTCTGCATTATCTTCAAAATCCACTTATTTACTTCAGTGTGCTCGGATCCGTCAAACGATGTTAATGAGTCTTCCATTTCTTTTAACGTAAAACAACAACGACAACGATGTTAATGAGTCTTCCATTTCTTTTAACGTGAAACAAGTTTGGTGTTGTAGTAGTTTTATCATAATCGGAGCCTGAATCAGTCGTGTTTACTTCATAACGACCTAACAGATTGGTTTGCGAGAACACACTTACGCCCGCTAATCTAATTCACCAAATTTCGCCGTCAAACTTAAAGTTTCTTGAGTGCTCATCTCACACTGTGTTGTACAATTTGTGCACAATATATAAATAAATAAACTTACTCAGATATTTCTTGATTCACCCAATCAGCAATTTTCTATAGCTTCACTTAGTCGCTTAAAGTCTTTTATAGACTCTTTCTCATTCGCTCAAGCAATTCTAATTCCACTGTTTGTATGTTTGTAGCTTCGTTTTTCCTTTTGGTATTTCAGGAATTATTACACGCATTCAATTTCGCGGGACAGTTTGGAAGGTTATGAGTAATGAGCAGAAAACCCTATTTGAAGACAGAGTAGTTTCCGTTTTACATTATACTTTGGGCCTTTCCCACTTTTTCTGAACCAACCTGCATGCAAGAACTTCCAGTTTTTTTCCGAATTTAACGCCGATATCTCCCTTTTTGCGAACACGAGAATGTTTACCACAGCGGACATTCTGCAGATAGACAGACGAACATGCTTAAATTGATTCAGTATTTGATGCTGATCGAGAATATATACACTTCATTAAGCGTCTGAAGTTTCATTTTGGACGTTGCCAACACACCAATATGCGCCATCGTCTGGTTATGGGTATAAAAAAGCTGAAGATGATTCGAAGTTGGTAATTAGATGTTCTTCCCTTGACAAACATTTTATTTATAGACTTGTATTATTAGCTTAGAGCTGCCAGGTGTTTAAGGTAAAAAAAGGCCCAACCTGAGAACGGCAACAATTACAACCACGCACCGTATGAACATACTATTATATTAGGTTTCTTAGCTTATTGTAGGAGGAATGTTTCAAAAACGTCTAGATTTAACCCCTCTCGATGTTCACAAAAATTTCTTTTGTCTTAAAAAAAACAAAATGTTAATAGATACTTTAAGCAATCTGTGGATAAATTAAAAATTTTTTTTATTTTCTTTGCATTTTATTTACCCAACCTTTAAGAATAACTTATATATTATAGAAATATTTTCTTGTACGTTGTTCTTACAAGTAGACATACGTTGTTGTCTTGTATCAAAGAGTTGAGTCGCCGGAATATCTCTGTATTTACTACTTATTATTACACATTTTCTCGACCAAATTCTACAATCATACTAAGATCTGTTCATTTAATAGTGTTCACATATTACACACTTTTTGTAACATCTTTATACAATTTCTAATAGAACGTTCTTTACTTAACTTTAACTTCCATAGCTGGTTTAATCCAAAATAAACGGTTTTAACAATTTTAAACTCAATGTCAATCTAATCAAAATTTTTTCGAGATGTTGACTATCCGTCAATATGTTAGTGAATATCGTTCCCCAAAGTTGATACTAAAAAAACCTAATGATGAAATGGATTTATTCACTTGACCCCCCCGATAACGTTAAGAATATGGGAAAAAAAAGGAATCAAAATTTTACAATGTTACTGTTAATTATTTAGCTACATATAGCACGTGTAGAGCACGTCGATTCTCACCCACCGCGACAAAGGAAAAGTTTGAACGACGTCTTGTGAGCTAACATTCCCACAATTTAGGACACAAGTTGAGCTTTTCATACGCTACAACCAAGTTGTGAGAATCGCAAATTTTTCCTTCCTCTTTTCTTTTTTATACCGACTACAGGAAGTATATTAGATTTGTTATATATTTGTTACGCATTGAAATATATAAATTTTTTATGTTCATATATATATATATAATATATTTATATTTATAACCGCAATTACAATGAATAGTGGGATCGATTTAGTCAGGCCTGTGCATCCGTAAACTGCAATCAAGAATTTTTATACCAACAACCGAAGGATGTGTGCATCTTCATAATGTGTGTAACGTTTACAACACTCAGAAGGTATCTTCAGAGATATTATAAAAGTATACATATACTTGATCAGTGTCAATTTCTGAACCCACCAGCTCATGCTTTTCCTTTCGTATGTCTGTTTCTCTAAATTTACGCGGTAACCAATCCTGGTCGCAAAAATTACGGTAGCGAGTTTATTGATGGTTATTGCAGGTAGAATGATAACGAAAGTGGCTGCTATGGATCCAACGACACGTCCGCAAAACCACATCTTTGTTTGAAAAAAAACGTCATTATTCACAAAATACGTAAAATACAGTAAATGTATCGATAAAAGTTTTTCTGTACGAAAAAGTAAGAAGTGGGCCGAGATCACTTAATATTATAATGTATAAAAATTTCACAATATTCTGTTTTTTTTTTGCGTTTCTTTTGAAGTAAAAATAAATGAATAAAAAAGGTTCGGTCATAGACCAATGTAATTTTATTATTTACTTTACTTTCGTCAGAAATCACTAAAATCAATCAATAAGCGCGCGCATAGTTGCCAAGAAGCTTGATAATTGTACCCTTACTTCAAAATTGTCGTGTAAAAAGTCCCTCAGTTAGATCATAAATTTTTCTTTACAAAAACCTCCCGTCAATGAACTGTAGTACGTCTACAATTAGCCAGAAACCACAAATAAAACCAAATATGGAATGCTTCCAAGTTGTGCAAAGAGATGAGAACTCCATACGATACATGCGATATATGTGATACTGTGAACGATTCTTCGCTTCATCGTACTATCACGTATCATATAGCAGATAGAAACAGGTATTAAAGAAGACGCCCCTGCGCTTAATATAATTTCTTTGATAGATTTTCAAAGTTCGTTCCCTTTTCCTGTATATTTTTTAAGTTTTCATTATTATTAGTTTATATGTTGCTTCGTTTACTATTTATTTATTATTAATAGTTTTTGTTTAAATATTCATATATACCTTATATAAATACAATATAAAAACCTGCAGCTTTCATTCAAATTTCGTTCAATTTTGTTTTTCTAACGTTTGTTGTTGAAGTTTTGGGTTTGGTCCTTTTTTTATCTATTTCTCTCTTATTGGTAAATGCGTAACAGTTGAATTGCTGCCTTCTTACTTGTGATTTCTGTTAAAAATTTTAATTTCTTAATATTCTGAATTGGTTGTGAAATTGTATTGTTTTTTTTTTTTGAAAAAATTTCCTTTTGATTATATAAACAATTATTCCATCGTAGTATGCATAAGTCTGACTGACGAAATTGAAAGCTGAACAATAACAACAAGTGCAACTAATATGGGAATTTAAATTAAAACCAAAAGAATTGATTGTTTTTATCTAATAGCATAACGATGCGGCCTTACAGAGAACGTGCGTGCCTGTGTCATGGAATCAAGTGGAACGTGAAAAACTGTTCTGTTGTTAATAATTCTGTTGTATTTATTTCTTTTGTATATGATCTTATTTTCAATTTGCATATTGGAAAAACTTAATCATTGTCATAAAACGAAATTGAGAATGAGTAAAAGTGAACGTAAAATACTGTAAATTTGTATAAAATTTTCCTTTTTCATTTATGTTTAAAAAGAATCCCCCAAAAATTTGCATTTACATGGACTTGGTGATCGCCCGTCTGTATCATCTATCTCTTGGTATGATAATTTTTAACTTTGGTTTTACGTTTTTCGATAATATTATTTTCTCCTTTTTTCTCTTAAAAATGATTATATATCCATTTACACATACATCTCTTTATTTATTTTCGTCTATGTATTTATATATAACCTTAATTATAAATATTTGTATCAATAATTTGTACGTACGTACGTTGTAAGCTTTGTAACTTTGAATTTTTATTTGTTTTTTCCTAATACTTGATATAAAAATAATTTTATATGATTTTGCCAAAAAGAAAAAAGATCGTTAAAAGAATCTATTTAAAAACTATACATATTTACTTGTTAAATACACGAAATTGATAAGCCGCAAGTTGCTGCCATTCTGCTGATGATGTGTGATGAACGTGATGTTTTGCGATCATTTGTTATGTGACAATTGTGGGTTCCTTTATAATCAAAAAACCAAAAAAAAAAAAGTTTGGAGTTTTTTATAACTATAAATAATATTCACGTTTATATAAATATACCAATATCTCTACCTATCTACATATATGAACATTTCATATATATATATATATATATGAAAATGGTTTTTTTTTTTTAACTAAAATCGTGACTATGTTTATATAGTGCTTAGCTGACTGATAAAGCATCCATCTATTTATTTATTTATTTTTTTTTTTTTTTTGGAAAATTTGCCAATATTTACTTTTTCATAAAATAACTAACACTCGCCCACATTTACACATAGAAGCAAGAAATTTCAACCAATCATAAATAATGAAGCAGACAGTTTGTCTCATAGTTACATACATATGAATGCATATATATGTATATAGATATGTGCTAAAATTTCCTGCAAATTTTTGTCCTTGTCTACGACATATTTGACACAAAACAACGCAAAACGAATTGTATGCAAATTAAAACAAAAAAAAAAAATTCTGTGTTTTGATTTTTGTTTGTATAAATTTTGTATTGAATTGTATTCTATATGTCTCAGAAAATAATGATAGCGTTTCGTGAATTACAATTTAAGCGTAACAAGTCCTTTGCACTATCCAGTTTGATTATTATACCGAATATTCACTTACTCTTTAGCTTATATTCAATTCAAATCTAATTTTAATTAGTTAAACCTTTCAACTTTACAGAGCGTATGAGCGATTCGTAATTTCTTATAAAATTTTGTGAATAAGAAAGCGTCAAAGAGTGTCAAAGTAATCAACTGAATCTATTTCAAGCAAATATAGCTTGCAATTATTTGCATAGAATAAACCGGGATAATATCACGATACGGAGGAGGTAGAAAAGGTAATAAATTCTTAGATGTGCACTTGAAATGATTAGCAGAGTGATAGCGAGCGTAATGAAAAATAATGACGATATATCTGCAAGGCACTAGAAAACCCATGCTAACGGATAAGGGATAACCAAATATATGGTCTGGATAAGGGATATCAGTTGAAGATTATCAAGCAATAGGGCATGGGTAATTGTAAGCACGTACATAAAGAATTGACAGATAATGAATAACGCGAACAAGCAAGAAAGGATAATATCGAATCGACGACAATGGAAAGTAATGGATGTTGGCTAATAGTTATTAAATAACTAATGATGCGAACGAAATAACGTTTGATAACTCATTATGAATACCGATAACGAGGAACATATTATTTGTTGTAGTAAAGAATCTTCAGCAACGAATGATTTTTAACGAATCACGACGAGTGGACAGCAGACGATCTATAAGGAGCAATCATCAACTAACAGTGGATACTTAATATTGAATGGCACATAAGCAAAACAAAACAGCGGACTATAGAGAGGACTCATAAAGGCCAATGAATCGGAAATGTGGAATGATAAATAAAATAATCCATGTCCAGCCGTTAATTATAAGAAAAACATAAAATATAATAATGTCAACGCTATTAGAAAGTGACTACGACATAGGAGTTCATTCAGTTTCCTACATTTAAAACTAGTTTAAATACATATGCTTTTTAACCCCACTTGAAGTAGACACAGAATTATTCGGCATAGAAAATTGGGACCGACGTTGCCACAGATTAAAAACCAAAGTTTTCTTCTAGGTTCTTTATAACTCTAATAATGTCCACTTCCAACCACTGCTAAAAATTTTTTTATGTCGTAGAAAGAAGTTTTTTATAATTGCCAACTATCAAATAGGTTTTAATTAGACACGAGAAGATGAAGATTATCAAAAGAAGTAATGTTTACACACAGTGTCGCTACAGCGAAGAAATTTGCATTAATTTCGATCCCATTACATAAAGTATGTAACGTTGGTATTACGTACTCATTTTTAAACATACTTTAAAGTTAATGCTTTCAACTCCATTCAATCTGTCTCCAAGTATAACAAAAAGAAATCAGGGTTTTTTTCCTCTTCTTTACAAGCTTCAAGAAGTTTTTTTAGACTCGATCGCTAAAAGAATAAAGAAAAGTGAGAAGTCTTCGTTCAAAAACAGAGTCCCAGCAAAAACATGCAAATCAAGTTCCGTGTAAAATGAGTGTAATGCTTGGCATCATTTCCCCTTACAACTTAAACATCAATAATGAGAAAATCCGACAAATGGAATTGTCAAATGAAACTTATTTTGTGCCGAACGTTGCGTAAATTTCCTTTTTTCGTCGACTGAAGAAGGAACCTCTATAGGTAGGCTATTAACAAGTTTTTAACATTTAGGCTTTGACACTTAATACGGTCATTTGGATTACATAAATATCTGTTTGCTTAAAATTTTAAACCATAAATTCGGAAACGAAAACGAAATTACATGTTAAAGGCGTCCCTCATACGCGCTGCACGTCTTATCCTAAAAAAAATTTAACACTGTTTTGCGTATGATTTTTTTATTTTTTTGGCTCTTGCCAAGGCACACGAGCAGCAATATAAAACACCTTATACTTAGCACTTGATGTCTTTTCTGTAGATTTTTCGGATAACGTAAAACAATAAGAAAAATAAGTTTTTTATTAAGGAATTTTAATTTAATGTAACTTGCATTTTATTTCCTAAAGATTTTCAGTTTCTTCTATAATTAAACAAAAAAAAAAAATTAAAAAGAAAGCACCTCAAGAAGATTAACAATGAACAAACAAACGAGAAAAGAGTTATATACAGCACACGCGCACACGCGCGCTCACACAAAAATAACTAAACCTTAAGCAAACAAAAATAAATAAACAAGCCACAATAACAACAACTAAACTAAAAAGCACATAAACCTGGAAATATGTAGGCAAAGTTAATCAGTCACTTCCTCCGTCAGACTGTCGGCTATACTATAATCTTAAGAGCTGTAAAATTTGAAAGAAGCCAATTTATGTAATTAAATTTAAAAAAGATTTTTCCTTACTTTTGCTTTAAATATTTAAAAATGGAAAGCAACACAAACATACTCACATAAACGAAGCAAGCAAATAAAAATTATCGTGATAATCTTTTTTTTAGTTTTTCTCTATTACGGATAAAAACATAGCGAAATTCAAACAGAAAGCCAAAAAAGCACCAAATGAAAATTTTGTTTAATTTTTTATCCCGATAATTTTATGTGATTTCTGATTTGTTCCCTTTGTCTGGCACCAATTTCTTCTATATCGAAAATATTTTTCCGCCTTTGCTTATTTTTGTCATGATTTAATTTATAATTAAATATTAATATATTAAGCACCTTAGTTTTACAGCTAAAAAATGTTTTAAGAAAATACTTCAGATTTAATTGAAAAGTTTTTTATCCAATTTTGAAAATCCATATTTTTATTTTAATATCAACCCCACAAAAATTTGTTGTATTGGTGTCAATTCGCACAATTTTTGTGTTAAGTAGATCTGTTTTTCCGCTTGAATGTCAATAAGTATTTAAAAACTAGTATATATAAATAGCATGTTGTTAGGGTGCAACTGAAAGTTTGATTGTTTTTTGTTATTTTGTCCTTTTGATAAAAGTACATTTTTTTAATTATATAACGAAAATTAAAAAATTTATATAAATTTAAATATTTCACAAATTAAGAATAATTACATAAAACATATTTCAATCACTGAAAATGGTAATCATTGTAAGTATTAATCATTTCACATGCACAAACATGCACATACACATATGTAGTTTTTCTTTTTAGACGAAAGCTACCATAGCTTTCTCCTAACTAATGGATGTACGATATTGGATCATTGATCCTCACAACATAATCCCCGAAAGAGGCTGACCCTTCGGATGCCGTCGTTTGATTTGACCGCGAAGCACATCGCCTAAAAAATCTACACATCTCGCCCAACTTACCTTATCCTCTAGCATAACTACTAACAGATCATCTGGCACAATTTCAATCTGCAAGGATTTGGTCAGAATATTTCTCAAAGATTTCCAAGCTAAATATATAATAAAGATACAGTCTATGAGCAGTTTCCAGAACCAAACAAGGTCTGAATTAAAAAAAAATTGCCTGGCCTTTTGCCTCGTCCTCTCCAATCGATGTTGCCACTCGGTTAACATGTTTCAAACTATAGGTAGCGACTTAAGCCTCATCGACATTAGCCTCATCGACGTCTGCCCGTTCTGTAAGCAGGCTGATGTCTTTCTTAACGTAAAAGGCCTTTAAATATTTACACAGAAGGTGTTTGCTATGCTGCTCTTTTTATGTGGAAACGGGTACGACGTACACTATTAAGCTATACTGCCCATAAGTCTCCGCATGATCTGTTCTGATCCATTCACTTCTGGCACAATTTGGCAAAAGATGGTTGTGGCTGCCAACTCTGCTTCTGAAACCTTCTCAAAATGTTCAGCAATTATTAATTTATACGATTGTACTTGAAGATATTGCAGATGCCAAGCTAAATAATATGCTTATTGACTTCTCTTTTCCTTACTTGAAACCATCTTCTGTCAATCGCCGGTACCACTACTTCTTCTGCGCAGGTTTTAATTTTGGCTCATGCAGTCAACTTTTTACTCAGCGTAGACTGTCATTTACGATGATCTACATCAGAGCTATTATGAAGGGGTTATCACCATAATCAATCTGAGTAGCTCCAGCAATAGACAAGCATATATAAGATTGCACATAAAATGTAGCAAACTCTGAAGAACCTTGTCGTACCCCGGCTGTGACCTTAAGATGTCGTATGCCTTCTTCTATTTCAAATCGCACAAGTTGATCTTGCAGATAGATATCTATCATTTTTACACGGTACGGAATAGTTTCCCGTTTTGAAGCCGTTAATATGAATGTTATGAAACGTAGAATTTCTTTACGTATTTGCATGTATGTTTTCATTCCGCAAATCCAAAGTGAAACTTAAGTGCCATCCGTCCTCAGAGTTTTACCAACATCTTTTTTGCAGTGGCATGGACGTTATTATTTAGAAAAGATAATTCGAAATGCCTGCAAAAATAATTGAGCTCTGCCCAATTTTAGAATTTCATTTTTGGGGACTGAAAAAGGATGCAGAAATGATACAATGATATAAGTTACCGAGAGGTGCAAGTATCTTAACTTTCGATTTATGTGAATGCGTCGTATTGCATATTTTGTTGCAGCTTATTAACGCCTGGAATAAGCGATGGTTCATTTATAAATTGCAATTCATTATAATAAGCGATTCTCAAGTGACATAATTTCTGCGTAGCGTCCCACCGAGTTGCGCAGCCAGTTTTGATTGTAAACGTTGAATTCGCCAGCAACTACTATCAGTACTATTAGCTCATTTACTGGGCTGTTGCTAATTTTTTATAGGTACAAAAGATTTCACTTTTTTTATTTTATTTTGTAATTCTATTTTTTCTTTTATCCTGATGTGTGACGTGCACGAACACAACACTATTTTCGCCTCTGTGCTGTGAGTTTTGTTTACGTTGATGGCTTCCCCTTCCGATTTTATCGCTAGCCATAGCTTTGCTTGTGATCCTATCCGCGCACCAGATTAGTAATTTTTCTCATAAACCGCGAAAAACGCCTACTGATTATATAAGTTTATCCTCGGTGCGCTTAAAAGCATATTTCGGTTTCCTCTTTGAGTTTTTTTGAGTTTTGCCAATAATATCTGATATTTCCCTTCCAGCGAATTAGTTACTGCAGCAAAATCTCATTATACCTCTGAGTGTGGACACAAAAGAGTAGCTTGAATAACATTATCCCATAAGATCTTTGTGTATTTTGCTGGCTTCCATTACGGTATTAATAGCTTTGAATTCGTATCCCATTTTAGTGAAAGGTCGTTCTACTTTTTGCTTTGCTTTTCTGAGGGATTGTTTTTTTGCTAAGTATTGTCTCGCTTTTTTGATCTTCATTCTATTGACTTTTTCTTTATTTGACGGCGAGCGCTACAACTCTCTGTTGTGACAAAGTTACCGCGAATATTCTGTCCAACAGAATATTAATCCTTCTTCTTTAGATACTGCACATAATATAATTTTCAATAGTTCGAAATCAAAACTTTGACGGTTTAGGTTTTGATAATTACTTTGTTCTGCTTGACGAATGATTACGAATTAGCCCTTTGCGTAAGGATTTATGTATGTACATATGTGAATGTACGCATACACATGGGGATTTAATGTCATCCGCTTATTTATGTTTCCAAATGAGCATATATAAAAAATTGGGAAAAGAGGACTGTGGAAGTAGAGTATTAAACTTTGAAAGACTGGAGAGTCCTTACATGAGGTTGAATCCAAAAAATAGTTATGTTCGGCCCAAGCAAATACTAGTTCCATCCAAGAGTACATCGACTAAGTTCGATCTCCTCATGATGGCTTTCACGATTGAAAGAAGTCCAACAATGTAAAGACAACTAGACCATTCGATAGTATGACGAAGCACATACAGCACAGTACTCAATTTCTGGCGAATAAACATCGTAATGCTACGAACAATAGCGTAAAATTGTTATAACCATATTAGTATATATAACAAATTCGTATGCATTGTGCGCAACAAAAATGTAGAAGCAAGTCTATAATACTACTCACATTTATGCATAAGCATTCAAAGCTCATGACATATGGCTATTAAAGGTTTATAACAAGTACGTCGCCGCACATACCCACCCATACACAAATATATCCGTTAAAAAATGTGCATGAAATAAACGACATATTTGTTTAATGCAAACAATACAAGGATTGTATGCAAATTTTACATTAAAAAAAAGCAAGACACACGAATGCAGATCAATGCTCTATTATCCACCAACATAACACATACTAAGTTCATACAATTCAAATGCATAAATGGCTGCAAGCGTAAGTTTGCAAACAGGTAGATATATTCTTTCAATAGCTATATAGGTAAAAAATATAGGTAAAATGTTTAAAAGCTGTTAAAATGCGAATGATAGCAGCTTGTATGTACAGATAGGCGTGTGCACGTGATGTTATTATTATTATATTCGTGGTCGTTGTGCTAAGCATTCAAAACGATAACAAAAAATGTCTTTACTTCCTCTGTTCCCAATACTGCAGATACTACAGGTTAACTATCTTTAGAATTTCTCTCGTATAGAATAACTACTTATGTGCATTCATAAACAGGTGGTATGTTCTTAACAGCCCTTGTTGATAAACAGACGACGTCGTAAAAACTTTAGCCTACGTATATTTTGACATGCAATCATTCTTTCAATTATTGTTATTCTTGTTTTTCTCGTAATTGCACGAAAGATTTGAAACCTTCTTCCAAGTTTTTTATTATTTTCTCGTACTTGCTTGCAAACGAAATGAGGGTTTGCAAATAACATGAAAAAAATTTTTTGGATGTTTTCTGTATAAAGAGAAAAATTTTACCATGTTTTGGACAAGGATCCAGCTGCCAAGTCGAGGACTTTTTCATTGTCCAATATTTTAAAAGGTGATTGTAAAAATATTGTTGTAAAATTTGCTTTTCTAAGACACAGTCCGTTTCACTGGATCGTGGATATTTTGTTCAAGAAATATACACTTCAAAATTCTTTTATTTACAATTATATTTCTTCAAATGTAGGATTATTCACAATTTATTTTTCGACTGTTTAACTTAAATATTCTTTTTCTACTCTCCCCCCCTTCCAAAAATATTCTATTTATGTACATTTTTACCATTAGATTACTAGTACATAATTTTATAGTTTCATTTCTAATTCGTTAATCTGTTGTTCCTCGGCCGACAGCTGCATGCCGTGCTGCGAATGTGCATTTAGTTTTTCGCTCCTTAGGGATTTTATTACTTAGCTGGAATGAACAGGATTTGGAATTTCCGTAGCACTCCCCTCAACTTAATTTTGTTCGTCCCGAACAATGCCGTTTGGATAGGCGATCAGTTGGTTCAGGTGTACCACTTTGAATATAGTTCCGCCTCCGGGATGTTTTCATATTTGACAGCCCACGACATTTATCCTTGTGATGATTTTGTACGTACCTTCCCAGTTACATTGCAGCTTCGGTGGTATACCTTTTATACGTAAAGAATTGTACCATAACACTAAATCCCCTTCCTTAAATCCATCAGCGTTAGTTCTCAGATCATATCTTGCTTTCACTCTGTCACTTACGATTTGCGTTCTATGTCGAACCTGTCGGTGCATGCTATCCAATATCATCCTCAATCGAGCAAGACATTCGGTCTCGGTCCTTTGGACATTAGGGGGTGTCCCGATCACTTTCCGCAGACGTTCTTGGAGCGTTCGGTTAACCCTTTCGACAATTCCGTCAGACTGAGGATGCAACGGAGTCGTTCTAATTTTATTAATGCCAAACATTTGGCAAACCTCTTGAAAGATCGAAGATTCAAAGTTTCAATTTTGATCTGAGTGCAGCTCGATGGGTTTCCGAATAGCGTAATCCAATTATCGACGAATGTTTTGCTTATTGTCTTTGCTTTTTGGTTAGCTGTAGGGTATATTTCTGCCTATTTACTGAAGTAAATAGCACATATTTATTTCCTGCATTGCTGGTTGGAAACGGTCCAGCAATATCCATTGCGATCCTTTCGAAAGGCGCACCCACTACTGCTGCAAGCGCCCTTGGGGCTTACTTTTCAGGCCTTTCGTTTTGCTACACTGATCGAAGTGTCCTATCCATGCAGCTACGGAATCCTTGATGCCTGCCCAATAGAAATTTTCCTTGATCTTTTCGTCTGTTTTTGTGATGATGCCAAGATGCCCTCCGCTTGGTCCGTTGTTACCAATAATATCCTGAGTTCTCGCTTGGGGGACCACCACTAATTTCTTAGCCCATAAGCGTCACAAGCATCCATCTTCAATGCTGATGCTTTGCCACTGAGCCCAATACGCCTTCGTAATCGGACTTTCTCTTGAAATCTCTTCTTAGGTAGGACGCTCTTCCTTTTCTATGGCCTTTATTTTTGCGTTTAAACCTTCGTTGGCCATTTGAGCAGAGCGCATCTCTTCCTTCGAAAAGTTTTCGTTGGGCTCCAGAATAATCCGGCAGATGACGACACCTCCTTTATGCTCGTTCTTTACGCAGTGTTGGCGGTGCGGGTCGCATGGTCGTCTGGACATAGCATCCCCATTGCCATGCGATTTTCCGCTCCGGTGGGATATCGAGAATTGTTAGGTTTGCAATTTTCCAGTCCACCTGGCTAGCTGTCCTTCTGGTTCTTTGAAGTTGAGTACCCACCGCAGAGCAGCATGATGTGTCCTTAGGTGAAATTCTTGCCCATACAGATATATGTGGAAGTGCTTGACAGACTGCGTTATTGCCAGCAGTTCTCGTCGCATGAGACAATAATTCCTCTCGGATTTGGATAGGCGCTTGCTGTAATATGCTATGACCTTTTCGTTACCGTCAATTTGCGAGGAGAGCACACTGCCCAAGCCTTCTGCGCTTGCATCGATATCCAGTATAAACTTTTCTCCTGGTACTGGATAAGCCAAAATGGGTGCTGCGCATAACAACTCTTTTAACTGCGTGAACGCGTGCTTTTGGGACTGCCCCCATGTAAAGGGTCGATTTTTCTTCGTAAGGTCATACAGTCCACTAGAAACCGTAGCGAACCTGAGGACGAATCTGCGGTAGTATATACATAGTCCTTGGAAACTGCAAACTCCGTGCAAATTGTTTCTTCGTGGCCATTCCTTTTCTGCTCTGATTTTATCTTCATCCGTGTGAATACCAGTCGTGGAGACATTGTGCCCCAAATATGTCACTTCCTTCCCAAAGGACATACATTTTTCGATACTCAATTTTAAACCTGCTGCACGTAATCGGTGAAAAGCGTCTAGGTGCGTTTTTAGCGTTTTTAGGTGCTTCTTGGAATCTTTACCCATGAAAATAATGTCATCCAAATACACCAGGCATATCTTCTAGTGCAACCCTTTAAGCACGCAGTCCATTACGCGCTCAAATGTGGCAGGCGCTTTGCATAACCCAAACGGCATTACGGTGAACTGATATAAGCCGTCGCCACCGTTAAACGCGGTTTTTTCCTTATCATGTTCGACGGCCTCCACCTGTCAGTACCCTCACTTCAAATCTAAGGTTGACAACCATTGCCAACCTGCCAATGTGCCTAAGGTATGGCCGATCCTAGGCAAAGGGTAGCTATCCTTCTTGGTCACTTCATTCAACTTCCTATAATTTACACAAATTCTGGTAGACCCATGTTTTTTTTAAGAAGAACTACTGGTGAACATCAAGGGCTATTCGATGGTTCGATAACTTTTCGCTCTTCTATATCTTTGATCAAGTCCGCCACTTCTCCTCTTTTTGCCAGTGGAATTCTTCTAGGCCGTTGCCGAATCGCATCAGCTCCTGCAGTATTGATAACATGTTTCGCAGCATTAGTACGGCCATCCGAATTCGTAACGCCGGCAAAGATGGACCAATTTTACAGCAAAAACTTTTTGGCATATTTTTTCTGCTGCTCATCCAGATTGCTAGTCCATCTTTTTATGAGAATTGCAGCCGCTGGGGATACCATTGGGCATGTTTTCGGAATTTTCGTTTGATGATTTACCACTCATTCGGCTTTTTGGCATTGCGCTATAATGTAACATTTCGGAATTTTTGTTGTAACGCTGGTTGGGTTTAATAGCCGTACTGGTGTTAAATTTTTCCGGTGAGACAACCGCTTTTGCAATGATAATGTTGTCTTTCATACATTTTTTACTCGGCTCGACAACCCATATCTGGTTTACCCTTAGCTCTTGGGTAGCTGCGGCCCAGACTATTGCTTCGGAGTTTGGAGGGACCTTCTGTTGTCGTTGTACTACAACTTATAACACTTCGGCTTGACTGTCGTATCCCACAGTCAATGGCAAAGTCACGTTAGCATATTGTATCACTTACTTTTTCCTATCCAGTACGAAGCCATGTTTTGCCATAAAATCCATCCCCAATATTTTCTCGTCCATTATATCTGCTACCAGAAATTCATGCCTCATCGAAATATCGCTAATTGAAATTTTTCTCATAATTTTACCTTTAATAGCAGCTTCCTCACCTGTTGTCGTTCGAAACCGTGCTCCAACTAATGGGTCGAATTTTTCTTTGACTATTGTACTGTTAATAATTGAATGAGAAGCACCAGTGTCCAGCGTGATGATGTAGTTACAGCCCTGGATCTTCCCATCGATCATTAGGCTGCTGCTACTTCTCTTTGAATGAGTAATAGCGACCCTAGGGCTACTACGTTTCTGAGTCAGCCGTTGCCCCGCTGTGCTTACTCTTTTTAGTTTAACATCTGTTCGGTGGATATTTCGCTGGCACCTTTACAAATATTCCTTGTAGGTGATAGGGAGTGTCTTCTTTTGTGCTTTGATCGTCATTCCCGGGCAAAATGACCAGGTTTTTGGCAGGCTTAACACTTGCGTGTTTTTGAAGCCGGCATTTGTTTATGTTCGCGCAGAACTTGTCGAAGCGCTGCGCAGACCACATCCAAATTATCGTTCTCGCTGGTAATTGCCGTGCGTCTCACCTTCAGGCTTGACGTCCACAGCACACTAGCTGTTTCTTGTGTAAGCGCGAAGCTAAGCGTTTCCGTAAACGTCCTTTTAGTTGACATCCATACAGCTTTTTTAAGCTCCGCGTCACGAAGTCCTTCAATAAATGCGTCGATTTTTAATCTTTGCAGCACATCGTTAGCACACCGTCATACGCGATATTGGCACTCTCAGTAGCATAATCTTGGATCCTTTCGTTCAACTTCTGACAGCGCGAAGGCAACTGTAGGTGGCTTACCTCCTTCACATGTTTGCTGCCATATTCCCTTTCCAATGCATCCATAATTTCCGCGAATTCCGTTCTTTTCCCTTCCGGGATTGTCTGGATAATTTCCGCTGCTGCTCTTCTCAAAGAGGTTATTGAGGTGACTGCATTCTCGTCATCATCTCACATATTTTTTATTGCAACAACACCAAATTGTAGCTTGAATGCGTCGAAGTTGGTGATGCCATCGAATAGAGGTGTTTTTACTTTGATAGAGCTGGTGGCTACGTCAATAGTTTGTAGCTCAGCCATTTCTTTTTTTAAGGCTTTTATTTTAGCATCCAAGTGGCCTATTGCATTATCAACTTTTTCTTCCAGCACATTAACTTTGCCTTCGAATTACTGGTATGTTTCGTCTATATGTGTTTGCAGGATGCGTTGATTTTCCTGAACTTTCTCGATCTTTTCTGTCGTCCCGTCAGTTTTTGATTCCACCCGTTGATTTTGTCGTTGCATTTGTTGTTGCGTTTGTACCGTTTGTTTTTGCATTTGTTGTTGCATTTGTTTCGTTAGTTGTTGCATTTGTTGTTGCATGTGTTGCGTTTGTTGTTGCGTTTGTCGTTGCATTTGTTGCGTTTGTTGTTACATTTGCAGCATACACTGCTTAACGTTTGATATACTTAGGCCATCTTTGCCTTTTTCTTCGCTGTGTTTTTCCCTTGCTGCAGCTGAATTTTCTGTTCCTCCCAAGTTGTCGGCTTGCTCCCTTCCCTCGATATTATATTCGAATTCAACTATGGACGGGTTCTGTCCGTCATCGTCCAGCTGTTCGACCAGTCTGTGTTTTAATTCAGCTTCGCTACCGACAGTACTAAGGTTTCTTTTCCCCAGCTCTTGTATGAGTTGATCCACTTGGAGTTCTTCTCGTTTCACCATTTCTCTGGTTTCCACGATCTCACTTCTGACACCAATTGGTATAAAATTCGCTTTTTTAAGCTACAGTCCGTATCACTTGATCGTGAATATTTTGTTCAAGAAAAATACACTTCAAAGTTCTTTTATTGACAAATTTAAATGTAGGATTATTCACAATTTATTTTTGGCAATACTTTCGACTGCTTAACTTAAATATTCTTTTTCTATTCTCCCTCCCTTCCACAAATATTCTATTTATATACATTTTAACTATTAATTTATAGTTTAATTTTATAGTTTCATTTCTAATTCGTTAACCTGCTTTTCTGGTACTTGTTTTCCTCGGCCGGCAGCTGGATGACGCGCTGCGAATGTGCATTTAGTTTTTCGCTCTTTAGGGATTTTATTACTTAGCTGGAATGAACAGGATTTGGGATTTCCGGAACAATATGTTAAATACAAGTAATTCTTCTTGATGAAATTTTCGGTCCCCACTTGGAATATGGGTAATTATTCAAATCTTAACAACTCTATTTTTAGCAATACATTATACTGCTCATATTAATTTAGCATTTAAGAGAGTAAATTTATATTTCCATTTTGGGTTGAGCAATACAAAACAAACACCTATTTACCAATATTCAAGAGAGCAAAATATCTTATACTAGCAGCATCGCATTATATTTGTTATGTTATCTTAATTGGGTCGTTGTTTGAAAATTATGGAGCTGTTTCGTGCGCCCTTAACTTAATTATAATCAAATAAGGCAATCTGAACATTTGACACGAAAAAGATGAGAGCTAATATTTTGGGGAGTATTACTCTGCGGCATGATGCATAAATTTGCATAAGTTACAAGGAATTGTAGCCTAAAAATGGAAGCAGTAGAGTCTAAAATCAATATAGACTAAAAGGCTTTGCTAGATGGGAAATCTAGCCATCTATTAATTTTATTATTGAAGATATTGGAATCTTGCTAATTAACGTATCTCGATGTAGTAATTCACAGTTTTTATACATCCAATCAAATTGCTTTATTTTCTCGGGATGTCTTTTTCATTAATTCTCGCTCTTACCACGTTTAGTTTTATATAACTCGATATTTACCACATCGCCGTACGCATACACCACAAATGCACTTAATAACATTCAATCCCTGACGTAAGCATGTAGTCAATAAATTTGGTCCGTTTCCATATTTCTCTACCGGTAAAGTTATAACATTATTTAAATTGTTAAATTTTCCACAATGAGTTTTCAGTTTGTGAATGCAGTCTCAGGCATTATATTCATTATAGAGGCTTTTAAGATAGCGAAAGGTTCTATAAATTCTTGTTTGTACTGACGTCAACTTTTTTCTAAGTTTGGATCGAAGGAAAGAAACCAGAATTGGTCAATGCTATTAACCGTTCCATAATTCACAAAGTAAGTTCTCTAGTTTGTCAACTGCGATAACGTTTTTGTGAGCCGGATCACTGCATTGATGAAAAATGTTCTTTTTTTCGCTAAGTCATATACATACTTTTATACTATTTGATCCAATTTTCAAATAAGATATCTTCAGGTTATGTCAAAAGGTTATACCGCATACTTGTTGAACAATTTCGACGATTTTCGTCGCTTTACTATCAAAATTTAAAACTCTTTATTTTTGATCACCTGAACTATTTTTTTTGTACTGCTTAACCTACCTCAAATAGATTAAAATCCAAAGGGGACATAAAAAAAATTTATTTACAATTTTCCCAAGTAAGTCGTTAAAAATTTACAAATTGTGATAATGGTCAATTTAGCATCCTTAATTTACTACTTCACGTAAAACAATAGAGTAAAATTTTTATTATGCAAACATTATTTCAAAAAAAAAAACGGTCAACAAACGAACTATATAACAACAAAAGGGCAAAAAGGGTATCATATGAGCAGAAATTCCGATTAATGGGAATGTAATCTATAGCTTAAGGTCAAACATGACGTAAAAAAATACATACACATTTACTATGGATACATATGAATTAACAACAACAATTAAAATGAATGGGAAAAGCAAACAGACATTCAGTAGGCAAACACAGGCAAAACTGAAACAGAACTTTTAGTTACACACTCATTTATCTCTGCCTGTTGTTTTTTTCTTTTTTGATATTAACGAGAAATTTAAACCGTTAAAAATCCTTTTAAAATGGCAAATTTTTTTATTCACTTTAGTTATTAAAGATATATCAGATCTCGTACCAGTTTACTTCTTCTTCTACAGTTTGCTTTAACGTATTTTTGCTTATTTTGAACTTCAAATCAGTTGACATATAAGCGTACATTTGACAAGACGTAGTTTTCACGATTAATATTTACAATATATGTAATAGGTGCATAACATAAGTGATACAAAATGTCAAAAACGTCCGAGGCATAGAAAGTAAGGGAGACGGTTTAGCTACTCAAAAATGCTACTGTTGACTTAATAAGTCTTATAATCTATATATAAAAGCACAGATATGTATACTAAGCTAATAACCCCATTCATCTATGAGAACGAGTAGCAGCTGTTCGATCTAAAGCAAAAGATGACGACTTATCAAACAAGTATGCGTGAAGTTTGAGGATCGCAATTTATAAAACTGTTTCGCTTAAAAAATTACATTTTGCATTTGAAAATTCGAAGTTCCAACTTTATAAGGCTCCATCTTGTCGTTCGAAAGCCAAAATAATTTCATTCACTATTTAGTTATTAATTTTAAACTCCTTATTTGCTCATTTTTAAGACTGACTTATTTTCAAAACCTTAACTTCGGAAGAATCGCATGCACACGTCATACAACTGACCACTTATCATATAGTAAGCTTTGGCAACTGCCTCAGCTCTACGGCGTTAACTGCTATAGTCCCCAGTCCTTACTGATGGTTTCCTTTGCTTGGAACAGCCCACAGTACACCGCAGCCTACTGACCCATCCAAATACAGTTGTCATAGATATTCATCTTTAGCAATGTTAATGGCTCGCTCAAACCGCTTTGCGCTTATTTGGACTTTGCACATCTTTACGCATCCTTTGGAAAGTATTAAGCAATACAACCAATTAAGCAAATCACGTGGAAGTCCTATTTATGTAGTAAGAAATCTTCTTTTTTAGAAAAAATATTTGTTTCTATTTAGTTGTTACGGCTCATTATTGGTACCAAATTGCTCATTATTGGTACCAAATTGGTCCAAGTTGCCAAAAATAAACGCACCTTTAAGCACGTATACCAACCGTACATGTCGTCGGAGCCATCTGTGTAGGAAATTTCCCATTGTGGAGGCAGGCTACGCATTCATGATTACCGTTTCTTCGATTTAAACTCGACAGCCTTCCACTACTTCCACACATTAACTGCTCAGTCGGTTTTTTTTCTTGCGTACATCTTTTCCAGTTTTAATGAAATGGTTTTGCAATTCTTATATTTCTGTAGTATTATCTATTTCAGGCAAATTTAGGCTTGAATCGGCCAACCAGCGGACGTTTGTTAGTAAATATGCATTTGGAAATCTATAAAATCTTTCAGGCTTCTAGTTTTTGGTAAAGACTTGTAACCGTCTATTTCTTATGGAAATATCCAAACAGGAGCCAAAAAAGTACGCAGAATTGACTGTCGTAAAAATGGTTCAGACCTTAGGAACTGACATGCTTTGAACTGGATTTGAATACTACAAAAGCAGCATTTTTAGCTTTAATTCCAACGTAATTTTCGTTGCTGTTTACTTTTCGTTCTTTTGTTCAATCAAAGGAAAAGAAATTTCAAATATCTATCTGTCACGTGACGCACAAGCAACGCAATATGCGAATATACACTAACATGTGCGCAAGTAAAAAAAAGCAATTCTAAAATTTAATTCTTATTGCCATGTGTCTTGTCTTGATGTCTGCGGATGTAGTACGTTACGATATTCATATGCATCGAAGCAAAACTAAGTGTTTCGTATCGTTTTACATCCATATAATATGTAGAAAGAATGAAACGATTTCAAGAACAGCAAGAAAGAGAGAAGAGAAGTGAATTAAATCTGATGTGCAAATGCTGAAACTTGGCTAAACTATTTTCTTTTGCTTGGTGCGAGGGTTCAGATGTATGGGTTTTTGACATATCTGAACATGCAGATAATTTACATAAAATATTTAAAAAATAATTGTTTTGAATACAAACGCTCAAATCTATTGGCTTAGTCCATCTCCGTTCAACATACCAAAAAAAAAAAAAAAAAAAATACAAATCCGAAATGGAAAGTTTTCCTTTACCAAAACAATTCTTACAATTTTCAACGAGTTAAAACCAATTTTACAGTATTTAAATTTTCTTCAAAAAACTAAAAAGAAATGGTGATTTGAAGTTTTCTGCATTTAAGAAGCCACATCTTTGAAGAAAGTCACCAGCTTACAATATTTAAATTGTTTAATAGAAGCATAAAAAAATGTTCTGATCCACAGAAGAAACACAGGAGAAAATATACTTAATGCGCGAAAGTAGGAAAAGGTATTATAAGACATACACAAGAGATGTTTTTTTTTTTTGTTGAAGGTGGTGTAGGTTCATTTTTTGTTATACGAAAATATGTAAGGTTTCTATTTGAAAGGTTTGAAAAACATTTACAGATTTATTAATTTTATCAAACGCTTGGAAAAGCTAGAAGGAAATTTTAGGGACTTTACAAAGTATTTCTGATCAGCCTGAAATTCTGGATCAAATTAAACATGCCACTCCGTCCATTTGTCTGTTTCCCTGTCCGTTCTAAACATTCCTCTGGTTGAAAAACGAAGCTGTCGGTTTAAAATTTGGCAGGAACATTTGAAGTGATTGAAAACAAAATTGGTTTTTTGCTTATCACTCGCAAAGCACAACAGACAAACTTACACAAGTGTGAGCATATATTGTATTGGCGTTGCTATAGTACCTACACAAAAATAGCGAAAATCGAACAGTCCTACAAAATACTATAATTTATAAAAATATCATTGAAAACCGTAAAATTCAGAACGCACCTAAGCGTGCCCGTTTGCTCGGTTATTCATCCTTGAGCAGACGTCCTTTAGTGTAGTATCTGCAATAACCAATACCCCCTTCGCAAAAATGAAGACATCGCTCGCAAAGGACAAGCCTACGATGCAACACAGACTGGAAACATTTTTGCTTTCCGTGTTATTTGTTCATTACTTTACATTATTTTTTGTTAGCCACGCATACTTTATGAAGTATATAATATGTTATACATTATCTCTACATCTAGTCTTTACCTTTTTTTGAGCCGTTTTTAAGATGGCGGAGATAGGTGTAAGACATTCTGTCACAGCGGATTATGTTTTGTTATTAAATTGATTTGAGTTAGTAATGTGATGGTTACTAAAGTACCAATTAAGACAAATTTATACTTTATATATATTTGTTATTTCGTTGAATGCGCAAGTTGATATTGATAAAATGATGAAAATTTTGAAGAAATTTTTTGGAAACTGATTCTAAATAAAAAGCTCGCATTGCATTTATTGTTTTCATGAACTAACTTTATGGCGTAATTAGGCTTACACCACTTTGAAAGAATTTAATATATTATATCATACAACATATTTGTGAAAATGGACAACAAATATTAATTAAAAGCTATATCCAAAATAAACATATAAGAAGAGAGAAGTTGCATTTAAGCTTGAGCAGTTTTTATCGCCTTCATTAGCTTGTGGAAGAGATATTTTAATTGTCACATATATTTCGAAGGAAGTGCTTATACGATGTACCAGCAAATTTCTAAATACAAATTAACAATTGAGCATTGAAATATACTTATGGGATATATAGGAAAACAACCAACAAAGGGCTCTTAGAATTCCTCTCTCAACAATTTAATATGAGTTTTGGACCGAGTACTTGCTTTTGATATGCCACTATAGTAGAGCATTGAACTTCTAAGTGCAATTTTCTGTCGCTTACAAACAATATAATCAAACAAGCGTTTAATTTGTCTATTACATTATATCTCTAAGCGAATATCGTCGAAAAGAAGACAAGTACGAGATGTTCCAAGCGGACTTGCTCATGTGTCCATTGACTGCACTAGTCTAGAAATCGCTATAATATCATACTTGGTTTTACACATTGGTCGAAGCACTTCTCGCTACATAAATAAAATCCTATAATCCCAGAATATGCCGATAATTTGTAGTCAATCCACATGTGCATATGTTTATGGGTGAGCTGAATTATCCTATCCAGCTTTATTCTAGCTACGATAATTTTGCACAGATACAACGGCTATAACTTATGGGAGACAAAAACTCCCCAATTAGATTCAAATACGCAAAGGTGCACAATTATTGTCATCTTATTGTCGCCAAATTCTGTTTACATATTATTTCTTTCTTTCTCTTTCTCTGTCTCTCTCTCTCTCTCTCTCTCTCTCTCTCTCTCTCTCTCTCTCTCTCTCTCTCTCTCTCTCTCTCTGTTTTCTTTCTCTAAAGAGGCACATCAAAGCTATTTATATTCTTAATCTACGTAGGAACATCCGGACGCTAGCGAAAAATCTGCAGTGTAAATAGGATGTAACATACTTTTTACTATTTTACTGTGGTCACTAAACTTTTTTCCTCAAATAGTTTAATTTCTTAATTATTTTCTTAAAAAAAACTTATCTAAAAATTTTTATAAGTTTAATTAGTTTTTCTTACTTTCTTTTGATATATACTCTAAAAAAGCTTTTTGTTTGGGAGAATAATGCAAACATTTAAAAAAAAATTGTCATTTTATGTTCTCTTCACCGACACGAATTCCTCAGAAAAAAAATGCAATGTAGTAAAAAAATGAAGTAGAAAAACAAACCAACTTTGAAAACAACAGCTTTAGATTGCTGTGAAGGGTAAAAAGATCAAGAAAATAACACAAGTAAGTTTTATCAAAATTTTCAAGAATTTTTCTTTATTCAATTCCTTTTTAATTTTTTTTTGTGCATGTTTCCTTAACAACTATAAAAATAAAAGCAACAAATTTTTTGGCGCTTCAGTACCATTACTAATGTAAAGTAGAATCGTGGTTTACACTATAGATGTCGTTAATGCAATAACGAATGAAAATTAGAAAAAAGATGAAACAGTCTGGATGGATTTGTGTATGCACTTATTATAAAAATTAGTTTGGCTTCGTTCGCTTCCCTACATTATTGCAACCCACTGACTTATGTGGGTGCGGTTGAGTGTGAAATTTTAAAGAACAGCTCTCTTTTTCTATTCTATTCTATTTCACTTCGTTAGCATGCTCAATATGTACATGGCGCTCAGCAAATGTATTCATTTGACAAAATGTTAAGAAAAGAGAAAAAGTAGCAAAACACGCTGTGTTTGTTTGAGTTTATTCATGTATTTGCAGTTCTCTTTTTTGTACCGATTAATGAGAGGAAAGAGGAAATTACACGGAGGAGGAGAAAGAAGTACGCCTAATTATATGACTTTCCTATTCTCTCTCCCTTTCTGTCCATCTTACATTTTCAGTTTTTAGAATTTGCTTGCAATTTTGTTTCAATATTAATTTCTTTTTTTATGTATAAAAAAGTAAACGTTCTGTCCTAAGTAACTGTATATAAAGTTGGTGACATACTTCCGTTGTAGTACTCGTTTTGTCATGTACATGCGTAAATGGAAAAGTGTTTATACGATCATCTAGAATTTTCTGATTGCATGCTTTCTTGTTATAGATTTTAACACCTTCGTTGTGAGAAAGTTAAAGTAAAAAAATTTGCATACTTTCCGGCAGCTACAATTTTACACTTTATAGCATCTGCATGCGAGGTGTTTTATCTTTTAAACTTTTCATCATAATTAACATTTAATTAATTGCTATATTTTACTAATTGCACATGTTTTTATAATTTTATTTATTACACATTAAATATATTAATAAATTTTAAAAGAAACAAAATTTATAGTTTTTGCAAATATATTAATATTCTTGTATAATATAATTCTGTAAATAACGGTTTTGTAATTTGCATTTAACATTTATTTATATTAACTTTTACTATTGTTGTTATTGTCGTTTTAATCATTTCAATATATATACACATAATAAATTCTATAAATTTTTTTTGTATTAATTTCCTATTTATTTTAAATACATATTTATATGAATGTTTAATCTAAATGTGTATATGCAATGTTTATCTGTGTCCGTACGCGAGTGATTGCGTTTTTATGGTTGCTTTCGTTGTTATGAATTATTTATTTATCATTTCAATGTAGCTTCCTAGTTGTTCTTGGTGTTATTGTTATTTTACAATTTCCTTTCATCGAGTTTTTATATTAATCAGAAATGAAAAACGAGAAAAAAAATATCATTAAACCAGAGTGTTTTTTTTACATTCAGAGTTCTCAACATCATTTTTTGCTTTATCTCGCTGCTATTTTTTCTTAGGCTTTTAATTAACACAAATTTATTACGAAACCTTGGAGCCAATAATATGCTTGAAACGTAACAAGCATTAAAATGCATATCGACCCCACAAAATACTATGAATAACCAAAAACTAACTATCGAGAACTCGTCATAAGTTAGTTTATTCATCCAGGCGGCATTCACAACTTTTCTCTGCATACCTAAATTTCCCGTTCGGAAATTCTCAAGAGCTGGGGAATTAAACGCAACTAGAAAAAAACGAAGCTTTCATTTATTCAACTATGCTTTCGTTCATCGATCCTATTTTTATGAATTGTAAAAAACTTCTCCGAATCAGAATTTCACAAATCTCTTCATTTCCTTCCCCTTAAGGATGCCCAAGTTTTGTTTTTTCCAAGCTGTACTAATAAGGTATGTAGTTTACACTGGATCGAAGGCTTCAATTTTTATATTAATGAAATTTTGAGCCTTATAAATTTTGTAGGTATTCTCTCCTGAATCATATTCGCTCATAAATATGGCAAAGATAACAACAACCTGAAAAACGAAACTTTGATATATTGGCATATATAATTACCTCTGCATCGAATCGTTTGAAGCCTCAAATTTACATCTTCTCTCGAAACTCTTAGGCACATTCAAAAAAGAATTTGCAATTGCTCTAGAGAGCTTCTCCAAATTATCGCCACCGACTTCACAATCCACAGTTAAGTGACCGAACACTGAGATTGCGGTGGCGATTCCAATTAAAAAGAAAACAAAACCTGAAATCATCATATCATCTTCTCATATAAAGTCTCTAAATTTTGAAACCGTGGCACCCATTGCAGACAATGGTCGCGAAATGACTATTGACCCTACCAATTCTTCAAACCTATCTCAAGTCTCTGACCCTATTAAAAAATTACATAATGTCAAGCCATCCTCTAAAACAAACTACATTATTTCCTATTCTTCGCTCTTCTGGTTCGTACTACAGTTCTCGCTTTCTCAACAATAAAAATAAGTCAACTTAGTTGCACTACCATCCGTAAGAAATCCAAAGGGCTTGAATAATATCTTTATATAATGAAATGTTCGCGGCTTGTTTTTCCGAAACTTTTCTTAAGTTTCATGATTCACTTTAACTTGTTTCATGATGGTGATGGCGATACTCATATCTCTAATACACTTTCATTCTCTTACGCTTCTTATTTTCAAATTGTATGCCTAATATATAGTGATTTTAATGCTCAAAATGTGTATTTCTCTAATTCAAACGACAAACAAATTCAAAATTTTCTTGAAAGCAGCGTTTTAGTTTTACTAAATAATGGTTATCCTACAAATTTTTGTTCCGTCTCTTCCTCCATATATTTGTCGATCTGTATGCCTATTCTTACTTCACTAATTATCTGGAGAGTTCCCATTGCTTAATTGAAATATATCTTCACATACCCTTGTTCCAAGGTATGTTACATCCTTTTCATTTAACCATCCAAACCAATGATTGTTTGCTTGATAAATTCTCAAAGTCTTTCACTAATGCTCTGAGCCGAAAGGCTCCTAAAAAATCATAACCTCCTAAGCCTTGGTGGAGTACTATATGCAATCGAGTCGCTTCCCAACGTAGACTCGCTGTAAATAAATGCAAAAGATCTTCTGCTAGAAAAAATCTCAAATTTTTGGCCGATGTTAGAAAAGAACACACTTATACTCTTGGTCGAAAAAACGTAAAAACTGGAAGCAATTTTGTAAAAGTGTCAATAGCGACTTGTCAATTTCAGATATTTGGCGTACTGTGAGGAACGTGATAATTTTTTCTTAAGTGACGTATCCGTTTCCGAACTCGATGAAGCCATTGATGTTTCGAAAGACTCAGCTCCGGGCTTAGATGGCATTCATAACAATCATCTCAATATGTTGAACATAGAAAACCTATTAATTCTCTTAAAGCAATATAACAATATTTTAATTACCGATTATATACCCCCTTTTTGTACGACGCCTAAGTCATCACTTTAAGGCAAAAGAATAGCTCGCCAAACTGAAATTATGCAAAATCCAATGGCACACACTAAGTTTGGAACAGATGGCAAATTTTATGCCTCTGCAAGAAAAATTTTGTTTACACGCCAATTTTTCATCTAATAAAATTCTGTCCGTTAAAAATCATCCGGCTCTACCCTACCTTTACTTTCTTAAAAATTTTTGCTGACAAAATTAATAATTTGAACATTGTATGAACTGTCGTATATAGCTTAACCAAAATATTCGCCATAACGCATTTCGCAAATTAGGTATATGTAGTTTTCATTACCGCGTCATTCTTGACGTTTTGCGTTGTGACAACTCAACAGCTTAGTTTGCAAACTTTTCTTTTCTCAAATCATGTCATCGAGATATATAAGCGTTTACTGTCAAATTATGAATCTACTATCTTTTACACTTTTTCACTCTCACGCCTATCATTTCTTCCTTATGACACTTTATACTCATGCAATACATTATTTCTTACGCAACAGAATATACTCTTCGCTGTTGTGCTCCATCCTGCTCGGCGAAGGACTAGTATGCATATTTTAATAAAAACTAAAAAAAAAATAACGTTCCAACGTCGTTCCAAGTTTATTATACGATTTTTAATCATTTGAAATTTACTTGACAAATTTTATCTTTAGTGAAGTTGCCACAGCCATACGTAATCGGTATTTCGTAAGCCAGTCTAAGAAAGTAGTTATAGAGTTCCATTGAAATTTCTTCAAAAGCTGAAAAATTAGATTCGCTTACTCGTAAATTCTAATATTGAAGTCCTACGTTTAATAAAAGTAAACTTTAGTTTTTTCGATCAAAATTAATGTTCGTGATTTATGACTTGTAATATAAGTTAGTTTTTAAAGCTCATAAACCATGCATGTTTACAAGTCCAAGGTTGAATAGATATTGGAGTGGTTCGCTTTATTTGAAATTGTAAGGAAGTTTTATATTCACTATGTGAAAATTTAATAAATGCTGTGAAAAACCTCACTCCAGCAATAAAAACCAAAGTCAAATAATAAAAAACATAATAATTATTTCACATCCTTATAAAATAATATCTTTTCATAATACCAAATAATATAAAAAATATACGGCATATTTATCATAATTTTATCATAAATACATTAAATATTTAACGATAACGTTTTTAAATAAGCTTAAGCATATTAGTGGTTTAGATGGGTTCATAATCCTCTCCTCGTTTATCTTCTTCTTTTTTGTTCTGATATTTGAATGCACAAAATTTGTTTTCTAATAAATGCACCTAAAAATCTTTTTACTAAACAGACTTAAAACAAAATAAATTAAAATTTCATTTCAAATTAAATAAATATTAAAAAATATAAGTTTTGTAAAATTTTTATTTTAATTTTTTACATAATTTCAATATTAAAGTATAAGGTATAAAATAAAAAAAGACATTAGAAGTGGTTTCTCAAAAATATACAGAAAAACCACTACACAACTAAGACAGCAGCTTTGACCTAAAAAACACTTGCCTAGAAAACACCGCCGCTCTGATAATAACAAAAAGGAATATCTTTCAAACATACTACATTTTGTTTTATTTCCCTTTTATTTCATATCTTTTCTCACTTACACCTTGGAAATTTTTTACACTTTTTACTGGTTGTTGTAAACCGATAAGAAAAAAATAGAAAATTTATACAAACAAAAATCAAATTTCTTAACAGTGAACAAAACTCCAAACTCCTTTAATGTTTGTTTTTTTTTTTTTTTTGTGATCTAATGTGTTTATTGATTTACTGATATTGACAACTAAATGCCATTTATGTAGAGTATACCGGTACTGAGCACATTCGGGAACCATCACGTGGCGTAGCGCGAGGCCCTTAATCGTAATTCCACCTCATCGGCAGGCACAGCAACGGCTATTATGGCCAATCAGACACCGGCCGGCACACCCCCTTTACCACCTTTGCCAACATCGTTTATAGCTATCAAATGCTCCAAACCTAGCGAACCACTTTCCAAAACTTCAGCTAAACCAAATAAAAGCCAACAACAAACACCACCACCGCCATTGCCACAGAAAAACTCGACCCATCCACATTATCAACATGGTCATCACTTCAATTCCTTGGATCATCGCGATAGCCAAAAATATTATCATCATCAGCAGCAGCAACAACAGCAGCAAGGGCCACAATCTGCCCAACAACATTATATACGTTCGAACACTTTGGACAGACGTCATAATCATAGCACCAGTTTGGGAGACCAAAGTGATTACAGACAAATTAGTCCTCACTATTTACAAACATTCGATAGTCTGGATCATTATAGTGTAGCTAATTTACATTATCGCTGTCAATCTAAAACGCAAATATACGGTCTGTGTGGTAGTAGTGTTGGCAGTGGTAGCAACGAGAACATGGCCAATTACCACAGCAATAGTACTTTGCCTCAACAGCAGGCTTTATTCGAAAATCATTACCAAAGTTCACATAACAAGCATCATCATCACCAACAACACGGCCATCATAGCCTTAAACACACAAAAGCACACCACAAAACACCAAAACATTTAAGTAAATCACAAAAATCTATTAATGAAACAATAACAACATTGACTAATAATCAAAACAGCAACAACACCAACACAACCATCATAACTGGCAATCATCAGAGTAATAATGCACAACACAACAGAAGCAACAATATCAACTTGAGTAACACGACCAACAATCACTCTGTCATTGCTACTAAAAATAACGGCAAGGAATCGTTTAAAATAACAAATAGTATACCACAAGAACAACAACAACCAACTAATGCCACCAGTAATTCTCACTATAGCAGTTCCAGTGAAAGTTTACCACAATTCGATAATAATTATTATTAAAAACAATAAAGAGAAAACTACATTAAATCGCATTTATTTTAAATTAAATAAATAAGTAATTCAATAACAAATTAAAAAGAATAAAAATAGTAAACCGAAATAATAAAAAATAGTCAAAAAGGGTTTATTTAGACTTAACTCTTAAGAACAGAACGTTCGAAACGAAATTTATTGAGAAAGTCATTATTTGTAAATATCCCAATAATATATTTCTCTTCCTCACTTAGCTGCCCATTATCATAGCACCGCCCAAATTCAATAACTCTCGAGTGCAAGACCTTCAGGAGCATACTTAGCAATCCACCTTTTTTGACTTTAACTAGAAAAAATCAATTCACTCTTTCCAAACAAACAAGTGCAACGGTGGCAAGTAAAATAAAATATATGTTTTTTTTTAAATTTAAATTTAATACATATTTTAGAAACAAAAAGTTTTTTATTGGATTAAAATTCATTATCCGCATTAAAATCTTTGCCAACAAGACCTGCAACACAATTCTCTACGGGGAAGTTGCAGGTTAACGTCTTGGCTGTCGATATCTGGCTCCTCTAATACGCTAACATGTGCATTTAAAAACAGGTATGAGGCTGAGAGCGATTTCGAAGCTTGCAATTTCGAAGATATTGAGAGGTTGACATGAACTTTTTAAAATTAATTATTAATTCGGCTATAGAATTACATATATTGAATTTTCTTGCCGTCATTTCACCTCATGTAAAGTCACATGTAGGGGCACTTTCGCACAATAAATCGTCAAGGAAAACAAATAAGAAAGTATGTTTGAGCATGGAAGAGAATTTTATGGTCTGGGGAATGCGCGTTTTTCTTCAAAAATTTTTTTCAATTTTACATAGCATCTTTAAAACGACATTTTTTAAGGCGTCACATAAGAAATTTTCGATAAGCTAAGCTAACTATATATCTGTTCTCTTTGCGCTACGTGCCACAATGCATCGTGTGTTAAAAGGGCCCCGCAAGAATGGCTAGGCTGCTACCATTCTTAAATATTTTTCCGAAACTTAAATATGTGGTACATAGATCAATAAAGCGATAATTTTCCAGATTTTTCTAATTGTTTAAAGCCTAAAAGTACACACCAATGCATAGAATATAACGTCTGAAATATATTATCTGAAACGCATTCTATGACCATATTAATGGCAACTCTTTGCTATTCGTTTAAAAAGATGCATTTCGTTAGAACTACGCCCATGATGTCGACTTCTTTTCCTTAGAAAAACTTATGTCTATAGACAGTTAACTGTCATTCGTAATCAATAAAAAAAAAAAAATATTTTGAATTGGGCCTTTATGCACTGCCGTATAAACGGGAAACCACTTTCCACACGAATTGATTTTGTTAACATCTTATTTGTACTAAACTTTTCACAAACTCAATAGACTTTTTCTGATGATAAATAAGAAAAAATTTTACTGCAGTTCGTTATAAACACTAAAAACAGTCGTATAACGAAAACGCAGTATAGTTCTTTTTTTTACAATATTCGATGCATTTGTAATCGACAACCTTTAACAACGCCCAAATGACGAACTCAACAATTTATTATTAAAGAAATTACTAAATGTTGAAACTAAAGTACGTTGAATGGAAAAAAATAAAAGAAAAATAATTCCTTGAATTATTCGCAAACAGATTGAATTGAAAGAAAGAACAATTAATCCTCGAATTATGTACAGCATTTAAGTCTTCAAAAGAAGAACAGAAAAAACGTCTTTATATAGGCATTTATCTCATGTTTAATGTAATATTATTCTCAAAACGAAAATACAGAAATCCAATACGAAAGAATTTATTAACATTTATTAAGAAAAAAAACTCTTTTACATGCATACATAAACAGTCATTGATGTATATATGCATGATGAATGCATGTATGGTATGATAACAAGCCAACCAACCGTCTGTAAAGTGTCGAAGAAAAAGTATAGTAAAATTCTCCTACAATTCCCTGATCTACTCGCAAAATTTCTTCCAATGTAGCACTAGTGGCATTAAATTGCATGTACATCCGTCGAGTGATAGAAGGGCAGATAACCCAAATACGATTGTGCCAGTAATCTCGGACTTTAAAGACTTCTAAGATATTATAGTTCCATAAAATGAAGATTTGTTATTAATAAAAATTTATTTAGCTTTGTTTTTGAACAAAGTTGATAATGTACCATAAACTTGAGTAATTCTCGATAAAGTTTTTGTAGTAATCGCTAAAAACTGATAAATTCTTTTTACTTTGAAACTAATCAACATAGATAAATCGTTCGAATATTGAACACGGAATATGAATAAAGTTATGGCACCATTAGCAAAAGAAAATTTTGCTTTTCAAAAATTTTTTATTTTTAGTAATACAATTTGGGTTCTTAAGAAATGTAAAAGAAAAATATTTATATTAACCATTAGCACTTTGCTTTAATGCTTCATAATCTTTAATAAATATTTAAACAACAATTCTCGGATAATCATTAATAATTAATTTCAAACTCATAAGCTAAATTGATGCCTGTTACACTTTAGTTTACTTTAAGCTGAAAAAAAAGAACAACGTCTGCTGGTAGCCGTAAATGATTAATGTTATATAATCTTATTTCTCAACAGTTTCAATAATTTCGATAATCTTCAAAGCCACCGAAAGAATTATCGAATACTTCCCATTAAATTTAGCGAAGTTTTTTAACTCACTTTGCTTAACTGACCCTGCAAAAGTTTAAATATAAAAAGCTACTAAACAAAAGAGGAATTGATGAAGAAGTTTCATCTGTTTTATGTCAGGTGTTCGTCTGTAACCTACCTCCTGTCCGTTCACTAGTCATCTCCTGCAATATATCCTTCCGATATTAAGTGCGTATACTCGTCAGTGAAATGGTAGTTCGTCGTTCCATCGGCCCTAACTTCGCCTTTGTGTACGTTAGCAAAACCATTAAAATCTTACCCAACATCTTGCCTAAATTAAAAATATTAAAATGGATTATTTTTAAATATATAAAGCAAATAAAAAACTAAACATTAATTTAAATGCGTTAAAATCCCGACACATTACAAGACAAATAATATACTTCATTTTTGCCTCCAATACTTGATCATCAATCTCAACGATCCTTACGCCACCGCTCATCACATTTGGGCGCATCGTTTTGAGTTAATGTTATCAGCAAACGTCCCAAAACCAAATGCCACTTTATCACCCGGATATAGAAGTTCACCACACAATGTCAACGATAGCAAAGTTACGATGTTTTAAGGTAATGCTATTGCGATCGACGAATCATAATGAGATTAATAGCGTCCCAAAATTCACTCTGAGAGCAGGAATGAAACACAGCATAACAGCAATCAACCTTGATTAAATGACTTGATAAAATTGATTAAATATTATATATAGTCATTTATAAATAGTCGTTTCCAATGACTCAAACATTTTCAAAAAGAAATCAGTTTGAGTGTGCTTTACAATTATTTTATCTTGCAAGTTTTTGCAAAAGCCATCTTTATTGTGTTAATCAAGAGTAAAATGCATACAGTGAAATGCTTCTCATTTATTAAAATTCCTTTTTGGCGATTATTAATAATCAATAATTTTATTGCTATTAGTCTATTTACGACAAAGACCATTTAGTACTTTTGTTCGTATTGCGTTAATATTTAATTAAAATTAATAATTCACATAGACACAGCGATGACTAACATAAGCGCTTAACAAAATAATTGCGTTATAATTTTTGTATGGCACACGAAACGTCAAAATAAAGCTAGGTGTGTGTATTTATATGTGGTTGAACATACAGCTTTGCGCTGACGCAAATTTCTAACAAGCTTTTAAAGTTTCTGCATACATCGTTTTTGGCAAACAAAACAACTCCATATCTATGAAAACAAAACAATATCATATGATTCTTGTTTCAAAAACAATATGATTTTAAGCGATCATTTACAATTTTATTAAAATAAAAAAAGTTAGAGGATATTGCTATCGAATTCCTACACGGAAAAAAATTGCTGTCCCACTATTAATTTTATTTTGCTTCATAAAGTCATTTCTCAAAAAAAAGTTCGCTTTAGTTATTTTACACTTCAATACGATTTATAGAAAAACAAACGCTAACCATACGATTATGCTTTATTAACGAATGCAACCGGGCTTTTCTTTGAATCTTTTACTTTTGCTCATTTTTATCTTTTTTTTGGCGAAAAATTACAAGGAATATAATACATGACGACTGCACCCTGTATAGAGCAAATAACGCATATTTGTCCCATCGGACATCAGACTTTGTTCATTGTGAAAATGCAAAAATTAAAAACGACGAAAACATGGACAGACCCTACGTGCACACTATATGATATCGACCAATACTCTTCAAAATCATATAGCTACAATTCGTAATTATTATTACAACATGCCGTAGCTCCATAACTTTTATATAAATTTAATAATTCTTATAGATTGAAAACCTTTCACGAATCGATAATATCGCGAAGCAAACTCTCGATAACTTTCTATAAAAATAAATTACACTGCATTTCTACTGTGCGTGTATGTATATTTACATATATGTATTTTATTTTTATAGAAGTTTCCTTGGTTATTATACTGTATATACTGTATATATATATACTCATAAACCTTGCCCGATATAACCGTAATTTTTAATTAACAAATGATATTTCATAAGAGTTGTTCAACGGAAACCGATAACTCCGACTATTTGGACTAATTTAATAAGTTGAAAAACTCGAAATTGTCTACAAATTGATCAATTTTTAAGAAAAAATCGACAAAAGCGGTTCTCTATTCGCGCTTCCTTTTCAAGATTCTTACTTCGTTTCCCGCTCTCCCTCTATGTCTTATCTTTCTTGATTATCATCTCGATTTGCACTTCGCCTGAAAGTAAGAACAAAAGATTTATACTTCGTCAAGTTTAAACTATATAACTGGCTTCTACACCCGTACATTGTAAACGTATGAGCAAATGCATAATGTCGAAAAATTTTTATAAATATTAATAAACAAATTGTCAATAAATATTTATAGACGTGAAGACAAGAACTATGTATGTGCATATATTATAATGGCAGTAATTACAACAGCAACAACGGCTGTAATGCAAACAATAAAATTTCCATATAATAAAATAAATATTAATTTTCTGTCATCATTATTAACCAAATTGCAAACCAATTATTCAACAACAATTCAATGAATGTTTTATGAAACCCAATATAACACAAAAAAAAAAGTACAATCTACTGTAACAAAACGAAAAAAACGAAAAATTGACTCCGGCTATCAGTAATAAACAATGTATGGATTTATGTACATATTGCTATGTTATACTCCACCAACAAACAGTAACAACATCAAATACGCACGTACGCATGAAAATCATAACACAAGTTATGTTTTCCATTAACCAGAAAGAGAAGGACAATTAAATGAATAAATAAAAATAAAATATCTGAAAAAAGAATGAAAGACTTATGCACGGACAAGTAAGAAAACAATATTGATTTTGACTAACTTCCATCGCAAACGGAAGTGTAAAAATTTCAAAACACATTTTAACATTGTACTCAATTGGTGTTGCATGCAATTTCTGCATTAATTTCGAAACGCTTTGCAACTACTGTAGTCGGATGCGCTCGCTTTGCAATTCTTTCTGCGGTTTTAAAATGAGACCATAAGCGGATAAATAAACGTTCTCTTGCAATTTTCAACTGAAACGATGGTTCGATGGTGGAAGAGGATTAAAAGCAACTTGTATTCCTCTTCCTAGATGATAGCCCGATCGTTTCGAGAAACATAACATAGGAGTTTCAATTGCACACTTCTCACCACTCAAAAAGTTTGGTGAAATGAAAAATCGCTATTGTATTAATAAAACAAACCTTCGCCTTTTAATTTTTTTTGCACTGCTTTGCGGTTACTGCAATTATTAAAATCTGGCCTTTATGATGCATTGCTTACTCCTATGTATAGAGGTGTGAAAGTTTAAATACGATGCAATATGGTAATAAAGAGTAATAGAACATTTTTGAGATATGACTTCATATCGCTAAGCGCCAATTTTCGATTAGAATCGAAGATGTGAGTTTCAATCGGAACGGTGTTATTGAAATATATTCGTAGAATTGAGGGCCATGGTGACCGTTATTGAACCGAACTTTTATTGAATAGCAATTTGTTTAACAGAGCTTATTGTTGAAACTTTGTTCAAAAATAATAAGAATACTTTAGTATTACTTTCTTATTTTTGGGAAATTTTGTACTAAGCATTTTTTACATATTAATATATTTTCGCATAAATGTTTTTGTTTCGTTTACTAATCTCATTAAAATCTTAAAATTAACACTCTTTTTAAGCAATTTTTATTTTCTTATATAGTGACTGATAAAGATTAAAGTAGAAAATTTTAATGAACTGGTGCGCTTTCCAACTAACATCTTCCTTCTGTGCCCAATAAATTAAAATTGCGAGAAATCTGATTGAGTTTTTACTATACTTTTTCACATTTTCAACAATATTATAATAACGGCTTGTACGTAAAAAAATTGTATTTAAAAAAATATTTATTTTCTCGATTAGTAATAACATTACGAGCCTAGAACGTAAGTAAAATTAATTATAATCTCACTTCGATATTTAGGAAGAAAACAAACAAAAGTGCAGTAAAAAAATGCTTTGTTAATTTTGATTTTTATTTCTTCTTTCTCAATTTTATGTCCTGTGTAAACCTACGTTCACTTTTACTCTCAATTATAAAAACATACAATACAACACTGTTGAACACGTCATGCCAACTCAATAATACTCGAAACACACTGTCCACTTTAGCCTACCAATATTACCACCTCAGTGCTGGATCGTACTTTTGACAATTTGGGTAATTTTTTGTGGCACCAAGAAGCAGAAGAATTTGTTGAGAAATATCCACAAAAAAGACGCTCACAATTGCCAACGATTGTTTCTTCTACGCTTTACAATAAACCTTCTGTTACGCACGCAATGAAAAAGCGGTCCAATGGTGGTGAACTGTTAACTCCATATCAACGGCATCAACGTGATATGTTTAGCGGTGATTTAGGTATACCAGAAATAAGCAGTCATGTGGGTAGCATGGTACATACTTTTGAGACTATGGCCTTGCAGCGCGAGATTACTGAACGCCAGCGAGCACAACGCAAGCGTGAACACAGTGAGTATTTACCTGAAGTCACTAATAGCAACGAGTCCACTCCTACTTCTTACAACCGTGGTATTTTAACACTTAACGGCACCAGTAATAAAAAATTACAACAACTCAAGAAGAAGTCCCATGATTCACGTCAAAAGGTAATACAACATATACTACTACATCAAGACCATTTGCAACAATCATCGTCCTTATATCAAAAGCATTTATCTGTTAATATTAAGCACAAAAACATTCATGACTCGATACACTCTTCCACTTCTAATTCCGAAGTCTACTACAAAAATATTGATAACGATTACCGTAAGAATTATATTTGTAACGCAAAAACTCATTTAGCGGAGACAGAGTCCTATAGTCAACAAAGTGAAGCTTCACAAATAGTTACTAAAGCTTTTGAAGAGGTTTTAGCAAATTACGAGGATTTAGAGGAGGATGAAGAAGAATCCGAAGGTATAGAAACTCGGAGAGTGAAAATATTCAGCGAAAGCGAAACTGGTAGAAAATCTGAACAATTTAAGAAACCTGCTCCCCTTCTACCTAAAGATAACATAACTTCCGCAAGTCATTCTTCTATTAATAAAAATAAGCATAAAACTCTTCCATTTAATCACTTTATTAAATACTTAAAAGCTTCGTCGCCTTCTACTAAACTTATATCCGCTTCAGTCGCAAAAATGAATTGTCGAGGACCAATTGAGAACTCTGATCATATTCCTCGCGTTACTCCTCCCAGTGGTCACTTGTTACGTGAGGTTGAAGGAGATGAAAGGGGTGATAAACAAAAGCAAAACTTTTTACGAGGGTCGAGTCTAAGTCACAATTTTGTACATCAGTTGCGCGTACATAAACCACATCAAAAAGCTCAAGCTCCTCCAATACCATTAACAAAACTAACAACTTCCCAAGCTTTACGCCAAATTCTTTTATTTCCAAAACGCTTAAAACATTCAGTAGAGTTTTTACCAGAGGACGGCGATGTCATGAACCGTAAGCACTACGGCAAATTAGAAGGAATCAAGAAAATGGAAGAAGATGAGTAATGGAAAGTCTGGGTACTTAGATAGCGTCTAAACTGTTGGTCAGTACATTAAAATTTACATAGTTTGATATTCTTCTATCAGCGTTCGCATTGTCAACTTACCGCTTTATGGATATAAAAATTTTGAAAAAGTTTGTGATGAACCGAATATCATGTACCAATAATGTAACCTTGGACACAGTTGATTGTAACAGCTTTATGTACGTTGATTTTTATGAGCTTGTTATCTCAAATCAATAAAAAAAAACCTTAGAGTGCTAATGGTTAAATTTTGTTGGCCGTTTTTCGGACGAAATTCATTCAAATATAACTGGTAAGCAAATTTTGTTTCACATAAAGGAGTTCGTTCTCTCTAGCATCTACAGTAGCCGACTAAACAATGATAGAAGGAAAGAGTATTTAATCCAATGTAATAAGAAGGAGTAAAGAGAAACACTCTAAACCTTTTAGCTTAGACTAAAGTCAACTAATTAAGTCCAACTGTAAGGCTAACGTTTTTATCTAAAAAAATCAACTAAAATCCGTAAACGGTCATAACAATCATAAATCATAGCCACGCGAAAGAGAACAATAAAAATTTACCTTTTAATATTTGACACGTTTGCTATATATCATGCATTTGTTTATAATTGTTTGAATTATGTGAGCTTAGGTTATCCCGATTTTTCATGGGAAAAAGACAATTTGCAATCATTTACAATAAAGAGCAAATTCAATTTCTGTTTTGTCATATCTACGCATCAAAAAATTCCTGAACCTACATCAGAGGGACAGAGACGCTTAGAAAAACAAATAGATAATAAAATTATCCCCGCCTTGCAGCCACATGAAGCCGCTTTGGAATTTGTAGCCTTTAAATAAAAGTTGGTTTGTCAAGTTTTAGCTTTCTAATTTCAATTTTTCCGACTACAAACAGTCAAACAGCCAGCACACTAAGGGAAGGGCAAATAGGGTGAGATAAAATTTATATCTTACGCCCATCAAGATTGTGTACGTTATAGCGATGCTTTACAACAAAAGGCGTTCCAAACGAGAAGACTATAAAATAATTGTTGTTTTTTTCTACACCATTCTTTGAATAAATTCCATAGGGGTTAACGCGCCAATGCCATGTAGACGAAGAGTAACAATTTTACGCCTCATTCGTTATGCTAAGAAAAAGCGCTAAATGATGATGGGTCCGTAACAAAAAAGAATGGAACAGTTTTAGAGACAAAATTTTACTTACTCCTAGAAGGGTAAAGAGATATTTTGGCAAACTAGAATGGAGACATAAATATCCCACGACATATTTTCGCCCTTTTTAAATCTGAAATTTGTTTTTTAATATACAATTAAATAATTTTTATATTAATTACAAAGATTTTTAGACTATCATCTTCATCTTAATTGTAAATAATTCGTAGAGCGCAATCATTAACTAACATGCAAGAAATAAAAAGTACGAAGCATTTTATATATACGACTATAACTAAAAAAAAAAAACCTGAAAATTGTTGACTGATATTTTTGCTGAACAACCTCAAAAACGATTTATTTTTGTTTAACTTTCTCTAAACTTAGGAGACATCTACTGTTTAAAGGGACACTTGAAAAACATTTCCGACTCCTATAAAAACGTAACCCCGCCGCCTTAATAAAATTTGCTAATAATTTGCCATAATTTACAAAGTCTTCGTTCTGAAAGATTTCTATCGATTAAAACAAAAACGAATCTTTTTGCTTTAAAATTGTATTTAAAATATACAACATTTTAATGTACAAATTAAAAAAAAAAAAATTAAAAAATAAGAAATAGAAAGTGAAAATAACAAAGAATTACTAAATATTTAATTTAGTTTTTAAGCTTTAGGTAAATCGTGTATTAAATGACAATGAAGAACGTTGATTTTTATTTGTTTTTCCTCTACTTGCATGTTAAAGTGTAATGAAAAATAAAAGATATTGATACTTACCATTGGTGAACATTAGCGGTAAAATGTGTGAGAGATTTGCTACGTCTGACATGTATACGAAAACGAGATAATTTAATTTTAAAAAATACGTTTATATAAAATATTTCAAATTAAAACGCATTTCGTTCAGTTAGATGATACATGCCCTGTAGATTTTTTTTATATTGCATAAGAAGGTATAAAAACCTTCGCTCTGAAGCGAATTTCTCCTTCTAAGACCTATCAGAACCATTTCTTATAAATATGTATTTGATTTTTGATTTCGCGTCCAAGTATTCTCACTCGTCCCGTGCACTTAAGGACCTTATATTCAAAGTTTATACTGGTTAGAGTTGTGAAATTGGTCGTAAAGGCGAGCAGACAGCCACACGCATGGCTATGTTGAATTTATTTTATTAATAATTGCAGACTAAATGATGGAATTAATCGGGAACTATGGCGCGTTTATCTGATATATATTCACCCGTAATGGCAGATACGTAAATCTTTGAACTAACTGAGGACTTATCGAATCTCTCTAATAATATTTTACCCCTTATACAGTGTTTTTATTACTGTATAATAGACATACCAAGCTTAACTTAATAAAACATACATATTTGTATATAACATAATTAGCATATATAAAGAATGAATGTGAAGAGGAATAGCAACCGACAAACAAACTTATCTACTAATACATTCATTAATTTTTTGTGCATGCGATACAATAAAATTTGAGAAAAAAATTCAAGTAAAAAATATTAATGAAAGTTTATTCCTGTTATCTGCGGAAGCGGTTAGAAATTGAAGTAAGTACAAACGAAGTCCTCGTGTCAAGGCGAAAACATATATAAAATGTATTTAGGTAATAATTTCCACCTAAGATTTTCTCTAAAGAAACTGGAGAAGAATCGAAGATAAACTAATTATAGCTTGTGCTAAAGTGACATAAAAATTGGATAAAAAGTATAATAATTATTATATATTTATTATATCTTTTTCAAGAATTTTTATAGTCCTACCCTTTGAAAACTTTTAGGTAATTGCAAAAATTCGCGACTACTTTCATGTAAACACATTTTCAAATTGACATGAAATATAAGTATTGCTTAGATCTGACAAATATGGAAGAGATGATGGTTTCTTGATCGTTTTAGCATCGTCTTCTTCTTCATACTTTTGCACATTTTCGTTATGCTATTGTTGAGTTTATAACCTTACAGAACATTTTTATAACGTATTCCTACACACTTGATTTGAACAATTTATTTACTGAACATACTAACTCCATTCGTGATATATCTGACTCATCATTTTGTTTCTGTCATTTAAGAGTGGACGATGATCGATTAACCCTTTCCTGTCAACCTAAACTTTTTAACAAGATTTTTTTGTTTGCTCTGAATATACTGAGCATTTTCTTTAGCAGCAGCCTCTTTTCGGATCAGATTACTACCATGCAATCACGTCAGATGATTTTTATACTATTATTTGCAGGCATCGTTTATCGCAGTGCAAATGGTTGACATTAACCAATCGCTTTAATATCGAATATTGTCTAATTACGTTGACTAAATCGGCGAAAACGCGCAGCATTGTTGCACTATCTGACCTCGAACAGAAAATCATTTCCAATCAATAGGTATAATGAAAGGTGATTCTATCGAAAATAATTTTGGGTGTTACGTGCGTTCGCAAAAATTTAACTTACACTATACCACAAGTGATGCAAGGTATTATTATTATAATATATTTTCATATAATTTATTTATTTACGCATGAATCTCAATTAAAGTAAATTAACAGCCGAATTCAATTGATTCTTATAAGTAAATCTTATACTAATTATTATTCAAAACTAGTATAAAGTGTATAGGGAGAAGTAAAAAAAAAAATAAAAAAAGGAAGGAAAAAGCACGTAGACAGCTAGCACTGAAGCACATTTCGAACATGCATAAGCTTGGCAACCGGTAACAGTAAACAAGACCAGTTAATTTTTGAATCATAGTGAGATGTTAAGATTGCAAGTTAATTTAAATACGACCTATGTCGTGTTAAGCGTAGATGTTTTGATAGACTTTAGAGAATCCGATATTGAGATTAAGTGATGAACATCATTAAGGTTTCTGCAAACAACTCTGAACGGATTAAACAGCTCGTAATTATATTTACTTTGACTAGGCTTAATGAAAATAAAGCGCATGAAGAAGCGATTAGAGACATTAAAGCTTATCTCACGAAGTAACGGGGACGACAATTAACTATCATTAATTAACTTAATTAATAAGGAGACACCAAAAATGTATCTACATTTCTCAACTGACGGTAGGGCTAACAGAAGCAACTTACTTTCATAAGGTGGCAGAAAGATAAGCCCAACCAAAGTACCTCAGGGCAAACAGAAAAAATTGCTTTATTTAGATTCAATCAAAGTAAAGCATAATCAATTGTTGGTCTAGCTAAGCACATGCGTAGCTTTTTTGTAATGTAAGGATCTTTAAGCTCTTTGCCACCTCTTAATAAAACGTAGCGTGGACCTAGCTTTACTTAAATATGACTCAATGTGCAAATTAATCTTTGGTCGAATAGAATCCTTAAATCGATGAGCTAATCTACCGTTTCCAACTTGGGCGAATCGACGACGAAACCGTTGGTATTGAATGATTTCTTACTTTAGAAAAAAAGCTTCTTGCATCTTTTTAGATTTAATTTCATAAAATTTAACGAACACCATGTAACCAAATTATGTAGGTCAATTTGAAGATGATACGATTGCGATTCCAAGGAGAAGGACGAATACTCTTTAACATCGTCAGCGGATACTAAGATCTGGCTACGTGACTGCCTTGAAGAACGTCAGGTTTCACTTGAAATTCGTCCGAACTTAAACAGGATCCTGAATGATCTGTCATGCAGATAAGAGTTTATCAATTTCACAAAGCACAAAGGCGAGACCAACGCTTGAGTTTGAAAATCAATAAGTCATGGATAACTAAGCCAAGCGCTTCACTAAAAGCAGTATATACGACGTCCGATATATGGAGATTTTTCATTCTGAGTTGTCAACTTATAAAGATATTTAGGATTAACAAGCACGGAGGATCTGCAATAATATTAGTGGTTAGTAATTGAATCAAATCCTTGCAGCAGAGCAAGCGCAGTAGTCGTAAGGATAACCAATTTTCATTAATTTTGCGAAAAGTTGGTTTTTCCTATTTTTGTAATATTTAACTCTCTTGTTAAACCAGAACGAGCACTTGCTTCGAAGCCGAGGTTGCTTGAAGGGGACGGATGCCAAAATAGCGAGGTTTAATGCATAATGGACCGGTAATGGTAAGGTTTCAATATTCTCAGCAGAGAAATCGAGCATAATGTCTGAAAGATGGGATTCAGGCTGTAAAATATTGCTTCTGTCAAAATCGGAATATTTATTGGAGGAAGTTCAACGGCCCATCATGCCTGTAAAAAAAATTGTTGGATGAAGCGGATCCTCAGAAAAGTGGACAGCGGCTTACAGCTATCTCCTAGTTAGTCTGCCATTACAGTTAGGAGCACTATTGCATTGAAGTAGATTTCGATCAAATAATTCATTGAAAAACACAATAACCCTATCAGATGTTGAAGCGGTCTGCCGGAATTACCACTGTAATGCCAAGTAACTTGTAACAAATCGAAGTCCCCCAACGCTATGGCTATATCAGAAGGATTAGACTCTTCGGCCACGCCACAAACGAGGGCAGCATGGTTCTTATAAATAAAGATATTCGCATTTCTGGCAATATAGAAGCAAGTTACTTATAGCTGCTTATTGGCAATTTTCGCCCGAATGGCAATAAATTCAACGTCGGCAGAAGTAGGAAATTCAATGAGATAGGACGGAACTGTTACAGATATGGCAATGAAAACAGCACCACCGTTGTGATACAATCGATCATTTCCGAAAACCCGGAAAGAATTGTGGAAAAGCTCCGAGGAGTGTAAATCAGGCCTTAATCAGGTTTCAGCGAAAGCGAAACACTGAATTTAGGAAAGTAGTTGTTGAGTTTAGGCCACTAACATTTTGGTAAGTGAAAGTTTCTGGGCCTGAAGAAACATTTAGTTTCTTGAGGATGGAAGAACTATGAAGAGTAATTTACGATTAACCAACTCAACAAGTATGTGCATATTGATTTGATGCAAATTTGTTTTTTTCTTTTTGTCACTGAATTTAGGCATGTAAAGAATTTTTATATCACTTTATTAATGTTAAAGATATTATACATATGTTGAATAAAAAGTATCTCAAATTCACTGGTAATTCAATATAAAGAAAGATAATGGAGAACTAAGCAAAAGGATTGATGACAGTACTATTTTACAGCTTGACTCTATCTAACGACCGTGCGACTTTAAACTTTACCCGCCGACTTCCACTTAACGACCGATCTTACAAGTTGAATCACCGACGGCCAGATAACGACTGCAATCTTACCCGCCAACTGCAACTTCATAAATGATACTTGTTTCTCTGTGTTTATCTAGCGTTGCTCTTCGGATATTCTATCAGCTCTCCACTTCGCTGCTATGCTAGCCATCTACTCTTTCAGGCACATGACAATATCTTCTTCATTTTGAAAAGGCTTCCATGCTTTGATGTAACCAACACAGGTGGCATTATTACGTGGGCCTTCAAAGTCTGGCTGAAGTGAAGTTAGCCCACTGTAGCTAGCCCACATTTTAGCATAGACAAAAATATGTGCACATATAAAACATACTAAGTCGCTAATTAGGAACACAAAACCAAAAATGCTTAATTATTGCAACTAAATCTCATGCAAAAGTACGTTACAAATACTGAAAGTCGCCTGAGTGGCCGAGTAGGCAAGAGTCTCGACTAGCAACTCAATAGTCGTGGGTTCAAACCTCAAGTGCGATAGAGTTTTTTAATAAAAGCCGATAGCCCTATATGCTAGTGCTTTAAGACTTTAGTCTTAGAATTTATTCTCTGGCTAAATTTATAATAATAATAATAATAAAATACTGAAAGAATGCAATGTTACAATCGTGTTATAACCATTTTTGAACTGCAGATTTTTGATATGTCGCGAAAAATGCTAAAACCTATCAGAAAAACCTAACTTCATTGCCCTGTATAGGGGACATCACCTCGAAATTCGCCAAAAACTGAACCGCTCCATGTTCACAAGACCGCAAAGGCAAAATGTTCCAATAATGTTGCTAATCAAATGTTCGAACTTATATACATTATGTTTTTCTTTCATTTGCTAATGAAATGTTTTTGTAATGTTTTTGTATTTTTTTCAGCATGTATGTTTAAGATTATGCATTATGCGGATATATTCGCATTAGTAACGCGTTTGTTCATACACTTGCTTAAGAAGTTTTGTGTATGGTATTAAGTTGTCGTCATTTTTCTAAATATGAATCGCGTATAATTTGTTGAAAACATTCTATAGGCTGATAGAATATATGCTATGGCAAAAATGTTCGTGTGCGTTTGTGCGTGCGCCTAGCAGTTACTTCACTACCTGCTTTCTCTTTCTCATTATTTATATTGGTAAGAATTCAATTTATGACTTTTAGGTAAGACGCCGTATATTCTAAGATTATGCCACATAACTTATTTTATTTAAAGACAATATGGTACCTAAAGTAATTACAATATAATTACAATGAATAAGTCATATATTTAATAAGTAATTCTCTTAAGTCGAAGATTTTGGAAAACCGTAGAGGAAGCATATAACGATTTTGGGTTTACAATTTCCCGATTTTTTCAATATGTTTTATAAATTCCTAAATGATGAGGGATTGTAAAATTTATAAATTATATCATTTCATTTACATAAAATTCATTTCGCTTGTGATACTCAATCGAATATTATCAAAAGTAGAGTTCAATTGTTTTTGAAGTGCTTTAATATTTAAACGAACAGATATCATTGTCTTATGTTGAAACAAATATCCTTACTAGTGAAAATTGTGACCAGAGTTTTTAGTGGGTTGATGCTACATCAAATTTGGGACTTGGTTGATTTCTGCAACATTTTTTGTAAACTTTTTAAAAATTAAAATTAAGTAAGTACTTTTTGCATTTTATTAATTACCTTAAACGAACAATATAAAACAAATATAGCTGTTGATGCAAATTTGTTAAAATTTTTGTTTGGAACTATAATTCTCATATTCATTAGTATCCAACTTGCTAGAAGAAGGTTAAGAAAGAAATCCATAGATTTTGATGAGTGTTTTGAGCTCCTAGCGCTAGAAATTAACAGTAGGGGCATTGAATTAAATAAAAACTCCCTATGTGTAAAGAGAAATAGCAAAACTTCGTTGCTAAATTCATTGTGTAGGAAATTAAAGAAAAAACCTACTCAAACAAATTATACTCGCTTAATATGGTTTTGCCGCGAAAATTTTGATAAGATCTTAAAGAACTTAAAGGAAAGACGCTCTGATAAACGTTTTATTTCAATTGATGTTAAACATTCCTCCATTAAGTTAAGAGTTTCTCCGCCAAAACCCTCTTCCGTAAACGTAATTGTTCATGAAAAACCAATTCCATTTATCTCAACGAAAACAGTTTTTTATAGAACAGAATCGACAATTGACAAGTTTTCCTTCAAAAAGAGAAGAAGATAGGTCCATAAATATGGAAATGAAATTGTTTGAGACAGTTGCCCGGGAAAACTTAGAAAATGTTATCATCGAGCAGTCAAATCCTTTTGAAAACGCTCATCAAATCTCTAAAGACTGCTCCGAGCCTTTTTATTTTTCCGTACCGTTTAACGCTACGAAAAGTTTTATAGATAATAATGGAAAATTTAATAAAAATTGTTCCTATTTTATAAAGCGTTACTTGGTTGAGGCGATTGATGTCTATAATACAATAGTTAAGTCACAAAGTGAAGATGAGACGATCAGTACGAATGACAATGTCACGTTTTTCGGTTATAGAAATAAAACCTTTGTTAAGACTATAGAGAAATGTCATTTAGAAATTAAAGACATCAAATTCAAAAAAAAACAATTTTGCTCATATAAAGGCTTATTGCTGCAGGAATTCGAGAAAAGATTAAATTTGTTTAAAACACGATATATTCGAGGTAGAAAAGCCAACGTCGGGTCAGCCATTGCAATGCTACTTCAAAACTAGAGGTGTTTTCAATTATAACTTTTTTAAAAGCTCTCATGTGAGAGGATATAAAGGCGTAGTTTTCCGTGAAGAAATGAAAACCATTCTTCCAAAGCAAGCTCGGGTGAATTTTTTAAGTAACTTAGATAATAAAGATTTGGAAGCCTACAATTTAGGTGAAGTTAAGTCTGAGGGCGTTTATAAGAAAATAAGAAGCGAAATTATTAGAGAGAATGACTTATCTAGCGACGATCTGGAGGATTTGAGAAAATGGTATGCAAAAAACTCAACCGAGGAAGACCAATTTTTCCAATATCTTGCCGAACCGTGTGAAGTTGGGCTATTTTCGAGAAACCAAGTAAAGGTGGCAGCGATAGCCAAAAATATTAGTAAAGGAGGTTTAGTATGCCATTTAGATGCGACAGGGTCCATTATAAGAAACATTTATGTGTTTATTATGCACAAATTAATGGCGTTAAGTGAGAGTAAAGAAATCATTTATGCAAGACTAATATTATTGATGTTTTGTAACTCGTGTCGAAAATCTTTATAAAAGCTGGCAAAACAGTATTCTTTAGAATACAAACTAAGCTGTACATATCACAGAGTAAAACAATAAATTGCGTCTTGTGCGTCCATCAACACAAACTTTTCGTTTTGATACGATGACGAATAAAAAAAGGTGCTCTAGTCTCAAAGCACAGTTCTGTCCAACAGCAAGAGAAGAAAACACGATCACGTAAAAACACATTTACAATTCATTGGTTCAAGAGGAACAAATATTTGAGAAATTTTTTTTTAATACAAACAAAATTAAGGCGTATAAATAATGTATGCTCTGAAATTTCTAAAAGATAGGTAATATTGGAATTTAGTGGTGCCATTAATATTGTAAAGTAATATCGTGATTTTACGTTTTTATTCAATTGCTTTCGAAATTAAGTTCGCACCGCTGAATTCTGACTTTTAGGATAGTCTAGCCTTTATTCACAATTCCTTGGAAGTCAATTTGCAAATTATTTACAGTAATTTATATCTACAACGCTTTAGTTCTCGTGCTGCTCTTTCCCTTTCGGATAGAGCAATTCAACTTTCTTGGCTCGGCTGAATTTACCTTCAAGTTCAAGCTGAAGTTTATTTATTCCAATTCAAGTTAAGTATTTCGATTTAAGTACTATAATCACATAATCTTGTTAACGTAGTTTATACTTTATTGCGGCAGAATTTAACTCTCTTATCATTAAACATCAATATTTATATTATGAGAAAAAAGTGATTTCTTCTATATTCCTTTTTTTGTTTAAGTCTAGAGCGACATCTATGCTTAAAAGCTAGGCTTACATCTAAAACTTAGTAGCTAAGTAAATTCGCATTTTTTTCCTACGTATAATTAGTGTGAAGTGTTGTGCACTAAGTTCTCCAGATCATGCGAATTTTCCCTTCTGTGATAGTAGTATAAATTTATTATCTGTGATTGAGAAGGCAGCTGATCAATGCACAATTGTTAGCAACTCGAGCGATGAGATATCATTCGGCAAGCTTTTAGATGATATATTTGCTTGCGTATATATGACGCAAGCAAATTCAAACCAAATGAAATGAATTTAGCTCTGTGAAATTCATTATTATTATTATTATTATTATAAATTTAGCCAGAGAATAAATTCTAAGACTAAAGTCTTAAAGCACTAGCATCTAGGGCTATCGGCTGACTGTGAAATTCAATTTGTGACTTTTTGGGGATTATACGAAACGGTGTTAATAATAAACCATTTTTCAGCGAAATTCGAGGCTGCAAGGGAAAACAAAGGCAAGATTGACGAGCTTTATTGAGCTTAAAAAAGCAGCTGAAGATCGAGCTAGCGGTTGGGAGATAGTACAATTTAAAATTTGTGAATTATATATCTGCAAGTTAGAATCAATTACTATAGGTTCGCATGTACTTTCACCAATTAGTATACACACTAAAAGGCTACAATTAATGTGGAAAATGCTTATATCTGTTGTTTTAAATTATGCATATTAGCGGCTATCGCCTATAAGTTTTGTAAGTTCAATAACATCTCAACCAATTTTATGAAGTAACTTCTTTTTTATAAAAAACGGGGACCACAAACAAAATTTCTGTATAGTGACTTTTACAAAAAAAAAAAAAATTCAATGAATCGAGAACAGAAGAGAGCAGACATGGTTCCAGCAGAACTGATGCAAGAAGAGAGCAGCAGCTAGAACAACTAAAGAATGTCTATATTGAGCTAAAGATGCAATAAGTTCAGCCTAACCTGAACCAAGGGGATCGAATCTACAAAAATGTGACACCTTTTGAACGTTTGCAGGCATCAACGAAATAACAATCAATTCGTTTCTGAGCAGTGTGGAATACCTGAAACGTCTATCAATTAAAACTTTAAAAAAACGTATGACTTAGTGTCTAAATGTCTCGGAAGCATCTTCTAATAAATTTCAACCGACATAATTGTCAAAACTCGTAAAGTAATAGAAAAACAAAAAGCAAAGCAACGGGAAATTTAAACATAGAAAAAAGGAAAACATTAATTTAAATATTTATAACATCTGTATATACAAAGTTTGTTTTCGATCCAAAAGTGTTTAAAAGCACAATTCTATTATCAGGGCCGAAGAACATAAAAAGAATTTCAATCAAAATTTTACGCAATAAATGGCATGAAATCAAGAAAATTGCCTGAACAATAAAACTACTGAACGCTACTAATTGTATACACAGAATATGTATGAAGTGAATTTAATTTATGTGTATAGTCGGTTTGCGTCATTACTTATCTGTCGTACCGTTGGCATGGGCACATCTACGACAACCTTCCTTTCACCAATGTTTAGTGGGGAAAAAAATCTTAAATACTGCCTGCAAAGATGGATCATCATCGAGCTGAGAGTCCTAAGTAGCATGCTGATCATCGTGTTTTCTTTTTGCGGAATGGTATCTGATGGGTTCCGATACGGAAAGTATTAATAGTGTGCCAGCATATTTTACAATCGAGTCATCGGACTAGCTGTACCGTAGATGGGGTTTTTGGGGTTGTATTAGATTTTCTTATACGTTGACATTTATGCAGCTTTTAGGTTAATGTCTATTATTTGCTTGTTTGTTTACTTATATGATTAAGCAAATATAAATATCGCTGAAACTGGTTTTATGTGCCAAAACAAAAAAAAGGACACAAAAAAATGAAGTTGAAACACAAATTATGTATGACTAGAAATGAAATTTTTCTCTTTATTACAATTACAAAAAAAAAAAAACAAAAAGACAAACATTCTGCCGCTTAGACGCGATATGTGTGGGTGTGCGTGTGGGTGACATTAAGTCACAGGTAATACGAAGATTGAACTGACGGTCCGCCTTACAGACGGACTTACAGCATGCTTCACGTTTCGTCCTGTGAGCAAAATACTTTTTAAGGAAAGATACGTCATACATGCGACTGAGCACAGCTAGACCAAAACACAAAGCTCTACTCAAGCATAAGTGGGACAAGGTTCGATGTAGATCGAAAACGGAAATATACAGAACAATCAGTTGTTTAAGGGTGAACACGGTAAGTGAACTCGCTTCAGAAATTCAAAGTGTAAAAGTGAGGAATTAACAGTGTATTACAAAGCAGATCATTTCACAGACTTAGCTAACACAGACAGCTTATTGATTAATATGATAAAAGAAATGACTCAGGGAACGCTACTAGATAAAATTTATGAAAAAACGGGAATTAGGAATAATAGTACATATCATTATGAAGAGAAGATTTGAAGATAGCTACATTAGACCCAAATTTAGAAAATTTTAAAAGGACAACAGAGCAGGAAATTTCTATAACGGCAGAAATTATTATCAACGGAATAGACTAAATAATTATCAGCAGGGTCGAAATCATCAAAGGCGAAATAAACATAAGCAGGGTTCGCAGTTTTCTCAAAAAGGAAACGGAAACTGTAGGCATTATAATAATAATTATCCTAATAATTCAGGATGCTATGGAGGGTGTTATCATTTTTTAGGGAAATTCCAAAGGTTTCAACCGCAGGTAGGATACTCTACGTTTAATGATTCTTCCTCATTTGTATTCTTATTATTAGTATTTCCATTCGTATAAAAACCTCCCTGACAGTGGAGAAAGAATCAGTTAAATTACAAACGGCCAAAAACCAAAATTGTGTTTTGTTTATTACTTTACGACCATTGTTAAAAGTATTTATCGAGAGATCAGGGCAATAAAAGGCAGAGGGAAATTTACAGATAAAGTTTGAAGGCAAGTTAGCCAACATTTCTATTCTACAGAGTTTTCCATTAAGTTATTCTACAAATAATCAAATCAAGCCAAGGAAACTACATTCAATTAAAGAAGTGTTGCTGCAACATCAACACCAACATTACCATCAATACAAGGTGAAGATCAACATAGGGCAAGAATGAGTATAGTAGATGGCTACCATTCTCAGATAACAATAGACTCGGTAAGTCCGGAAATTATTTTGATTTCCGAAACCAGCAAAGACCTTGAAGATGTTTTATCAACCTATTACATATTCTCCAGCGTTGTCGACTCAGATTGCTTAAGTTTCTTAAAGGTCGGAGTTAAATTGGGCAACCAACTCCCAATTAGGTTTCATAGAGAATAACCAGATATGATAGTTTCTTCAAAGTGGGACTCTAGATTATGATCCTTGATATTGGTTTCAAGGGTATTTCAGTGAAGACGCAAACTATGACCTTTATTTTAATGATGGTTTGGACAAAGAACTTTCGAAAATTATACATTTATATTCCCAATCACAACAGATTACCAATTTTTTTTAAATGATAGTTTCAATAACGACGTTCTTGAAATTAATTTGGAGGAGCCAATAAAATAAAGATCTAACTAAATAACAATTAGAGATATGTTTTATTTTAGTCTTCTGGTAGCGACAGCGATAATGATGTGAAAAATAAATTATAAATCTAAATTTTGATCAGTTGTTTTAAACCTTTAATTGGAAGAAGAAGTACGTCTTCAATATTAGCAAACAAAGAAAGATATGGTAACAAATAAGAAACATAACAAATATTTTTCAGGTAATTATTTTAATAATCTCTTTTTTTTAATTTCGTTAATAGTTTTTTCTGCAGACCCTTAATGACGCCTGGAAACCATAAGAACAAGGCTATATAAAAATTGGCGAGTTATCGATTGGCACAGCCTATAAAATAGTTGAGTGTAAAGCAAAAGCAACACAATTTGGAAAGAATATTGCCCTTTATTTGGAATCACCTGAGGGGCCTTACTGTGGTCGTTTCTATCGAAAATCAAAAGGATTTGGCGTCTAAATTGAAAATCTAATTTTTTATTTTATTAAAAATTTTTTAAATAGACTGACTATTTTCTCATCATTAGCACTGCAGTCGGTTTTGTAAAATTGTTTGAGATAAACATTTAAACTCTTTCGTTGACTTTTATATAAACTATAAAGCAAGACAAAGCAAATACTCGAAAAGTATGCTTGGACTTGCTGCTGTTATATGTATATGTATATATGTTATATGTATATGTTATATATATGTTATATGTATAGGTGTCGCAGTTTCTATTTAAAAAATTGCAAAATTCTTTTTTCAATGGTTTTTGCCCAAAGAAACCAAAAAATTCCGCTCATATTTTCAAGTTGAAGTAAAGAGCATCCCAATGTTCTCCTGGTTGATTAGAGTAGTCTGTATTTGCTATTATAAGAGCGGGTTCGGAGCTCACTTTCCGAAATTAGTAGCTGGAAGGACTTCTCTGTAGCGAGGTTTGCCTTAAGTGCTTTTTACATTTGTATCGTACGGATTTTAAAGTGTAATTTTCAAGTTTTTCCTATCTATTTCCAGCATAGCATCGGACTCGCAGTAAACTAAGCAAGTTACGATTTAGGATAATCCACGAGTAAATTTGCCTTCAATGCTTATGTTTCCTTGTCTTAAAATGTTAGCACAAAAGGTTAGTACAATGATCAGCGGAAAGCTTAAACAGTTTCCTATTTATATATGTTCTGGTTGATCTTAATTTTGCTGCTGAATAATCGACTTCAAGTGGTTGAACGCTGCTTTTGTTTGTACTCCAGAGATTATAGTTATATGATTCATAAATAATTGTGCTTCCAATATTTTAAGCAGCATTTCCTTATCAGTACCTTTCATTCAATAAAATGATGATTTTTTTAAATTAAATATAATTTAAATATAAATATAAATATAAATAAATATAAATTAAATTTAAATTAATATAATAAATATTTAGTAAGACTTTAAGTTGATCAAATATATCTTCATGCATCTTTGCTTGCACCAAATAATTCAACTGTATTGCTCTTACCAAACAGCTCAGTTAATTGTTTTTTACCATCATTAAAGACTTCACCGGTACAGTAGTCTGGATACCATTCAGAACATGATAAATGTGTTCGACCAGCATCAGTGCCACAATTAAGTAGTGTTTGCGTGTATGAGCCGTAGTGATAATTGTTTATAATTAAACAAATAAAGTACAAGGAAACGCTTCGAAACATTGAATATAGAAAATTATTAACAACGCTGAACTTATGGTCAGTAAAATCAGAATTATCTTTATTCTTCAATTGAACAACCAACTTTAAATAAATACTGCGAAGATCTCAACATGCATATCCATTACCAACACAGAGAAATTCTATGGAGCTAGGGTTGTCTAAGGATTAAATAGGATTATATGAAACTTTTTCTGTATGTAGAATGCTGCTTTATATAGGATAAGGTGTAAATACGTCTAGTTCGCCGTTCACGCATTTTATATGAGTGCTCATAGTTCCTAGGCAAATATATGCTTTACTTTCTTACGTAGGTTGAATTTTTTCGTGCGTTTCACTTTAGATTTCTTTTGCGCCTGACGAATTGTCCGTTTGGTATGACGTCGTATACTACTTTTTTCAGAAATTTGCAATTTAGATGATATCTTGTTGACTATTTTTTCTGTCAATTTACTTAAATCCTTTTTGCCTTCCTCTTTCAAAATGTGTCTAAGTGGTTCGCGACAGAAATCATTGAGAATAGATTTGCCAGTTTTCACAGCTTGGTCTTTAATCGCATTCAAACCCAAAAGAACCAACAACTGAATTGTTGCTTAATAATGTAACGTTAAAATTCTCCATGTAGGTCATAGCTTAAAATTTATTTGGCAAATGAACTCAAAATACGTCTGTAATAGTTTTAATTTAAAGTGGGAAACGTACATTTTAATAAAGCAATGCACTTAAGATATTTTCACCCTTCTGAATTGAAGATCTCTGAATCAATTTTTGTTTTCCGTCCGCATTGACAACATTTGCGTGTTCTCATCTTTCTCTCAAATTTTTCAGGTTGTTTGCTTACTTGATGTGCCGCGGCTTCGTTGGTTGTCCGGTTAAGTGTTCTTCAGGTGTCATACGAAATACTGTCAGTTTATAATTTTTCTACGTCATTTGCAGAGCACTTTATTCCAGACATACGATCAATGGTTTGTCTAATTGGTTTTTTTAAATAAGTATTTAATCCTTGTTTACTTTTGTTCCTCTTGTTATATTCTGAAAGCGACTTGTTGAAAAATAGTGATATTTTTCTATTAATAAATTGAGTCGAATGTTTGTCATCCATCATTGCAGCGTATGCGTTTGAATATAATAAAATCATTTTATTTAGTTTCGAATTAAATTTATTGAACATTGTCTAACAATATTTCGATAAATCCACTTAATGGCGACGCTAAAATTATAGGCAAGAAGCCACCACCTTTCTACACACGAACCTTTTTTTGGTCTTTATGGTTGCCTTTGGTGTCAAGATGAGTCGACGTTTTATAAAGAAGTCGCTTGACTTCCCTACATTTCGAAAAGGCTGTACATATGTTTGGTTAGAACCATACTGGAGTATACCTCTGTTGCGTGGTTTCTTTCATATAGTTGCAATGCAGATTCAATTGAATCTGCTCAAAGTAATTCTTGCTGTTTGCCCTTAGGAATTTGGGTTGGGATCCGATTGCTTCTCTTCCCCCATATAAAAATAGGTTGCTTCTGCTGTCCTTACCGTCTCTTGAGAAACGTAGGTAAGTTCTTGGCGTTTCCTTTGTAATCAAAGTAATAAATTGTGCTATTGACTCGCCTTCATTACTTGGTGAAATAAGCTTTAATATCCCTAACCGCTTCTCTAGGCAGTTTCTCTTGGTTAAGCTTAGTCAGTGTAAATATAATTATGAGCTGTTTAACCCGCTCAGAGTTCTTTGCAAGAACCTAAATGACGTCTATCACTCATTCTACCGCTTATTCTCATTATCGGACTCTTTAAAGTCCATTAAAGAAACATTGTTCACTACGCGCGATTTACCTATGTCGTACTTAAACTAGCTTTTAACCTTAAAAAGTCGTTAGGATTCGAAAATGAATGGTTGTTAACTATTATCGCTTGCCAGGCTTATGCACGTTTGCGATGGTTTAGGGGTTGATTTGCAATTTGGTCCTGTACCGGTTGTAAGTGTGGCTTTATGCTGGTTGTGTACATGCCTTTCTTATTTGTTTTATTGTACCTATACTAAGTTTTATTATTAATTAGTATAAGTTTTGCTTTAAGTGCCACTTGAACTCGACTGTTATTTGTTTAGTTGAGTTTTATGTATAAGTAGAATTGAAATAAATAAATAAATAAAGGAACTTCAATACCAGGCAAAAATCTTGAAATTCGCTCCTTTAGAAACTTTAAGCCGGTTACTTTGTCGGAATATATGCAGACCCGCTTTCTTCTTCAATGTCTTCGTAAGCATTGAGATGCACATGCAGTTATTGCGTAAACTTCTGCTTGAAACGTTGAAGGACTATGTCCCTTGGACAGCAACCCGCAGCCCCAGTTTTGCAATTTTAGAATCGCCATTTTCTTGATTCTAACCCGTGTTCAAAAGTTTTCCCATCCGAGCCCGTTCTTGTCGGTATGATCATGCTGAACCGGTGAGACAGTACTAGCTTTACAACACAATGGTACTGTACCTTGACAAAGGTTTGATGAAGTTTTTCAATACCCCTAGGCTACCCCTGCGATTACCCGATTTTAATCTGTCGAAATTCGACGGTCAAAAAGCGCTCAGGCCAGGCTCTTTTTCTATACCAATAGAAAGAGGTGTGATGTCCAGCAGCATTTCTTGGGCATTCAAGGGGCGGGATGTCATTGCCAGGGCGGCTCCTAGAATTCGGTAAGTGTTTTTCTCTAGGGTACGCCTGGTCTCTTATTTCCGCATTTCACAGGCATCCCGGAAAATAGGTATCCGTCAGCAGACGACCAGTATCTTTCTGACTTTCTGGATAATCTTCGCTGGGCTTCTTTAGAGTGCACATTCCATTGCTGTGATCTTTAACTCAGACTTTTTAAAGCCGCATTGGTCTTGAGAGACTATATATGTCTTTACAGTACTGCCTCCACGTACCCGCTTCGACCGGCTAAGTTTAGCTTTATATGTAGTGAAGGCTTTCTTGTACTTAACTCATTCACCGGGTCTTGAAGAGTCTGCTTCCACCAAGGCACTTTCTTTGTAGACTTCTTGTAAGTTTGAAAAGATCGTCTGCGCTTCAAGCTCCGCACTTTTAGGAAGTGCTGAGACGTGTTTCTGTTTTTCGAAGTAGAAAACGAAATGTTTCCCAATTCGTACATTTGAAATTTTTGTAGGTTTGCCATGATCCCGGACCACGTACCGTTTCTTTCTTCTATTTCTTTTTATGGTAATTTTCGGTAACGTTGGTGGCATAACTTTACATAATATGGCGCCCAACGACACTCAAACCGACGAATACTTGTGAAATCCTTTCGCTTCAACTGAATTTCCCAGGTAGGAATACCAAATTTTTTGAATTGTTTTCACTTTCGATATAAGTGGGTCGCTACATTCAGTGGCGCTCAACCTAAGTCAAATCAGGCATTTTAATAGTTTTCATTTTTATTTTGAATAAACGTAGGTTGCGTTCCGAACAATAACGCCCAACAAAAGTCTCATCACTCTACAAACTTTTCAAAGGGCTAATGCAGAGGACTTGAATCATCTTATTTCCTGTTCATTCGTGCTACTGTCTCATGTGTTCCCCAGCATTAGCAAAATAGGCACCAAAAATACCTGATATTCGTGTGCATCCATGGGGTGTGCTATTTTCAAAAAATTTTTATTGAATGTCTAAATATGCACAGCATGATAAAAAAGCTTCAGCAAATCATGTTAAGTATTCCGAAAATTTAATTGCAGATCAGTTGAAATGCATACAAAGCATACATCATAATTTAATTGACTGGTTAAAAGGGTCGCCTTTCCTACTAATACCACCACAGTTGCTGTTGCCACAATTATCACGGCGTCGGGCCCGTCGAACTTTTTCTAATAAATGGTAAATATTATTTTGCTTAAATGGATAAAAGCCCGTGCACTTATTATAGCTAAAACAAATTAATTTTTGCTGAGCTCCGTTTCTTTTTTTTTTTTTGTTTAGGCTTTAATGAATAATTACAGTGCGACACCGCTACTTCGTAAATCTACTTTGGATCCCGAAAACGCTTCAAACCCCGTTAGCAACTTCAGGCGGTTAAAATGCAAGAGGCCTACGCCCAGTTAAACGAATGTCATTTGCTGCAAATAGTTCCAACTATTCTACTACGCAAAAATTAAACGTTAAGCGGTTAGCGTTAATAACAGACTGCTTGGCTTTATATCTCTGTGTATAACACGGATGCTTTGCAGGTACACGAGGCCATTTATTAGTTGACGAAAATAACGAAGTGCCTAAAACAGAGAGAGAGAAGCATTATTGAACATTTCTTATGTAATTTTGTGAGGAGCTAAGGCCGTCCCTCCTTTTGGCCTCACAGGTTCTTCGTCTCTGAGAGAGAAGTGCTAGGATAAGTTAGGTTAAGAATAGGACTAAGTAAACTACTAGATGGACGACGGGAAATAAGGGAACTCCAGTCAGAAACAGATGTTTCTGGTTGGGATACGGAAGGTTACCAAAAGGCACGCTTAGCCGGAATCGTAAAACAGCTGGCTCCTAATAGTTCATGTCGAGCGACAGACCGGTCTAGTCGAGTAGGGAAGTCAGAATAAGGGGAGAGCCGAAAACGACAACGCGAATAAGGCAGAAAAGCGAAACTTATTATTAGACAATAGTAACGAGAGTATGCTCTGAACTGGCAAAGCGTTTGTACAATTTGTAGAACCTCGACGTAAATTTATAATTATATGGTCAACGCTGTAAAATGACTAGAACGAGTGAGCATTGATATGGAATGTAATAAGCGTGTAACTATACAATCTATGCTTCTTGCTTTCGTATTGTAAAAAGATTTAACATTTGTTAATGACTTGTGAGCGAAGTAAAAGAATGAATAAACAGAGTGAAAACTTCTGAAAAGTCAAACTATTCTTTAAACATTCTCTCAGTTTTTGTTAAAAATGTAAAAATGTCTATGCAATCTCTGCAAAAAAAAAAACCCAGTTGCTGAGAATATACACAGAAGAAGTCTAGAGTTAGCAGTCAAAATAGTACATTTCAAGAACCTTGATCATTTTGTCGCTTGTACTGTTCTGAGTAATATGAAAACAATGTGAATAGTTCCCATACCTTGCATTTTCTTGACTCTTCAGCAGACTTGCTTTCTAATGCAAATTGAATAAATGCTAAAGTTTACAAAAAAAAAAAAAAAAAAATCTTGTACAAATAAAAGATATACGCGCAAGTATTTTTGTAATGTCGTCGTTCGTTTCAATTCAAGGCACTATAAATGGATTTTATTGCGTTAGTCATTTTTCCCTATTATGAATGCATTATAAATGAACCCCGCTACGCTGATGGTCCTGACCATCCAACGTACACTGCCGTACTGGAATGATATTGTTATTCCACATTTAAAAGAAGGCAAACGTGTCTAAATAGTGACTCATGGCAATACTTTTCGTGTCATCGTTAAACATTTGGGCAGTAAGCTGTCCATTAAACCTTGATTGAATCGAAAATTGAATAAAAAATCTATATTTAGATATGTCCGAGGAAGCCATAATGGTCCCGAATTTACCCGTCGCAAAGCACGAAGTGGTTCAAAAGTGTATTCCTATTAAAAAAAAAAAAAAAATACTTCAATTGAAAATCTTATAAAAGATTGCACAAGCTTGATCTCGATCATGACCGCTTTATTTACTTTCAATTAACAACTATATGACTGAATGCGCTTATCATATATTTTTACACTAAATTCCCATCGATATACGTACTTAAAGCACAGCTTTTTTTCAATTCATTTGTCTAATGACTAACCAAGAGAACTGTTATGATATAACGCGGTCATTTGTGTACAAATTGTGTTTGTATTGCGAGCTAAAAAAATATTAAAATTAAAATAAACCGTACGCATTCTCCCTCGCAAGCAGCAGATGCATCTGCTATTCAGATTGCACAACATCTATTTGAACATTACACGTTACTTTTTTTTTCTCTTATAGATTAATTTCACATATGCGGATAAATAGTGTGGCACTAATTTAATTCAGAAAGATGAAAAAAGTGGGCGTAAACTATGCTACACTCGTACTTGTTTAACAATAAATCGTGCGAACTTACCTTAAAATTATTGGAGGTGCACAAGTTTTGATTCATGTGCAACATTAGAGTTTTGAGCATTGCAAAGCTAGCTTTAGGAATCGTAATCGTTTGTTCTTTCTGTGTATTTCGCCGCATGTTTTATTTTGACATTTTTGCGATTCCGGCTTGTTTTCGCCTTGAATCTTCTATCGAGAGTTTCTGCTCATCACAATCAAGTTAGTTGTACTAGTGTATCATTTGCACAAAGACTATTGTTTTTGTTATACAGCAAGACTATTAAACCGAAAGTAACAGGCTTTTGGAGAATATACTGCGTGGATGCGGGTATACGAAACCGGACAACATAATACAAGAAAAGGAAAGGGATCACAAGTAGCATTTTTTAGCACTTTAACAGAATTTCCGAAGACATTTTCGTTTAACACAATTTGCGGGGGTACTTATTGAAATCAACTCTGTGTTCTCCCCATTTTCAACATATGGTACTTTTTATAAACGATGTAAAGGAAAAAACAAGATAACGGCTTTTAGCGAACATATAAAAATTG